>NW_004567103.1:17982986-17994709 GCF_000260355.1 Condylura cristata | reverse complement strand
AAAAAAAAAATGTGCAAAATGATGTAAAAATAAACTTTGTAATAAAAAAAAAAACAGATCAGACTCTACATTTTTGTAAGGCTGTTATTTAATCACACAAGGTTTGATTATTAGCTATTTTGTATGATTTGGGAGAAACAATACTAATTGTTTTCCTAGTGTTTCTGTATCATCTTTAAAGAAAGGTATCTACTGCATATCTAATTTGCAAAAATAATCTGTTAATTAATGACAATTATAACGCATAGCCAAGTAACAACAAACTAAATAAAATTAGTAAAACCTTTCCTTAGCACCTAATAAAATACCTCAAATATGTTTCTGGTAAGGAAGCCACCTAGATTGTGTTTTTAATGACTCATTCAAGATAAACTAGTGAGTGACTTTAATTAAGCCTTCCATTTTTCACTTACTAGTCTTATGCTTATATAGGAAAATTCATATGTAGGGATCACTTGTCCTATCATTATTTCTTTCTTATCTCCTCTTCCTTTTATAATGAACTTAATTATTATCATCAAATATATTAAATTTGAAACCATGATTTATATGCAAGTTCTAACATTAAATATTCATGTCAATGTTATTTTAATATTCTACACTGATCCTGATGTCAAGGGCATTCAGATAGAGGCAGTCACTAGTAAAAACCTGCATTAATGTTATTTATGCTTTTATGTTTTTAATAATGTAGCAATAAATATTATTAACACACACTCAGGCAGAGGAGCTATAATAAGCCATGAAAGAAAAGTCATGCTGTCATACAAGAACCTTAGTGCTAATGTCTTTGCTTCAGGAGGCTACAAGTCAAAGGTATGTATGTCTCTGTGGCTAGACACACACTGTGCAGGGGTTAGAAAGTGGCAGTGGAAAATGAGTACTTCATAAAGAATCTCTGCAAGAACACATCTAGTCCTGCACTGGTGTATGAACTAGCCACTGAAAATTAACCGATATTTTTGAAATGCAATCTTACATTGGATTTCTATATTGCCTAACCTAGGAAAAGCAATTCACGGTCATTAAATCCATCATCGGCAAACTCAAACAGTCATGCAGAGTAGTCTAATGATTATTTCATTATATATTACCTAATTCATAGCTGTAGAGAGTTTATTCAGAGGGAACTGCTAACCATTATTTCATTCATTTGCTCATTTCCAACACTGAATAAGGATTACTCTACACAATACACATGTTCTATTAAGTATCAGATAGCCTGAAAGAAATCTAAAATTTAGTAAAAATGCATGATGAATTGCAATATACATTTATGATGTAAGTTCTTTGTAATTCATTGAAGATAGAGATTAAAAATGAATGCATGAAAACAGATCAAAACTTTACTGAGAAGGATAGTATGAGTGTGGCTATTGCTATGTGGGAAAAACATATTTAACAAGCATGAATAAGATGAGTTTGATGGTGTGATAAGGAGAAAAAGGTGTGGAAGTGATTCCTATAAATTCTTTCCAGAGTCTGCTTTCTTACCAGTGCTATCCTAAGAAGCAAAACATTCACCCTCAAACCTCAGGTTCCTTCACTGTATGCAATAACAATGCTTATATATTTCAATAATTTCACACAATATATATGCACAGACCTTACACGGGGGGGGGGGCTGATATGTAAGTTATATAATGTGTTTCCCTTACATATAAAATTAAGATAATGAGAAATTGCCCATACTTTGGAACACAAATAGATTAGCTAATACGGAGTTTCTTTACATGACAGAATAAGGAATAAAACTAGAAACTCAAGCTAGGATGAGAGTTTTGAGGCGTTTAAATAATAGGTTGACATCTGGATTTTATTCTAAGCAAAATGAGAATCAACTTAACATTCTTGACCAAGAAACTCATGTAATTTGGCACCAATGTCCCCAAAATAAATCACAGGAAAATAATTTAGATGCCAAGAGACTGCTTGAGAAGCTGCTGCCGATGAATGAGGTAATGGGATCCCAGCACAGAGACAGCATCCCGAGGATCTGGAAGGAACGCCTCGCTTGCCAAGGACACATACATTTTTAAAGGACCTTAAGCTTGTATCTTCTAGTCTTTGGCCTGCTGTTTCCTGTTTCAACTTTTATATTTTCTTTTAATCCCTCAATAAATAACAGAGAATCTTTGAAGTTTTTTTTTTTTTTTTTTCCCTTGTGAATGCAGTACCCCCTAATCTCTGTCAGGATAAGAAAAAATTCCCTTTTCTTTCAGGTCAAAGAAATCCTTCAAAAAAAAAAAAGTTTTCTTTCTGTGCAGTGGAAATGATTTGGATCCAGCATCAGAATTTTATTCCTCAGTTTCTCCTTTTTCCCCATTATTCATGCAACTGGTTGCATTTTTTCCATAACACACCACCGCTTTTTGACTTAACTTTGTTTCTATACGATTTTATGTTAGTGTTAGTGTGACCCAGTGGCTTGTTAACATATTACCTGCCCACTACTGGTACAGTTTTCTCTGGTCATTCTGCTAAATAAATCTGAAAAGGGCAAAGAAGTTTTATTGTATTAAATTGTCAATGTAATATCTAACAGTGAACTGTTCATAATCTCTATTAATTGTTGCTACACAGTTCAATTCCCATATGTTGAGACACAAAAACTCTAAGATTATTCTATTAATGCTTCATGTTATTGATCCTTTCTAATATTATAGTTCCTAGAACTTCTGACGTGTGTGAATATCGGTTGATTTTAAGGTTCGAATAAACCATGACCAAAGTCTCACTAAAAATCAGACAAAAATGACATGTGCCTGTATTAAAAGTTTACATACAAGTTCATTTGGAAAATGAAAAAAATATTTAAAGTTTAAAGTCACTGGGAAGAATTATGAAATTTTGGATTATTAGAAAATGTTTCTCTAGCACTAGAACTGTGAAAATTATTTGCTTCAGTCTGTTTCATCAGAGGAACTAGAAGATTATTATTTATGAAAACACTTACATAAGTTTACTTGGATTAAAAGTAAAAATTCATTTATTCAGAGTAATTATTCATCAAATCTTGAAATGAAATGCAAAACCCACTCATAAGTTCTTCACTTTTTAGCTATTTTAATTGAAATCTATATATATTAAAATTCACAGATGTGTTAAAACATGTACTGTAACATCATAAGTACAAATTTATTTCAATTTTTAAAATCAAGTACAGAGAAATTAAGTATTTGAAGGTTCCTCTAAGCCAATTTCAGTGATTTTAAATGCAAAATATGTAATTATATCTTAAGTGTGATTAAAGAAGCAATGCACTTGAGAATATCTGAAATATAAGTAGAGTTATGGAGCTTCTTAACAGTAAGGGATTTTTCACATCTAATATATTTTCTTGAAAATGTGATGCAAATATTTGAATACTTCATTTAGTAGTTATCGATTAACGCTAGATGGCTTTAAAAATAAATACCTACAGAAATTCTGGTCATGAACTAAGAATTTCCAATAAAACAGTATACTTTTCAGACAAAATATCAAATGGTATTCATAAAGCACTTTCCTTTCTTGAAATTTGCTGTTTTTAAAAAAACACCTTTAATAGTCTTTATAAGATGACAAATATTTTCATGTAGTGCCATCAGGCAGTAGAGAATAAAATTGGTATTTTTTTTTTAGATATTTCCAAGGCAACTAAATATCTAATATAAGAAACTAGATGTAAACATATTAAAAAACATTTATTGGAAGATCAGTTAGTAATTTCTAATGTACTTGAGGCTTAAAAAGTATAGTATAATAAATTATCTTTCCCAGATAATGTTTCTATATTTTAGTAGTTATATTTACTGAAATAACTAAAAAGTGAACTTCATTTTAACATAAATATTATAAAAATGTATTGTTTAAGTTAGGATACTGTCATCTTTGACTAGATGTATGACTATATTATATCTCCTTCAAGTTTAAAAAAAATGCAATTGTAATATAATCTAAAAAATAATATACAGTATAACTGGTCAGAAAGAAGTTACAAGGGTTTTTTTTTTATTTCAATGATACTAGTTAAAAACATTTCTATTTGTTTCTAGACTCTAAAGATGTTCACTAGATATAAAAAAGAAAATATTATTTTGACTTTGCCATGTAGGATCCTTTAATAGTGAAATTCAAACAATTTAATAGGCAATTTGAACATCTATTTTTCATTTCCTATGCACTTCCTTGAGAAGAATAAAAAATGCATTATGAAAAGAGAGATAGTGTACTAGATATTCTTCTTTGCCCATTAATTTTAAAGTAATTGCAAGAGCAAAAGGCTGCCTAACATGCATGTCTGAACAGCCTCAAGGAAGATCCAATTACAGACTGATAATGTTTTCAACACACATAGTTTAACATATTTAATTCAGGTGAGCCTCCAAAACGAAGCAACTTTGCTTTTGTCAAATCCACAATAAATTTTAGTTGAGTCCATAATTACCTAATATTTTTGGATTATTGCTTGGGTTTTAGTGTTTTTATATGTACAATTCATAGATATGCACATAAAATATTTGAGGTTACAGATGTGCAATTTATTAAGGTGAATATGGAGTACTGGTGTGTTTAATATAATGACATATAGAGTAAACAATGGGAATTATATACTTAAAATATATCAATCTAAATATGTAAGCTTTTGTAGAGCAGCTTTAATTGAGTCAGATTTGAAATGGCAAAATTTCAACATAATCAAAATATATTTCAAGATAAAACTAGTTTTGTAGACTTTTAACCAAGATTATATAGGGGATCAGGAAGGCAAAATACACTTCATGTATAGGTACTTATATAGATGGCAGCACTATTAAATGTTTCCTGAGCTTAATGAAACATGCACAATGAATGTATATATATATTTATGTGCAGTTATGCAATATAACAACAATTAACTTATTTTCTTTCTTCTTATATAACATACATGCATATGCATTTATTCCTAAATATTTTATAGTGCTTTATCTGTGGTGCTCATAGCTTTTCTTCCATGTAAACTGAAAATTTTACATTATTTTTCACATTAGTATAAGTAAAATTTATAATTATTAGGTATTCAACAACAATACCATAAACTCACTTCTAAAGCTAAGAAAAAAAGCTTGAAGCATTCCTTCAGGTATAAAAAGATCTCAAATCAATGAAAATGTTTATGCGGAGCCACAAGTACTCAATTTCATATTTATTAAAATTAATTTTATGTCATTATGATATACCATAATCATAAACAGCCAAATTGCAAAGAGAAAAATGTTTACAATACTCATTAGCACTAGTCTCTTAAATACATGAAGAGTTCATAGAACTTAAGAAGAGACAGACAGTTAAAAAAAAGCATAGATTCAGAAAAGTTAATTCACAGGAGAAGAAATATAGTTGTATACTGTCATTCACAATAGGATGAATGCATGTTAAAAATACATGAACAATACTAAAAATATTACATACTGATTTGTTTAGCAAAAATTTTTGGTTGCCACCACACATTGCAGTAGCAGACCCATTATTTTTCCACTTAGAATGTTTTATTTTTGCTCAGATCTTATCATAGAGAGTGGAAATAGGGACTACATCTCTCAGTTACACATTCCCTAAAGTTTCACCAGAAAAGTAGGTGTTCCTAGAGGATTGCACTGTATCTATTCAAGAAACATTTTCAGGTGTTAAGTATATTCATTTAAATTAATGTGAGTATATTCATTTAAAACCTATTAAGTTAAAATCTTATGAAACTTGAGGATGTAGAGATATATTTAGTTTTAGCTTGGCATTAGCTATTCCTTTCCAATTAGATCATTATAGTCAATCCCACCTAACTAGACACAAAACACCAGTTCAAGTTTTATTTTCTTATTAATTTAGTTAATGGTTATGGCATGTTAGTAGGAGTAAAATTGGAGTGGTAGGAGGGATAGATATACTGAATTCCTACTTTCCAGTGTCTCAGGCTATGACTGTGTTTGAGGATAGGGCTGCTGTAGATAAGCTTAGCTAAAATGAAGTCAGGATGCAGTAGGGTTAATTTCCAATTCAACATGACTAGTGTCTTTAGAAGAAGGTGGACATGTGAAGATGCAAATACAGAGGAAAAATAGGACATGGATGCAAATGGTTAGAGCATGTATATACAAGCCAAGGAAATCCTGGCACCTCCAGAAGTTGGAAGACTCATGGAAAGTATTTCCCCCAGAGACTTTTGAGTGAATCTTATCGTATTTGACACTGACAACAATATTGTGGGTATCTAACTTACAGAATTGTGAAAGGATATATTTTAAATAAAACAGACCAAAAAAAAAAAAAAACCACAATGGAATACCTTTTTCACTTTCACACTGGAAAAATACCCAATGATCTGATAATGCCTATAACATGGGGAAACAAGTCTGGCACACATTGCTGGTAGAAATGCCAAATGGAAAATTTTTGTGGTTGGTAATCTGGTTTATCTGCAAGTATTGAAGATATACTTATACTTGAATCCTGAAAATTTACCCCACAAAATTACATTCACATCCATAAAATGACAGACATTCTTCATTGAGGCATGTCTGTCAGAGCAAAAGCTTGGAAAACACCCTCTAATAAGGGTAGACTAAATAAACTTCTGTAGGATAACAGTTTCTATTATAGAGGACATGGGGAAATATGTATATACCACTGAGTATATGGAAAATACAAGAAGAAAATAAATACAAAATGTGGAAAGAAACTGAGGATAATTACATTCAAAGCATTGAAATATTTTTGGTCAATTGTAAGTTCTTAAATCAAAAAAAAAGTTGGGCCAGGTTAAAAAGGTTTCAGGTTTGGCAAATCTTATAGTATTATTAACAAATTTTGAACTTTAATATTTTTAAATATAACCAGGGCAAAAGATGTGCGCTCTTATTCCTTGAAGTAAGTCATGATTTGCTCATAACTTCTTTCCTTAGATTTATTTTTTAATTAAAATGCATTATCCAGATCTAGAAAATGCTATTCAGGAGATAATTTTCTAAAGATAATGTGACTGTAAACATAAGAATTGTAATGTCTTAAAACATAAATGTTATCATTTCACAGATTTATAAGTGAATGCTCAAATATAATTTTCATAAATAACTCCAGAAACTACACATTTGTGTAGTCCTCATTATTAGCCTTTATGACTGAACCATCAAAATATACTTCCTTCCACACATGCAAAAAACATTCGTCACTGCCAACCAAAAATGATTTCACTTACTTCCAACTTTTCAGGCCCAGAAAGAGCAGTGTAATTAAGTATTGATAGTTCACAATGACTTGTAACTGAGATTAGATGTCAAAATGACTAGGTAGATCTTTAATTATGTCAATCAAAAATGTGAAAAATCTCTTTGCTTTTTGTCCCATAAATTCCAAACTGATCACTAAATGAGAAACACCCATCATAAAGCTGCTTAGCTCTGGATAGTTGTCTGGAAAATATCGACTGTAAATTTAACCCTATAAAAGTCACTTGATTTCAAAATCAGAACAGATTTCTGATCAGTTTTAACCATGGTGGTTAGTGCTCACTTTACTCACTTCTAAATTGTTACTAGGACAACTATTAGTTGATCTATAAATACTTTTAATTATTAAGCTATGATTATAAAACATCAATGATGTTATCTGGTTTTGAATACCCATATTTATTTTGTTTCTAGTGAATACGTATTTGGTAACTGAGATAGACATATAATTGAAGTAGTCAGAAAACTCTTGGAACAAAGTGTTCTCACGCTATGGACAAAACATTTTCTAGGTAACTTACAATGAAAATATTTAAAAATAAATATTATCCACTGAAGAGGAAAACTCTTTATTTGGTCATGGGGCAAGAGGAGAAGCACCTTAAGAACTTTTGAATCTTTCTAATACTGATAATAATCTTAAATAATATGTCTTTACATCAAACATGATTTTAAATCACTAAAGTGGAGAAATGATGAATCTTTTCTTATAAGAATCACTAGTGGGTCTGTTATCATAGTAATCAGATGCTAAAGTGATAAAATTTTCTAGAGGTCACTCAGTAAATGAATAAGGATAATGGTTCTTCTCACAGGTAAACACAATCCAGAGGTAACTGGATCATCATTAATTATTCAAATCAGTCCCTAGAATTACATGACAAGTTACTAGTTTGTTTTCAAATCATACATTACAAAAATTTGTTTATCTTCAGATAACAGAATGGGGAGAGAAAGAAATAGAATAGGGAAGGAGTGCTATTCTTTTTTTTTTTAGATTTATTTATTTATTCACACAGAGCGGGGGTACAGGCCAGAGATGTGGAGGGTGAGAGGATTCACCAGAGACAGAATGGGGAGCAGAACAGGCAGACCGACGAAGCACACTGCCGAGGGGAGCAGCGGGTGGGTCAGGAGAGGTCTGCCACGCCATGTGGTCACCTCCAGGGCAGGCGGGAATCGAACTCATGCGGAAGCGGCTTTAGATTCTCAGTGCTGTGCTTCAACCCACTGCGCCACCAGGGAGGGCCCAGGAGTGCTATTCTTAATGTTTTCTTAACTTATCTTTCTGCTTTCATCTCTTTATCTTCACTTAATTGACTACATTTCCAACAGACTCATACCAGGATTTTCCATTTCACCATAGTGTTGCATATGCTACAACCCACTCTCGCTCCCTGGTCACTGACGGCCTAAATACGTTCATCCGCTGAAACCTAGTTTAAATACCTCTACCATAAAGTCACATCTAACTCCTGTTCAGAGCAACTGCTTCCTTCTCCAGAAGCCACAGCATGTGCTGAATTCCAGTATTCTGACACTTCACTAATAGTGGTTTCCCACACTCTGCTATCAGTCCTCAAAGCAAACATGGTGCCTAGTATCTCTGTATTTTATCACCACTTACCACTGATTTTTTTAATAAGTTGAAAAGTCTTGGAAGTATGAATTAGGTAATATTTTAGTGGGCATCCTGTTACAAAGTTACACAGAGGATGTATAACTTTAGCTCGCTTAGTTATTTAAACTGAGTCTGTTCTCCCATTTCTATGGAAATTACAACACCTTCCTTTTGAGGCTCTGTAAGAAGCAAATGAGTTCTTTGAATGATGAAGCATAATGTCTGACATTTCATTAATCATGCAATAAGTGACGGTTTTAAAATATACACCAATAGTGAAAATAAGGAAGACAAGGATGATTTCAGACTACTGCGACTATAAGGTCAACAGGAGCCCAACTAAATGGTGAAAAAGGGAATCTCACTGGGGGAACTGCAAGAAGAGGACTTCAAGCAATAAGAGGTTTCTACTAGTATAACTAGGCAACATTTGGCATAATAATAGGTTCTCCAACTTGCACAGGAACCCTTGTGTTGAACATGTATGGCAGCTGGCACATGACTGATAGAAAGTCAAGGACTTTCCAGTGTGTTAATGCACACTGGAGCACGATATGACGTAGGATGAGACAAGAAAGTAAGACAGGCTGTGACAGCTAGCAGATTTAAGGAAAGGAGAAGCTGTAAGGGCTCTGAGTTAGCCTAAGGAGGTATGTAATAAAGTGTGGAGATAAGATGAATATTAGAAAGGACTGTTAGGGTCAAAACTGGAAATGTAGGGCCCTCCCTGGTGGTGCAGTGGGTTAAAGCACAGCACTAAGAAGCTTAAGTCACTTCCGCATGAGTTCGATCCCCACTCGCCTGGAGGAGATCCACATGGTGAGGCAGACCTCTCTTGACCTGCCCGCTGCTCCCCTCAGCAGTGTACTTCGTCGAGCTGCCTTTTCTGCTCTCTACTCTGTCTCTGGTGAATCCTCTCACCCTCCGCATCTCTGGCCTGTACCCCAGTTCTGTGTGCATAAATAAATCTTTTTTTAAAAAAAAAAACTGGAAATGTAGAGTTTAATTCTCAGAAGTATAACAGTTTTATTAACTGCAAAACAAATCCATCTTATTTAAGAATATGGAAAATACAATGCAATGACTTATTGGCATTCCCTAAACTTTGCCAAACCAAACCATTATCAAAAGAATAAGTGCAAATCTTATTTTTTCCCACATATCCCCTCAAATTGCATTATTTAGTAAGCTTTCTATTCTCTGAGGCCACAAAATTGCCATTTTATAGCATAGTCTCCTAAGTATATGTACTTCCTTAACTATCAGTCTTGTTAAGTCATATTTGTGTCTTGTATCATGCAGACACAATCTAGCACTTGACCTTTGGTTACACGGTTGATGTTCCCCAAACATTGGAAAATTTGGTGGTACAGGTTGGTGCAAAAGGACAAGATCCTCCTTCAAGGAATTACTTGCTGACCCAGCAAACAAGAATGCTGTTGGCAAACAGCCTGAGAGAATCCATCCTTTAGAAAATTGCTCATCTGCGGAAAGTCACTTCACCCAAGTCCATACTCCTTCTTAGGGCAATCATATTTACTGATAGCTGGATGCCAACTCAAGACAATGTTGATACATTATTTTAGCTCCAGAAATATTAACAGTTTTAAACAAGGCTGCTATCAAGTCTGAATTACACCTGTTTTTTCCCCTCTGTGTCCATACCTGCTTTTGATCTCCATCCTCACTCACAACCTGCTGACCCCAAGGGGCTTTCCCAATAGTTTGTACACTAAATTTTATCTCTGACTACTTTTTCTGAGTGATAATCTAACCTGTAACATAAACGACTAAAAAATGAACTGAACAAAAATTTATCCTTAGCAAAATTTTATAGATTTTTCAGAAGCATTTATGACATCAAATAAGGAATGGTTATCTCTGTGGCTGAGAAATTTTGTTTATTTGAAAACTATTCTTTCCTATCTTCTGCTGGGAACTAGAATAGTAACAAAGACAACATGAAACTGTGTATCAGAAATTTGCTGCACATAGAAACGATAAAATCACATAAATATGAAGGCTAGTTTTGTAAAGGGTTTGTCACATTATAGATAAATTCCTTAAAGAAGAGTTTTTCAAATTTGCTTATTCTCATATTTTAAGAGGTGAGTGAGCACAAAATCAGTACAATCCAAGACTGAAATTATATAAATGCCATGAAGGGTGTGGCAGTTATATATCCATTTAAATATATCTAGTTAAGAAGAATTTATTACCAACCAACTTGCAGTCATTCACACTTCCTTCTAGAAAGGAATTTCTTTTTTCTTTATATGTACCTATGAATTAGTTTAAGCTCTTGCCTGAATAAATTTAACTCATCCCTATTTTGTTTGACAATAAGAGTGATTAAGGTAGTTAGTAGTAGGATATCTTTTCTGGAAGAAGTTCCCATAGTATAAGGTAATATTATCTGTCTTAAAGTTGTAGGCAATAACTTGCCTAGAAAAGTCAATTAATCAAACAGCTTGGAAAAGCTGCGTTTTGAGAGACTTTTATGCTGGCTGTTGAAGATTATTTAGTAAAAAATGCATTGAAATATGTGATTTCTGACAGGTCTAGAATTCTAAAGTAAAAAAGAAAGCTGCTTGAAACAGCAAACACGTACTAGAAAGGTTAAAAACTAACTAAACAGAAATGGGAATTTAAGTATAGAAAAACATTAAATAGCTATAGACAAAAAAAAAACTATAATGCTATAATGTGAAAACTGTATGAGTAATGGAATACCTTGGAAACCCATATCAAGAGAAAAAATTAAAATATAAAGCATTAAGAAAAAAAAAGAGCTAGAACTACAGAGGACAAAGTCATATACAAGATAAAAATATCACAATTACCAGAAGGATTTGAAA
>NW_004567103.1:17961734-17982511 GCF_000260355.1 Condylura cristata | reverse complement strand
GGAATCGAACTCATGTGGAAGTGGTTTCAGTTTCTTAGTGCAGTGCTTTCACCCGCTGCGCCACCAGGGAGGGCCCATACTTTTCATATTTTAAGGAAATTATAAAACTAAAGTATGTCGGAATGAAATTTTTCAATAATGTGAACACTCAATTTCTTTAACATTAAATATATATTTAATTCTGTGTTTAAAAAGGTATCACTTAGTATAGGAAGATATACTAATACAGTAATAACAAATTTATCAGCAAAAAATTTCTAATACTTTGAATAGTAATTAAAGTATGTTTGGGCCTCCTTAGTGTGCAAGGGGAGCCCTTTGAAGCTATTCACAGACACTATAGAAGTTCAATCCCCTGGGAAGCGAAGTGACCCACATGGACAGCACACTTCTCCTGTCATGCCTGCTGCTACCCGCAGCTGTGTATTTCTGTAAATCTGTCTGCTCTGTTCCCACTCTGTCTCTGGTGAATCCTCTCATTCCCTACACCTCTCTCCTGTGCCCCAAGTCTTGTATGCATATATAAACAAATTTTTAAAAAATGGTATAAGCTATCTCAAATATCAGAATGTATAAACAAGAAGAAGTAAATAAAATAGTGTTTTATTTCATTTTCTGAAGTAGGAAAATGGAGGTCAAAAACACCTAAGAAAGATGGTTTAATCTTAAAAAAAAATCCCTTTAAAGAAAGCAACAACATAAATAGAAATATTTATACTAACACCAACTTTTCTCTACTTTTCAAGTTGTCTCGTTAAATTACCTTTTAAATCATTCTATATTTTCTTCTAATTTTTAGCACTACAAACTGCTGGAAGCCTCTTTCATTCTATTAAGTAAATTTCTCTAGGTTTTAGATTTGTAATTTTGGTCTTCAGATGATTTTGTTTGTTTGTTTTTATCCTCGAGTTATCACCTCTTGAAATATCCTTTCCCTTATACATCCATCAGCTAGAGAATGCAGATCTTTTTCAATTCCTATTCACTTGAATGTTGAAAGTGATTCTAGCATCTTAGAATTAAATCCTCACATATCAATACACTACTATGCATGACATATATAATTTAGGGAATGGGGCATGTCTAGTCAGTCAAGATAACAAAAAAATGTGTCAAGGATATATATATAATACTTGATAGCAATAATCTCTGGATTTAATTAGGATATTTATTACTTATTTATTACTTATTTTCTACAAGTCTATATCTTTAGACTTATTTATAATCAGATCATAATAAAATAAATAGTTCATTTGTACATATTCTCTTAAACATTTTTTTTTCAATCCTCACATACACAACTACTGGAAAAGAATGTTAGCGTCCATTGAAACACAGTTGCCATGTACATATCAAGTAAATTTTGAATATTAAAGAATATTTTAACCTAACAAAATGTTAATACAGGAAAAAATGGTTATGGAGTATGGTTAAGTTATCTTTATTAATACAACTTAGCTGTTTTATGTCCAGGAAAATCCCACATCAAACTACCCTTTACATATTCATCTTCATAAGAGTTATGCTCATTTAAAAATCTAAATTATTGAAATGGTAAGAAGACATTAATTTATTACTTCACAAATGATCATTTAAATTTCCATATTTTGAACTTTAATGTGATAGTAAAACTATCACGTCCAGTTACCAGTTAGTAAATTAATTTCATAAATGCATTCAAAACTGAAAAGGATTCCAACTATTTCAGGATTAAATGGAACTTATCCAAATAGAAAGTTTATGTTGTCTTACAATGTTATTATTTAGAGAGCTCTTATATTTTACTTCAATAAAATTGATCAGATTATAATCAGGATGCTATCAAAACAGAAACAAGTTAGATTCAACCAAAGTGGCAATTTTGCCTGCTTGTGGAAAGTGAGGTGGGAGAGGAGGAATTTAGGCAGGTTATCTGGTCACTCTTGGCAGTTTCTGGTTTATAAGTATAAGGCACTAATTCTGCTGCTAGAGTCACCATAGGATTTCATTATATGAATACTGACTTCCAGAAAAGACTAGAGAGCTTTCAACCTGGTTCTCCCAAAGGAAACCTCTTGCTACTGTATCTTAGGACAAAAATCCATGTTTTGAAGATCAATCATTACTCAAAAATTCTAAGCGAGTCTTCTTCAGCTAAATCATCTACCTTAATTCTCCCATGGATCATTATAGGGTTTGAAATCTTCAGAATAGAAAAGATGAAACCCAGAAACAGGAAGATCAGTGAGAAATTGGACTAGAAATCACAAGACGTGTGGCAGTGAAGAAAGTTGGAAGTTCTTAGGTCACAGTGGATGATGTCCCTAATCATTACAATGGGGACACAGAAAACAGAAAAGTCAGTTAAGATTAACTCAGTGAGGGGTATACTGAACTAAGAACCTATGAATATCCCTGCTGTTTTTACTATTAAGCAGTTGGATATTCTGATCTAACTTTCAGAAAAAAAGTACTGGTCAACATTGTAAGAAATCTATTTAATATTGAAATTTATTCATTCTCATTTATTTTTCTTATGTAGCTTCTAATTTTACTTAATTTTAAAATGTTTGTAGTGAAATATGTGTATATGTACACATTTGCAAATTTTAAGTTTTATATCTATAACTCAAAATTGTATGTATTGTATACGCATGTACATGCCATAAAATAGTAAAAGAAAAACACTATTTGTTCCCTCCCACTTGTAACTTATTAGATTGTCTAATACTCTACAAATTTGAATTAATTCTCAATATCCAACTATTCCAGTGAAACATACATAAAATTTAAGACACCAACTTTATTATTTCTCCCAAATGAATTAGTAATTTGAATATTGCAGCTTGGCAGAAGGAGATATTTTTGAGTTAAGTCATGGATTTTAATCCCAATTCATCACTTGCTAGCTGTGAATTCCAGTCTATCCAGCCCATCTAAGACCCCCAATTTCCTCATTATAGAAAACATATTTTAAAGATTGTTATGAGATTAAATAAAGTAAAATACATAACAGCACTTGTCCTAATGCACAGCCATTATTGAAACGCCAAAGATTTAGTCTCTTGGGAAGCGTAAGTATTGCTTTGATCAGTTAAATTTCCCTTAGGGTTATATAATCTTAGCAAATAATATCGTGATTTAAGAAAACACATTTGTCAGTGATTCCTGACCCTGTATCTACACTCCAGAAGGAGTAGACCAGAGTTCCTTCCTTCTCCCCTCTATGTAACAACACAGAAAATCCCAAGAGATTGGAGAAAACCATGGTTGATTACATGCATCTGCATCTTTTCTTAGAAAACAGTTCGTAGCTTTCATCAATTTTTGATCCCAAAGGGATTTCTGAGCTGAAAAATAACTATAAGAATTCTTACTTGAGACACTTTAGAAGGTATATGGTATATGTTTATATACTATAAATATATTGCCTGTATTACATATAAATATATTACATATATGTAATAATATTACATGTTATTATGTATTCATTTATATGTGGTCTATATTTTAGTTATATATAGTTTTAGTTTAGAAAAATATTCTAATAATCTAATAATAATCTTCTAATATTGATAATTTAAAATCATTAGAGAATTATCAGTTTATTTTTGATAGAATAAACATACATATTTTCTCAACTCCTTCCCAAGATTCTACTGAAATTAGAGAGAATACACTAATAAGACACATGAAATAGGCAAAGATAATAGAAGAGGGGATAGTAACAGGTAAAATCCATCAATATTTCAGGAAAGTGGAGGTAGCAAAATGACAAGTGTGTGCCTATGGGAATGCCAGCAATGGAAAAGCCAACTCATTCTCTAGAAACAGGAAAAAAAGTGGAGACATTTTTTTTTGTGAATGTAAAAGATGGTGAATGTAAAAGATGGTATATAAATGATGTGAATGTAAAAAAATGTGAATGTAAAAGATGGTGCTGAAAATAGGAAAACAGTGGAAATCTGTATAAAGAATACCTGATCTTATTCAGAGTAGCAGTTCCCGCCTGCCTCTGTCCCAAAAAAAAGGCTGGACATTTTGAAATGGAAAAGTTGAATCTAAAAAAGTGTTACATTTATTTACAGGGGTCCAAGAAACAAAGATCAGGGGAAAACCCTGTCCTCAAAAAAAAAAAAAAAAAAAAAAAAAAAATCTAGTAGATTCTCTCTGAAATAATACCTGGTCTTATAGTTGGAAACTCAAACACATGATCTTATCCTTTTAAGAGTAAAACTCAAATTACCAACTATTACAAACAGAATGTTTGTGTCTCCAAATCAAGTTTAGATAGTGGCACCTTTCATGGGTGTTTGGTTATGTCAAGAAGGCAGAGCTGTTGTGGGTGGAATTAGTGTGCTGTGAGAGAGACCTCAGGAAGCTTCCTTCTCACTCCTCCATGTAAGAACATAATAAAATAACGTTCAGTGAGCCAGGCAGCTGGCTGTCTGACACTAAATCTGCCCGTGTCTTGATGTGAACTTTTCAGAGCTGTGGTAGGAGTCTATTTTCTGTAAATCCGCTAGTCTATGGTATTGTGCTTTAGAGTCAAATATTAAATCAAAACAGGAATTAGTAATGAAATTAGATTAGGATTTCACAATAATAATAATGGAACTGAGAGTGGGGAGAGAAATGAAGAAGCATGTGCAAATACCAAAGGAGAAGATGATTAGCATAATTTTAACTCAGAAACACTATCAATCAAGTGGAGAGCTAGGAAAAATATTCCCAAATGTGCCAAATATCAAAGCGCATATTATAATCTCCCTGCTCCCTTTCCTAGGAAGCTGAAAGGGTAAGGGCACTGTCAATGATCGTTTATGGCTCTCAGTACAGCACCTTCAATGTAGCCTCTGAGATAACTGATTTTTTTTCAGTATTTCTCCTGTGAAGCAAGAATGTGTTAAAATTTAAAGTGAAAGCACTTAAATGACACTATAGGAAGAAGAGGATTCCTGTGACTTCTGGGGTGCACTGGTGCTGGGACATGTGTATGGCAGTGTGGTCCTGGGGGTGTGAGTATAACAGTCCGTCCCAGTCCTGGATCCCAGACCTGGTTTCACCTCCATGACTTGACATCTTGGGTATGATGTAAGTTTCCAAAGCCTTTTTCTCGTGGCATGTTAAACAGAATCATCTAGGGCCTCCCTGTTCTGGCCTCCCTGCTGTGTGGGTGGCTAAATTCTGTTGGCAAGTGCCTCTCCCCCTGCATGCAGCTGTCTGACTCCCTCAGCACCGAATCGTTTTCATCAAGCACTGAGAAACTCTTCTGCAATTTTTCCCTCAACACCTGCCTATACCCATTAAAGTCCATGCAGACCATCATTTGCTGATCACCAGCTCCCCTGACTGCATCCCAGAGGATGTCCATTGACTGACAAGCTCTAGGCTGAGTAAATCAGGAAACATCTCTGTTGTCCTGTGCCTACACCACATCTTCTAGAAAAACGTTCGAAGCCCTTCCAGTTTATCCAATTTTGGGTACTCTCCCTCACCCTTAGGGTACCTTATGGAGTTTTATTATATTTTATGTTATTATTGTTGTCATAAATAACAATTCTTTGTATGAAATATAAAGGGGAAAAGCATTGTATGAAGGAACTACAGGATACAGTTGGGATAGGAAGCAAAGGAAGACTCTAGATAATAAGGACGAGAGGGCCCAGGATTACTGTGGGTTTTTGACCTGAGTGTGGAATAATTAGGGAAGAATTTCTCCCAGGTAGGAGAAAAAGTAAGAGATGGATAGATTTCCTGAAGTGTCCGACCCTGTGATAAAGATGATCCTGTTCATAGTTTTGAGAATTAGGTGTAAAATATAGAATGTTTAGGAAAAATATCCCTGATCAGAGAGCAATACTTCATAATAATAACAACAAAAGTAAATTATCAAAATAATTTGTATTTGTAATATAGACATGTGGAATTGAGGGGCTGAAAGTAAAGGAGACAACCTGTGAATACTAAATTTTCAACTTATGTTTTAAAAATTCAATAGCTTTATCTAAAATTAAATACCAACGATGTTAATATAGCATATTTTAGAAATGTGGCTAAACAGCTCATTAAGCAACTCTGGAAAACAAGATCCAGGTGAAGAGCCAGAAAAAGTGGCTACTTTCTATTATTTTAAAGCTTGCACTGCTATGCACTTTATATACTGAGGGACCATGCATTCATTTATATTTTAAATACATTTCTATATATACATACAACTTTGAATTTAAATTTTGAGAAAAATATCCCATTAGATGATCCCATTAAAAAAAAGAAACTTAAGGCCCTCCCTGGTGGCGCAGCGGGTTAGAGCACAGCACTGAGAATCTAAAGCCACTTCCGCATGAGTTCAATTCCTGCCTGCTCCGGAGGTGACCACATGGCGTGGCAGACCTCTCCTGACCCGCCCGCTGCTCCCCTCAGCAGTGTACTTTGTTGATCTGCCTGTTCTGTTCCCCACTCTGTCTGTGGTGAAGCCTCTCACCGCCCCTGAGCCTCTGACCTGTACCCCAGTTCTGTATGCACAAATAAATAAATCTTTAAAAAAAAAAAAAAAGAAACTTAAAAAAGTGGGGGGGGGCATGCAATGAAAGGAAGGAAAAGATAAATGAGAAATGAGTCAGTGTAATGTGAAACAAAATTTTTGTTCTCTTTGAACTGCAAGTACTAACTGATTTAGCAATTGACTAATGGTTTTCACTTCTGTCTCCCCTTCCCTTGTAGGAACCTTACGGTTCACTTATTGGGTCATTAGAAGTCATTTTGAATGATGGAATTCCATTCTTAATTTTTTAACTTGTTACTTGCTTGTTTTTAAACTAAATCTATTTTTTTTTTTAATGGCAGTAGTTTTAGGATTCTCTCCATTAGGTATGACTACTGTGGTGCGCTTACTCCACTGTTTGATCCAGAGAGAAGCATGCTCCCCAGAAAGGTCAATGAGACTACACTACCCCATTCCTTAGACGAGGTGTTAGTGGGTCCCTTCTCCAAGCTGGGTATAGACTGAGATAGCAGCTATGTCTGTGGATTGGTGCAGCTTTAATTTCTCAGTCCCAGATCATCCATGAAGCACATCTCTATCCCTTTGTATGGGTTCCACCAGTAGACAAGTTACTTTTGATTGAATTCCATGCAGAATCTCAAAGTTATAAAAAAATTCTTTCTACTCTCTAAAAATACTCATTATTTTATAACATTTTATGTTTTCTCCTTGAAAAACTGCATATCAAGTCTTGTAGCATAATATATGGGTCAACTGATGTTGCAAAGGAAAATTAAAAATGCCAGTTATCAGGGATGTAATGAAAATATATTATTACACCCTGGAAAGTGTTATGTAGTAATCAACACCCTGAATGAAAGAAACATGATTTGAGAGGTACAGTTGGTCATGAGATTTTCCAAATTTTAATTGAACTTCTCTATGTTATTTCTTGTTTTACATGCCTCTTTAAATGGTGAAACAGATTTTGTCCTTATTTACAGGAACACTTTACCTTGAAATCACGCCTCTGTTCCCTATCAAACATTGACATGTTCTTAAAGCACTTGAGAAGGAAAAAAATTGAAAAGATAAATATCTCTTAGTAATTCACCAAGGTCTCTTGTCCCTGAATACTTTATATTCTAATCCTGATTTGTAAATCAAATAGTTTAGGTGTATGCCAGCATTCAATGCAGCCTTATCAACCCCATAGCACAAAATACCTTGCAATGCAATATCTCATCAATGAAAGGACAGTTAGATAACATAGGATCATACATCATAAAAGGCTTAGTTGGCAAGCATTTTTAAACCGACGGCTTGGTTAACTTAAATATCAGAACAGTCATTCATCAAGTCTTGATTGGCTGACTGTTAACTTTGAACAGTGGTTTGTTTAGAATGAATTTCATGTAAGGTGACTAAAATATTTGATATTAAAGTAGATATTTATAAAAGTCTTCACTTACTTCACAGAAGAACAAACTGGCATATACAATACTCTTTAGAAACTGAAATATCACTGGATCTATTTGAACTGAAAGGGGAAGAAGGGATATGCACACAAAATTCTTAAATAATAGGAAGTTTTTTGGCCTTCTCTGGTGGCGCGGCGGGTTAAAGCACTGCATTGGGAGGCTACAGCCGCTTCCGCATGAGTTCGATCCCTGTCTGCCCTGGAGGTGACCACGTGGGGTGGCAGACCTCTCCTGACCCGCCCGCTGCTCCCCTCAGCAGTGTACTTCGTCGATCTGCCTGTTCTGCTCCCCACTCTGCCTCTGGTGAATCCTCTCACCCTCCACATCTCTGGCCTGTACCCCAGTTCTGTATGCACAAATAAATAAATCTTTAAAAAAATGGGAAATTTTTAAATATAGATTTTCATTTGCTTATTGGGAAGAGATGGTGTTAATTATAAGTCTCTTTGCTAACATATACCTTAAAGCTGGATGGTGTTTGTGCTTTATTATCTTGATATGTAGCTGAAAAGTTATTCAATACACATGGATGACAATTAAGAGACTTTTACATCAATTGTTTAATTTTTGTTTGATTTTTAAGTTTGAGCTAGCAATCTAAAGCTCAAAGCAAGAAATAATTTATCAATTAAAAATAGATAATGAAGCATGAGTCTAGTAATCAAGTAAATATTAAATTAACTAGAAGATATTCCTGTTTACTCCTGAACTTCATCTTTATTTATACTAGGAAATGGTGAATATGTCTATCTACCAAAAGAAGACTTGGAAAGATATCAGGAGTTGGGGGTCTTTTGAGACTTAATAATGATAACTTCAAATAGAACACATTAGGGAAATGTAGAGATTCACTGCCAATCTTACTGCAACTTATATAGTAAGGGGATAAAAATATTTTACATTAAAATATTTTAATTTTAACCTATTGAATCCACACTAATTATAATATATTCATCTATGATCTCGGCTTATACTTTCTCTATTTTAGTTATTCTGTTTTGTCATTGAGTTAATATGCTATGAGACAATGTCTAACCTATCAATTTCAACCTCTTTAAATTGATCAAATTCTTCATCTATGACCTGGAATTGATTATATTTTAATAGAAACATATATACATATGTATGTATATAATGCTATAATGAATTGTTACTTCACTGAACAATAAAATAAAATATGGGGCAAGTTTTTGTTTTTAAATAAAATATATTTGTAACTTTATAAAAATAAGCAAGACATTCAGCATTTAAAGTAATTATTCACCAACCTACATATACTTTGAGAGAGTTTGTGTTAAAGAATCTATAAGGAAGTACTTGTATATTCACTTATCTTCCTATTAAAGTTCTTTCCAAAAACAAAACAAAACCACACATCACACACACACACACACACACACACACGATTGTTAAAGTATAAATACATAGATATGCAAGTAGAAAAATTAAGTAAAAAATAAAGTGAAGCAGGGGTTAATTTATTGAATAAAAATGTGCATTTCAGACAAATGCCATCAAGGCAACTTGAAAGCCAAATAACTGGTGTTCTAGCACCAGTGAAAAGTTTAAAAGATTATTGAATTCATACTAATGATAATACATTAATGTATGATCTCTGCTGATACTTTCTCTATTTCAATCTATATGGAGCTATTCTGTTTTGCCCTTCAGTTAATATGCTACTAGACAATGTCTAAGGGCACACAGCACTTGTTATCTGCCTAAACTTTAGAGCTTATCAGTATGTGGGACTTTGCACATGGTAGATGCTTCATAAAAGTCTATTAAGAACAAATGCAGTTTGTATATTTCACATATCTTATTAAACCAAAACCAAATATTTACTGAAAACTTACAACTCAGTAAATGGGTATTGGGGAATTATAAATTGTAGTCATTCACTAAAATAAAATCAACAGATATCAACAGGCATGTAGGTGCTACACTAAGTATGTGCACTATAAATTTAGTGTAAGAGAAAAGAGAGTAATGTGAGTTGAAATGCACTCTTCTAAAATAAATATTAAATGGAAAACAGGAGTATACCATACTTTGAAGAATCTTTCTAAGGATAGTTTTTCTTTAGGAAAGCTGTAACTTTCATGAAGGGAATGAGTGTTGTTATTTTGAAATTTTTCACTTCAAAGGAACTTGTTTTATTGTTTCAACTACCAAGAGAAATACCTTTTCTGACATTATAATCAAACCTCTGTGTTCACAACACCCTCAAAAAGCTGGCACATGTTTCCTATGGCTAATTTACCACATGCTTGCTAAAGATGACAATTACTAATTTACAGGTCAATAATTCACCTATTATTTGGATGCATATAAAAAACATACCCTAATTCAATGAAATTTCTTTGTGAGGACACAACACAATTACAATGGATATGACTAAAATTAAGTGGTTCCTTAGAATTTAATTATAAATTCTCAAAAAAAAGCAAAAAAAAAAAAAAAAGAAAGCTTAAAAAAAAAAAGCGAGAGAACTGGCTTCCTTGGCTATTTCCTTACCAGGAAGCACATGAAAAAGGGAAATTTATTTCTGACTATAAATCCCAACTGTTTCATTTTCATCTCCCCAAGTTAACTTTTTCACCTAGGTAAACAGTATTTCCTGTTATTATTAGCTACTGGTTTGATATCAGCTGACCACTATCTGTCAAGCTCCTTGCTTCAATGAGCTTAGAGACTCCCAAGGAACTCTACATATGCTGGCTTCTGCTTACAACCTCTAATTATTTTCTAACAGATAATTGAACATTTAAGTTCAGAGAGGTTAGATTAAATTTGCAAATGGATCAAAACCTTAGATAAAATTGCAGTGGCGAGGTTCACTATAGAAAATCCTAAGCTTTTTACCTTACTATATATTTCCTATGACAAACTGGTCTCAAAAATTTGACTTCCCGGAAGGTGCTCATTTATAATTCTAATCACACTGTGTCAAGTGATCCATAAACTACAAGCTATGGGCACCTAAAATACGATGCCATAGGAGCCATAATAGAAGTTTGAAATGTTCTAAAGAATTGTTGATATCTATTCCTTATTGGAAAAAAACAGTAATTAAGCTATTTATGTAGGACACAAGTACAACTTATTATTTTATCAGGCTCAAACAAATATATATTCAATTTAGTTATGTAATACAAGGTGGTAATGATATTAAAATATTTATATAATATGCATCAGAAATTTTTACTTGCATAATTCAAGAATTTGTCTGAAGTTTTCATAGAAAACCATACATATTAAATTTGATTTTCTAATGTTAGGTTTGAAATGGGTAATATAAATGCAATAATGATAAATAAAAGAATGATGAACAAAAAACAAGAGAGGGCTAAGCTTCAAGGCTTTGATGGATAAGGATGGCTTTGCAGCTAAGGTTAAATACAGTGGATGCAAATAACCATTATCATGAATTCAGAAACAAACAATATAATAAAATAAATGAAACTATGAAGGACTGCCACCTATTTTGTTACTTGCAATAGCCATCTCTCACTTAGAACTTTCAATCTCTTAGAGAAGACAAAGTAATGATGTGAGAAGCCAGTAGACTTGGAACTGGAGAGCTTTAAGTTCAAATTCAGGTTATAGCTTCCCTAACTGGCTTTGGAATTGTTAGGGTGGAAATGATGTCCTGAAAGAACTCTGTGGAGTTCTGTGAACTCCACCCGCTACTCCAGTTATTGAAACTACAACTCCCAGCGATACCAGGGAGAGAACAGTAAGGACCCAAGAATAGAGCTAAGCAGGCATGCTGGGACTTTGGGGAGATATAAGGGATTGATCTCTGGATCGCTTGGCTGGTGGCTGGTCATTTGGCTCTATCAGTGTATTGGAGTTCCAAGTCAGCAGAGCTAGTAGGATGTTCTAGTTAACTGGTATCTCTCTCTGTCTTTCCCTGGGTGGTACCTTTTCCTTTCTCCTTTATATATAAACTCATTATTGACCCTTTAATGTGTGGCTGCAGTACAACTGAATTTTAAGCACATGGGTGAGGACCCACAGACAGGCAACCCAGTACACAATGAGTTTCCCTGTAACAGAATGAGAAAAAATTATTTAAATATTACTGGTAATCTTCATTCTTCTCCCAAAATAGGTATAGTAATACCCATCTGTAGACTTTTTTTGGGCTAAATCCAGATGCAAAGAATAGTTTCTATCTTCACTTAGTAATTTGCAACCTTGATTTTAATCTGATACATTAGGTTCTAGAAAATTTTTAAAATATATGTCAGTTAGGACCCTCCCTGGTGGCGCAATGGTTAAGATGCAGCACTGCAAGTTAGCCTCAGCAGCGTCAGTGTATGTTGTATCTCCCTCCCAGAGGAGACCCACATGGCAAGTCAGACCTCTCATGACCCGCCTGCTGCTCCCTTCTGCAGTGTACTTCATTGATCTGCCTATTCTGTTCCCCAATCCATCTCTTGTGAAGTCTCTCACCACTTCTGCACCTCTGGCTTGTATCCCAGCTCTGTATATATAAATAAATCAATCTTAAAAAAAAAAAAAAGATGGAAAAGAAAAAAGATATGTCAGCTCTTAGTAGTTGTTCCATGGTAGCATGTGATCAAGGGCACACTAGACAGATCCCTTTTTACTCTGGCTTTGATTTGTTACTGAGTTAAAGTTTTTGCCCAATTCCACAATAGTCCTTTGCACAAATTAGCTCTCACAGCTAAAAAAGGGAGAGAAGAAAATTAGTACAAATAAAGCAATGCCCACATTTACCTTTTATTTAAATATATATATATATATATATATATATATTTAGTTAATGTAGGTAGAAATCAGAATTATTGATTCCTGTTTCTGAATGTGAGTCATAAGTCTCAACATAAGCTCTCTCCTTATGTGCTGATGATCTCTTTCTCTGTCAGAGGATATTTTTACTACAATATGACAATCAACTAAGAATAATGATGGTATCAAGATAATATCTATAGCTTCTATTCATGGATATTTGGGCAATAACCAGATGCATTATCAATTTGTTTAGTTTGTGAAAACCCTGTGATTAGAAGAGTTGTAGTTTTATCTGAATGAGACATCCTTTTTATCATTTTAAGAAAACTAACATAAAAGTGTTGAGATATCCTTTGTACTACCATTTCAAGCAACACCATGATGATCAGTCTTGCAAATAGTTACTCTGTGGAGTGCTACTTTGGAGACTATATTTACCATTTATTCATACCACAGTGGAGTGAGTATATATAAATACACATGCACGTGTAACATGTATAATACATATATTTATAATGTAATATATTAATGATAAATTATTGTATATTCTAATGTATATCAATATATAAATTGACATATTCACTACACTACATATATACACATATGCATATGTGTTTTATACTATTGCAAAAATACAGATATCAAGCCCTTCATTTCTAAACACTATGAGTAAGTAGAGAGCATTTATTTCCATAACATGCAAACCAGTATTTTATTCAACTTGTCTCTTATTCATGCAGAAAGAATATTTTGTACCCTTGAATCCATAAATAGTGTTATCAGTATCAGGTATATCAAGGTTTAATATGTACAAAATTGCTGACTTTCTGGGAACTGTGCTTCCTGGTTTTTATTTGTTTGTAGGAAAACTACATGTACACTATGAATAATCTTCATATTAAAAACAGCTATTTCCATTGATGCAGTAAAAATGGGTAGGGATTTTTCCTACATCACCATAATTAGCAAATACTGTTCATACTGGTATCAAAAACTATACATGATCAGTATAATTCCTCAGCTCTCTGGTGACACAGCAATATACCCTCTACTCATGTATGTAAATCACCAAATTGTAGAGTTTAGAGAGCAGAAATACTTAAAATATAAAAACAAACATGTCTTTAACACACTATTGATTTTTGTTCACCAAATTTGAATATTGGTACAGCAGAGAGCATACTCATGAGAAATATCATGGCGTTCCACTGACACACAGTCAAGAAATACTTTGGAGAAACAAAGCCAGGAGCTTATTAAGTTATATGTTGAAACTTAGAGACAACTTGTGGGGATTTTAAGTAGTCTTTTTTAGATGCTTCAAGGGAGATATTAAGCCTATCAGAATGCACAACTTTTCAAATACTTCACTTACTTTCAAACTTTTCAGGACTCTTAAGAAAATATTTCAAGTTCAAGATTCAGGATATCTACTAAATGTAGACTACTGATGATGATTTATAATGATTTAGTCAATTACTTTTATTTATTTTGGTGGAAATCGATGAAAAATTGGCATTCCATATATATATATATATATATATATATTTGTATTGAAATGACAAGAAATTAAAAACTCTAATAAAAGATTGCTATTGAAGCATACTCTATTCCAAAATCTGACATAAGATCAGGAACTCAAGATTAAGAAGCAGTTAAAAATTAGTGCTATCCTTCAATACAGGGAGGCATTCAAACGTATCCCACTAGTTGCCTCTTATAGATAGTCTATCAGGACATTCCCTTCTCACAGGACTTACAGAGGGAACACTGAGTCCTGCATACAGACAGTGTGGAAGCTCTATTTCTCCAATTATTTGTTGGTGACTTGTATTCAAGCCAACTACCAAAATAAATCAGGAATAAGTAATATAAATATCTATGAAAAATGATTCAATTACAATATGCAAAACAAAGCTAGGACTTCTGGGGAAAAGACAAACTATTTTGGAATAGAGAAGCCCTGAAGGCAGAATATGTCTTTAAAAAACAGCAACAAATCATTCATTAAGTTAACAAAGTACTCATTGATACCTAACAAAAGTCTGCATTGTACTTGCCATTAGATATGCATTGGTGAAAATCAACATTAATTGTTACTCAGAATCCTGAAGTTTATAATCCAGGACAAATAAATATAAAATAAACTAGCATGACAGTAGCACAAAGTGTTTCTAAGTATTGTTAATAGGTTTTAGATTAAGAGTTGAGGAAGGGAATCTTAGAAAGTTATTTTGAGTTGAGAAAGTAAGGATAATTAAGAGTTCATTAGCTATCGCTGGGGGAGGGACACCCCAATTAAAGGCACTAAATGGCTTGTTTGGCTAATGAGAGGAGTAAAATAGATGCAAGAGAAGATAAAGAAGACTGGGAAAGAAATTAGGAACTTTGGAAGGTATGGATCTAATATTTTGCTCTGAATTAGTGAAGCTAATGACAGATGTTATATAGAGGCATAAAATATTCACACTGTTTAAAAGTAGGATATCTAAATGGAATCTATTACTTATAATTCAAGTGCAAGAAGTTAGATAAAGATGGTCGAAATGAAATATATAAACAGGTGAATTCTCTCCCATTGTATTTCTAATACAGAATCAAAGCATTTTGCTCTTAAATTGCAAGTGGTTGTTCATGTTTGTGACATTCACTATAAATCCCAAATTTCTAATGGGGACAACAAAGTAAATGGAGAAAGACATTATCTAAATATTTAAGGCAAAAGAAATTTAGAAGAGATAAAATAACTACATTCTGAGTGTGTTAGACTTCAGATGTCCATGAGACTTCAATGTGAAAGATAGATTTGAGATGAATTTGATAAACTAGTTAAATGATCTAAAGGGATATAGTAGATTTAAAGAGATTAAAGAGATATATTAGATGGCACTGAGTAATATCAATATTTCTGGAACTGCTTATTGTCAATCTAACTTTGAGATACAATAAATTTGAAGATTTTTGTAAGAAAATTATTACAATGGCCATGACTCTAATTTGGCTGTGGAAGAACAATGAGAAACAAAAGTCAAGTAACAAGTGATATCTAAGCAGGTAAAGTTAAATTTCCTTAAGTGGAACCTGCTATAGGAAAAGACCTGGAGGGCAGATAATGTGGACGAGGAACAGGAAATTTGAAATGGTGATTTCATATATGATGTCTTCTTATGACAAAGGTGTACAGAAGTAACATGATGTATGCAAGTGTCAGTGAAATAATCTACAGCAAAATATTATACTAAATACACATGAAAAAAGGGGGTGAAACAAGATTTAAAGTTAGAATGCCTGAAACAATAAAAATAACAGATAAATTAATTAGAAATAAAAGACCAAGCAAATGATCTATGAAACTGAAAGTTGGTTCACTAAGGTTAAAAAAAAAAAAAATCAATCATTAAACCTCTAAACTAGCAAGATGAGTAAGGGCATTAATAAGCAGAATTGGAAATAAAAAAAGGAGAAATGACTACAAATGCCACAAATGCCGTAGGATGTATAAGATCACAATAGCTTATGAAAAAATTATACACTAGTAAGTTAAATAACTTTGAAGAAATAGGTAAAATTGAAGGACAATGTAGTTTTCCAAGATTAAATCAGGAGGAAAGAGAAGAGCTGAATAAAACAACCACAGCCATTGATTGCTGACATTTGAAACAATTTAAAATCTCTCTAAAGATAAAGCCAAGGGCCAGATGGCTTTACTAGCAAGTTCTACCAAACCTTTGAAGAAGAAATTTACACCTATCTTGCTCCTATTATTTCTAAAAATCCAGGAAGAGGTAATGCTTCCTAACACACTTTATGCTGCTAACATTAACTTAATTCTGAAACCAGGCAAGAGCCCAAGAACAGAAAATTATAGACCAATACCCCTTATGAATATTGATTTGAACACTGTCAACAAAATATTAGCAAATCCAATTCAACAATACATTACAAGTATTATACATCATGATCAAGTGGGGTTTATCTCAGAGATACAAAGATAATTTAATATACGTAAATCAAACAATGGAATGCATTATGTTAACAAAGAAGAGCTAAAAATCATAGAATCAATGGACATAGGGAAGGCATTTAATGAGAGTTAGCACCTATTTATGATAGAAAAAAAAACACTATCACAGATAAAGACCATATGCCAAAAATTTACAGTCAATATCATACTCTGGATTGGAAAATGAAAAGCTTCCATTTAGTATTTGGAACAATTCAAAGATACACACCTTTTTACTTGTTTAATTTAGGGATAGAGGTTTTAGTTAGAGCAATCAGACAACAGGATATAAAAACAGTCCAGGATGGAAAGAAGTGAACTATCATTATTTGCTGATGATCTGATACTATTACAAAACCCTAAATATTGGACCAAAGTGTGATTAGAAACAATAAACAAATATAGCAAAAAACAAGGTTACATTTACATAGCAATTTGACAAAGCAAAATAGTTAATAATAATAAAATAATTGAGACTTCTGAAGTTAAGAGGGAAGGTGAGGGAGAAAAACCATCACAGGGAAAATGATCATATTAAAAAAATCATTTTTATAAAAAGATTGGTAAATTTAAAACATACATCAGAAAGCTGAACTAAAACCTTAAGATTCAGATAGAAAGTAAGTTACGTGTGATAGATTAGAACTGAAACTTAGAATGATTACAGAATTCCTTCCAACTCAAATTTATCTTATTTTTTTAAGAAAAAAATATATCAAACATAACAATATATATTCTTTCTACGCAAATATGATAATATCAGCTAATAGTGGACTTAAGGGGAAATATAAAAATAGGGGAAATATCAGAATAGTGCAAATTTAGGCAAGCTGAAGTGCCTGTTTGATTTGACCAGAAGATGATCTCCAAGTCTAGGAATCCTGCTTAAGAGCACCACTTTGGAGATATGGACTCTGCACAATATAATGAATAAAAACCCAAAGACAAAACAAGTGCACTTTCCTAATAAAATAGTGCTCTTGGGAGGAGGAACTAGAGGTGTATATAAATGTAGGCATTCCTCTGATGAATGGGGACCTTTGGAGTCATTTTCTTAATGCCTTTCAATGTGCTCTCCCTTCATGGGAATGAAGAATACACTAGCCATTCACTAACAGTATTATTATTGTCATTATGAATCCATTAGACATATTCAGATGAGTTAAGTAACAGTCTGTGACCAAACTGTTCTTCTTTTGCTTTTAATGTAGCATTTAGTAGAACACAAATTGCTCCTTATTTATTTTTTACTTATGGTTAAAAAAAATCTAATGAAGTATAAATGTCTTCTCCTTCATCTTTGGATAGCAACACAAGAATTGGATATAGTGAATTTTAGCAATTAAGTTGATGAATATGTGTCATTTATTCTAGCAACCAGTAAAGCACAGTTATAACTGATAAATCTAGCTATAGTAGCTATTTGAATCTAGAATATTCTATATTTATTATAAAGTTGAATGGCACCAAAGTGTCTAATGCTTAATAAGTATCTGCAATTTCCAGTTTCCGTTGTCTATGGCAGCTTAAATATACTTATATAAAAATGATATAAAGCACAAGCACATCTAGGACTATAAATACAAACATATAAACACCTTAACTTGCAAAGGAGACATATAGCACGGTTTTAGTAGACATTGTTTTGGTCCTCTAGCCCTGGGACACCATCACAGCGTTGTCCCAGCTAGCTGGCTTCCACTAGAACTTTTTGTCCAATTACTTTTTCTCATGACTAAATTCTGTTTTGTCACCTTTACTAGGTAGGACATTCAGGAGAATAAATGCCCTCCTTTCAGTAGCCTCCAGTCAGACTGCCAGCTGAAATAAGAACCCTTGCATCAGATAGATCCCCCATAGCTTATATCCCTTATTACTTAACCTTAACATAAGGTAACTCAAAGAAGCATGCCTGCACTCCAGTGGAAAGAAGTTGTGGTCACTCTTTATGACAGCTATCTATATTAACTCTTTCATTTTTTTTTTTTAAATAAATGAATCGCTTTCATTAAAATCCTGATTTCTGGAAAAAACCACAATTTGTTTTGGGTTTGATCTGTTATAAAAGTTTTTAAAATGATCTATAGGCATAAAAGATGCTAAAATGTTGATATAAAATATGGGTATATGTTTGCATAAAATTACAATAGCCCATTTAAAAAAAGAAACTGAAGTCCACAATTAATACTATCAGTGTTTTAATCACAGTGATATTTTACTTTTAATATTTTGAGAAAAATCACAAACATTTGGTTTGATATCTACTGAAACTTGCTAGAATTAGCAGCCCATCAGTTAATCTTTTAGAATTTATCCACAAGATAGGAAAGTCCTAGTCAAAATATTTCCTTATGTATGCCTTTTTAACTTTTAAAAAGAACAGACTCCTTAGAGTCTGTTGGTCACCAAATCCATCATTCATCTAGGAAAATGACTCTTGCATGGCTCAATCAGAGTCTCATCTAAAATTCAGCACAAATCTAAGACTTCAAGCTGCCATCCTACTCCTGTTTCCATGGGAATGGGCCAGATCAGAAACAAAACTGGATGGGGTTAGAAGCTTTCAAGTAATCATTCAAAATCATGATGAGGTTTTTAGAGCTTCTTTCTTAGGTGATTATTTTGTAGCCTCTTAACCCCTTTTTTCCAGTCTGTTTCCATGGAAATATGACAAAAATGACCGTCCAAGCTACTAGCAGAGATTACTAGTATTCTTGTGAATTTCAGCATTGGCTGTCATCTAGGCTGGACAAAATCTTTTTTTATGAGTTTTACATATTAATCTACACTGTTTCTACTCATTGTCATTTTTCTTTAGGATTTTTATTTTCTTTGAAGATTGCTTCACAAATCTAAAACTATGATCAAAATAAAATTGATTGGAAGATTACTGAAAAAGGCTTTGGTTTCTCATTTTTATACATGAATCAGGACACACAGCTGCAAAGAACCATGACTTTTAGAAAAACCTAAAGAAGGAAACACTCCTTACTTACTTGACTAAGTGTTTGTTAAATAGGTGTTTATAAATAAGCAACAAGGTGGTATTTTAAATATTAGCAACTGGTAAAGCAAGTCACCAATTGATTAAAACAGCTGGTTCTCAGCCCTGCTACAACCCTGGAGATAAACTGAGACAATTCAGCTAGGGAGAGGAAACCAAATTGTGGGAAAAGGCTGCAGCTCACAACCAGAGACCCGAGGATACTTGTTGCTGACCTTTGTCCCAGCAGCCCCGACAAAGCCCTGGATATAAACTGAGACAACACAGCTAGGTGAGTGGATCCCAAGCTGTTGCAGGTGGGGATGGGGGTGGGGTGGGGGGGGAGGGACTCAACCATAGGCCCAACCCTAGGATATGCAGCAATTTTAACAATCTTGCATGGGCACATTCAACACAGAGAGGCCCTAGGAAGTGCCTCAAACGGGGAGACTTGCTTAGGGGTCTACCTGTTTACCACATCTACCCACAAAAACTGTGGTAAAGCCCTGGAGTTAAAGAGATACAGCTGGGCTCTGTGAAAGGACCTCAGGCAGGGGCTAGGCACTGCTCAGGGAGGGACTATTTGGACTAAACAAAAAGCCCCGAAAGCTCAGAGGGAGGGCTGGCAGATTGCTCAGCTGGGAGGATTTCAGCCCTTTAGCACTCCCCTGCACTCCTGTGGGGAGGGAGAGATCCCACCCCCACAACAGAGGCCCCAAGAAGACTTGGGAGCCAGAAAAGCTCACAGTACTTAGAGTGTAAACAAAGCCAGGCATCAATTCAGCCAAAGGCCCAGCTCCAGGGAGACCTACAACACTTCCAATTCATCATAACCACCACGGGCACACCAAGCATAGAGGGAACCTGGAACATCCGAAGGCTACAAAGATCAACAGACACCTTCCAGAAACATGGCCTCAACGTGTTACTAGAAGAGGCTGAACAACAGAAGAGACCCCGACTGATACCAGCTGAGACAACAGACACAACTAAACACAGTGGGGGCTGGGAAAAATAACACAACTCAGAATACCCTCCACAACTGAAGTGTCTGGAAGTCCCTCAGCTATTCTAGAAAGAACA
>NW_004567103.1:17913982-17955399 GCF_000260355.1 Condylura cristata | reverse complement strand
AAATGTGTGTTGAATGTGAAAAAACAATAGCATACTATATGTATATATATATTATATATATATTATATATATAATATATATTAATATTATTAATGATATATTAATATACACACACACTATGAACATAATATTGTTCTGTCCTACCTTCTAAAATTTGCTAAAGAGTTTAACTACAAAATTTTGACGGGAAATCTCAAGGTTGTGTTGACCTGATAAACTACTTTTACTCTTTAGAACTGTCTAATTATTTCATTGGGACTTTTTTTTTTTTTTTTTCATAATCTATTGAGTGTCAAACTAAAAAAAGTAAGTTTTAATGGGCTGTCATCTGACTTAGGTTCTCATTTACACTTACCAGGGACAGGGCTTCCATCATGGCCTAGGGTTTATATCTCAACACTAGCACTACGTAGGCCTGAGTTTGATCCCTGGACAGGGAACTATCTCACATCTGCACAGCAGATTTCTCCAATCTCATGCACTTGTTCTTCTTATCAGTGTATTTCAGGAATCCACCTGGTCTACTCTCCATTATGTCTCTGGGGAATCCCGCCTCACCTCCCGCCCACATCTGGTCCACGTCCCAGCTCTTCTACACATAAATAAATAAACAGTAAATTTAACATTGACTAATTTATTATAGAAAATAAACTTAATTGTTTTTAACTAAATTGATCATACAATAAATAAAGTAGTCTCAGATCATCTTCATTACCCCCTAATAAAGTTTGCCATAATGGTTAAACAAGTAGCTCTTGAGGGCAGCAATTGGCTTACAGGCCTAGATTGATCTGTTTATTTAAATCAAGTTTTATGTGTGTTTGTGTGTGTTTTCTTTTCAGTTTCCTATGGTTACTTACTTAATGGAAGGACAGAGTTGAATAGTTGCCAGAGAGATCATATTGTACACAAATCTTGATAATTTAGTCTCTGGAATTTTAAGCAAAAGTTTGCTGACCCCTGCTTAAGACTTTAAATATAAGAACAAAGCATTTCCAGAGAAGAAACTTTGTAAGTTATAGAGTAAATTTTGAAATTCTAAATAATGTTAATAATGGATTCAGTGATTGCCTGGGTGACTATACTTACATCCATGAATTCCACATTGGCTTTAGGACCAGTTGTTTCATTAAGTATCTTAATAGCCACAGGAATCTTCACTGTTTCTCCTTCAGGTACCCAAATACCCTGTGGAGACAAATCACATTAAATGTGTATTAAACATATTAAACATTTATACCAGATACAAAATTTGATTTGACAACTGAACCCTAATAGTTCCTTAGAAGATAATTTGGAAGGCACCTATTCTTACATTCAATCAATATTAATAAGCATTTGTTGTTATGTAAGTTATCAGTAATATCGTCTGTATTATTATCTGAAGACAATAATACATATTGTCTTATGCATGCTGTTTTCAAGATATTTACACTATTATAAAATTTAATTTGTGTTCATGAAAAAGACTTTAATAATATAAAGACATTGAAATAAGAGAGAATAAAATATTTGATTTGGATGACATCAACTTTTCATGAATTTGAGAGGGCTGTTGTTTCCTTTGAAAATTAGAACTGAGCTAATTAATGTGAAAGGTTCTTTTCAACTGTAACTTTATCTCATTATTCTGTAGTTAAAAAATGTTATAATGAATATTATTCTTTATATTTAGATTCATATACATGTTCCTAAAGTTCATACTAATTTAACAAATAATATTTAAGGTGATTATTTAAAAATTAGCATCCAATGTCAAGTGTTAGAGTGTTGAATATATACTAGTCTATATTACTATATAGTTCATATAAAGGACTTTTATTATCTTTGAAACAAAATAGAGTGTTCAAATTGGCCATTGTCCTCTCTTTTGAAACATATAATTGCAACATCATAATCATTTATAGATTTGTAAAACAATGTTACCTCAATAAAAATATAAAAAAAAGAAAATAATATAACAGGTTAAAAAATTTATTATTGGAAAACAAATTTGGTGGAATCTGAGTAAAGTACAATAATAAACTAAATAAAAGACTTCTGGTCTGTTCAACCATTCAACCATTTGAACAAAAACAATGATTTGAATAAAACATACAGTGAAGTATAGAGTAGTATAGAGTATAGAGTAGTATAAGCTTTTTTTTTTTTTTTTTTTGTATTGTGTCAAAAGAACACAAACAAATGAGGCTATATGGGAAAAATAAATAAAAAAAATAAAAATAAAAATGGATATTTTAATATATTGTCATTGACATCAAATGAGGCAACTTTTAACATTCAAATCAAAGGAAGAAGATCGATTGTTCTTGAAAACAAGCTTCTACTTCTGAATTGTACTGCTATGCTAAAACATACATATTTGTGTTGCCAAATGTAATAAAATGAGAGGATATCTCAACACAAGATTTAGTAAAAAGTCAAAATAATAAAGAAAATGCCTTTAACATTTACAAGATGAATTTGTACCTAGATCAAATAGAGAAATCTATGTACCAAAAGAAAAATATCAATCAAACTTGCCATGGTATAAAATATGAAAAAAAAATACTAATGTAGAAATGAGGGAACAAAAAGCCAATGATCCAAGTTCATATTTTCGCACTAATGGTATATAGTGAAAAAACATATTTACCATTATTCAATAAAATAACCACAGAGTGGTTAAAATTAAAACATTCCTAGAGTAAGTAAGTTTTTGAAATAAGAATACATCTTCAGTGTGAATGAATTTTACTGCTTTTTAAAATAATTATAATTACTTATTTTCTAGGCCCAGTCAGATAATAAAACTCTGCTGATACCCACAATATTGGTTAAAATCTTTTATACTTAAACACAGTTTACCTCTAGTTAGGAGGAAAAATTAACCAAATTATCAGCTATGCTAACTTGCACTTCTGTCATCAAGAATAATTAGAGCATAAGACAGTATGTCCTAACAACTAATATAGTGATTAAAGCTTAGGTCAATGATATTATACTCTACGCAGAAAATTCATATATATTTAAGGAATGTTCATACCTATTGAAGATTTGTAATTAAATGTCCAAATGGGTGATTTTTTTTTTTCCTGCCAAGGTCCCTGAGTTATAAGGTAGCATCTTTAAATATATAAGGATAAATAATTTTAAAATGACCCAAGGTTGAGGTATCTTTAAAATGGAACTACTTTTTTTTCCTAGCATAACAGAGAGAAAAGAAATTTTGTGAGCATACAGCAATTCTGAGGTTAAAAAGGTTAAGTCTGCTTAGAATAGTCTTATTTAAATTAGATGCTTAGCTAATTCTGAACTTAATTTAACAAAATGTGCATTATGAAATAAATTGGGAAATTTTTGTACTTTGTTCTTAGAACAAGTTATATTTTTAGAGAGTTGGATTATTTTTGAAACACTCGGAGAAGAAAATCAAGGCTCATATCATAACTATGAAATTTTTATGTTAAAAACTTGTTTTAAACTATAAAAAATGAATATTTTAAACCATAAAATTTCTAGGATCTGATATATTTTAACAATTTTGCTTGTAAAAAATGTAGAGTTGCATGTAATTTTCAGAGTTATATGAAACCACCAGAAAAATTTTTGGAATCATAGTCATGAACATTATAAGAAGAATTGAACACTAACCCATCACAGTTCTTTATTCCTGCTATTTGCTATTAAAAGTAAATTTCACCACAATTAACCTTGAGTTTGGCCTCTGAACTGATCTTGTAATTAAGCAAAATAAGCAAATATGTACATGCCATCATTTGAGAAATAACTCTTATTAAAAACTTATGATGTCACCCTTTCCTTCTATCCGACCAGACTTTCACAAAGAAATGTACTTTTTTGTTTCTTTGCACATATGATGAGGACATCAAAACTGGAAGTCATCTGGTTATCTTTTCGGTCATATATTACCATGTAAGCAAAACACGTTTTCGGAGCCCATGTTGTTCAATAAATGCATCAGGACGTTTATGTGAAGTCAAATGAAATCTGCTAAGCAGGGGCCTGAAGTTGGGTAAAGCAGAAAAAGAACAAGGATGTTGCACATTAACTCCCCTTCCACTTCTGCCCCCAGGACTGCCTGGTGTTTCAAGGAGCACGGTGTAGGGGGCATGGGTAATAGGCTAGAGTTGGGGAGCTAGGTATTTTGGGTAAGAGTTAAGTTTGCAAAAGGGGAGATGACATTGAAAGGAACTCAGAAACTTTGTTTCAGTACCAGCGTTTTTTGTCTTTTCCTGACTATAGCTTGTTCAAAAAAAATTAATGAATACATCTGTGCAATGACTTCTCAACACTATTAAGTTTCCTCTCTGAATCTTAAAAGGATATTCAGTTGACTATCACAATTACTGTAGTTATTATTAAAAAAACAAAAAACTCTAGAACAAAATTTACAATAGTTTTTTTTTTTTTTAAACTTACTTTATAAACAGTTCCAAAAGCCCCCGAACCAAGTACTTTTACTCTTTTGAGCTCAGTTTCTTTCAAAATCCGAAGTTGAGCTTGATTGGGTGCTGTGCCACTAGGAGTTAAAGGTTCTACCAACTGCAAAGCAGAAGGAATACAGGTGGTTATACACCATTCAATTCAACAAATCAACGGATTCTTCATCTTTCTTTCTTACATATACAAAATTGCACACACGTACTTTTCCTTGACCGTATTTTTTAATATCAACCACTCGCCATATATTTAAGCCTTTCTTTCTCCTTTCATGCTCTTTGCCTGGGTGAACACAAGTAACAAATGTGAAACTCCCTGAGACATACTAGTTTAGGGAATTTAACACATAAAAAAATAAAACATAGCCCTCTTAGCACATAATATCTCTCCGGAAAGCTAGCACGAACATGTCGAGCTACAAAAGAAACCAGTACAATGCCACTAACTCAGGACAGTGATTATAACTGTAATGAAATTTCCATTTCCCTAGAACTCCAGATGATACCTGCCTATGATAATGGTTTTTGAATATATTTGAAATAGAAAGGCCCTACATTACCTTCCAGGTCAAATAGTTCAAAGGAATTGATTCTATATCATAAATAAAAGTTAAGAAATAAGAAGAAATACAGCAATCAAGAAGACATGAGATTCACTTGTTTTTGCTTCCTAAAGGACAGGCGGAGGTCCAAAGAGTGAAACTGGGGTGGCAAACACCAGACCTTGAGGTAGGCCGGGTGCAGTCAAAACGAATCGAATTATTTTAAGAATTTCAGATAATTGTTTAAATATAATTTGGCCAACGCGCATGGATAAGCAGGGAGTAGGTATGTGAGTGGCAGCCTTCAGCCAGTCTGAGGTGATGAGCCTTCAGCCAATGATCATGGACATGAGAAAAACTGGGGGACCAAAATGTCTACGTGCTATGGTTAAAATTCTGCCTTTTCATCTCTGCTTTACGAGAAAACGGCAAGTAAGAGAAACAAGTTTCTTCTTCTATTTTTTAAAGTCAAATTTAGGAACAAAACACAGACACTTCCCTTGCTCTTTCACAGTATAAAGAAATAATTAAAGGCTGTTCCCACTCAAATTGTCTTAAAAACCACCCCAAGTATTTTAAAATGTCTGTTCACAAGGCTAAGTACGCGATGGCCCTCTTGTTTGGTTATTATTATCATGCTTCTGTGAACATCACAGTCTACTTAATTAGCTGAAAAACATTGAGTATAGAGAAGTACAGTGATAGTAAAAATTTTGCACAGATGTGGAAAAAAGTCAATATACCTGGTCTATTTTCTAAGAATTTGACAAACTTATTTTCAAATTTACATTGTAAAAATGAATTACATTCAAATCACATAAAAGAACTTCAGAAAGAATCACTAAATTCTTAGCTAAATATGGAAAAGATGCCCCCGCAGAAATCCCTCTTAATTAAAAGCAGCTCTGTTGCGCAGGTTTATTTGGTAGATTTTGATGTAAGTACTATATGTATCAGTAATTTCTAAACATATGTGGGGGCAGGGTTCAGCACTTTGGGCTAATACATTTATGGTTTGACCTGTACTATGCCATCATCTCATCTTTATAAACATTTTTAAAGATTATTTTTATTTATTTATGCATATTAGAACTGGGGCATAAGCCAGAGGTGTGGGGGTGAAAGGATTCATCAGAAACAGATCAGGCAGCAGAACAGGCAGGTCTAATCAAGTACATTGCTGAGGGGAGCACTGGGCAACACAGGAGAGGTCTGCTGTGCCATGTGGGTCAGCTCCCTGTCTGGGGATGGAATTTGTCCTGCAGTGGCTGGAGAGAGCTTCATAATGCTGAGACTTAACCCCTCAAGCCACCTCATCTTTTGAAACACTTTACTCCCTATGAGATGCTTAGAGTTCTGCACTTTCTTAGGTATCCTTTAAACAGTTTTATAATCACATTTTTTTTTCCCAAGAGCTTAGGTGTTAAACTAAGATCCTTCTAAAGGAGGATCTTTAGAAAGAACCAGTGTGGGTGAAAGAGGATTGAATTTAAATTTGTAGGTTTTTTAGATGACTGCCGTCACTCGTAGGATTAGAAAGAAAGCAATTTACCCCCGTGGCTCCAGGTTTCTCATTTGTTAAACAGAAGATGTAGGAGATTGCTTAAGGATGATACGGGATATAGCATAAATAGAACACAGATGGCAGGCTGTTGTGGTCCTGAATTTCATTCTTCAAAACCTCACGTCTCCTTAATACATTTTCTAATTAAAGCATTTATCAAAACATCAGTCCCACAGTGCACCTTAAAAAGTATATATTGAAAAACAATATATTTTCTACTTCCATACATAACAGAATATAGACAATCTGGAATGAAATGATTTGGTGAAAGCTTATCAACATTAAGTACAATCCAACAATGGATTACATATTAATAGATTTTTCACCTTTGAGGCACATTTCTAGATTTAGTATTAACAGATATAAATTGATCCTTTTAAGAACTCCTCTTTTATTCAGATGGTAGAAAATCATAGATTATTTATTCTAATGAGAGAAAGGTGGCAATTCTATAATTATCTCATTTAGTCCTTAAGTGATAACTTTCTATAAAAAATAAAATATGCTTATAAAACTAATCATGTTTACCTACTAATGAAATGACAATTTGGAGGGTAGTCTTAGAAAACACCATGATAACTAACAAAACTCGTTTCATAGTAATGAGACTTTAATTAAGAGACTGAATTTCACTTCTATTTATTTAATCACAAGCTGAGCCAAGTCTTCATTTTCTCTCCCACTGCAGTTTACTTTACTTCTCAGACTTCTATAACTGCCCTGAACTAGCCACCAGGGAGATTTCTACCTGCCTCCAACATCCTAGTTACCTATGGACATATGCCTAGTCCTGACTCCATACTTCATAGTTAACTACGAACATAAGCATAGTACATGTCTTGTGTTGTGTCCAAACTTTTATTATGTGCCACAATGAAAGTGGTCAAGTTGTTCTGTAAAAACCAGTTCAAGTAGGGATCACTATTATGTCTTCCCTAGGATATAATCAATCACCTTTCTAAGGTTCCAACACTTCTTGATGAGATGGAACACTAATTTCAGATAACTCCAATCCTGAGAAAGTACCTTCCTACATAAAAATGTAAAGTAGCTTCACACAATTCTTTATTTAGTTTTGAGTTCTCTAAAGAAATGAACTAAAATTTAATGCATTATCATCATATGAAATTTATGAATGAATGCATATTTCCACTCCTGTTGGTACTAAGAGGAAAAGTCAGACCATCATGCTGACTATGGGAAAGAAAGAAAATCCAGGGAAGGGTTAATCTCAGAACACAATTGCTCTAAAATGCTCTTACAGACACAAGTATGTATCAGGAGAAAGAGGAAGGATGCAAGTTGTCAAGGAACTGGTGATGCAAAATATTCTGTATTTTTTTTTTTCAGTAACCCATACAGTAAAAACTATCAACTTGCATGCTAGAAAACTCAAGTGTGGTAGTATAAAAGAAATTATAATAATACATGGACAATTTACATATTCACAATAATCAACATGCAGAATATTAAGTGCATCTCATAAATTTGTGTGGTAAAAGCTGTGTGGTTACAACACTAAGCTTTATCCTCTAAGCTCAGTCTTTCACTGCTGGTATAATGAGATCATTGACTACTAATTTAATACCCTAAAGAAAGCATAAATTAGTTGCTATCAGCTTTTATTTAGAACCAGAAAAATTCTGTCTTCCTTACATCCCTTTAACTCTACTGCTCAGGTACTTTGTACCCAGGCATTATCTAGTTCTGCTGTTAAGATGATACCTGCCAGTAGCATGTCCTCTGATTTCTCCTCAACTTTGTATGACTTCCTATGAAACCAAGAAACCTTAAGCATGTTTTGAACACATTTTCACTCCGAATAAAAAACAAGCAAACAAAAAACTGAGTTACCATCACACATTTCTAAACCTTGTGAGAATCCCTATATACAAAAATAGAAGGAAAAGCACTTCACCTCTGTTTCCAGGAATCTTCTCAAGGCTCTTTTCTTTTTGATACTCTTCCTTCTAACATAAACTGCAAATGTCAGACCCACAATGACCAGGATGAAGAGCCCACCAATGACTCCAGCTGCAATCAGAGGAGTCCTGTCAACCAGATGGGGAAAAAGTAAAGAATGAATAGGGAAAAGACAAGGGCACGGGACAGCGATCATTCAAATATATATCTATATAGCAAAATCTAGTCCGTTAGAGAGAGGCAAATAAAAATGCATTAGGACTGTTACAAAAATGTTTTTCCTGGTATGGATAGTATTTGTTTTTGTTTTAGCATTGTTTGTCAATAATCAACCATGCATATATAATTGGTCTTTGGGGATGAGTAGCCACAGCATGCCATATAATGAGATGATGCAAAACTTGATAGCAGAATGAAGAATGTATGTCAAAATATTGGTACATAAGCTGTTTAAATGGTCTTAACCTTATTCTAACTATACATATAGAGAAATAGTTTGAAAATATTGTTGCAGCACATATTATTTTTAGCATTTTCTCTAATGCAAGCTTTCTCAACAGTGGCACTATTGACATTTTGCACTTGATACTTGGATCTTGTGGGGTACAGTCTTGTGCATAGTAGGGTACTTAGCAGCATCCTGGCCCTTCATTCACTACATGCCAGTATTCCCCTGCCCTCTAGTCATGAAAATATCTCTAAATATTGCCAAATCATCTCCACTTTAAAAACACTAAAATGAAAATGAGGGGTCTACAGGGCCATGAACCCCACACCTCCAGAATACAGGGGTACCAAGAAGAAAGCTGTACTGCCAGAATTGTTATCTTCAAGTCTAGTAAGGGCAACCTGACAGGAGAATGAGTACAAGAAAGAGAAAGAATTGGGTCATGCAGGTTTTCAGAGCTGTGATGACAGGAGCAAGTGTTAATATAAAAAAATGGTTATGGAAAGCATCACATACCCATAAAAGAGGAGTGAGCACTAAGTGTTACATACAAAGACACAAAGTACCAAAGGGATTAGGAGAAGTCTATCAGGAGACTTTAATTCTCAAAATGTTTCTTCAATGTATTGTTAGCAAAATATAATTTTGTTATTTCTTGATCATTTCTTACTGTTTACATTATTTCTTTTTTCCTTTCTTGTGGATTAAGAGTTGTTCAATAGCAGATACAAACTGTCTGTGGTCAGAGTTGTTAAATATATTATTTCATACACCATAATAAGTAGCCCAGAGTAAACATACAGGTGCCATCCAATACATACTTGACTATAAGCAATAATATATGCCAAGATTAAAAGATAATTCCCTGAATATCTATGCACTCTTTAGTAAATTATGTCTTATGTTCATATTTTCTGAAGATTCTACTCCATACAGTGATTTTTTTTAGAAAAGAATTATTGTAGATATATATAAATTTTCTTCAAAGTCATCAGAAATAATGATAGCTAGCTAGCTGGTGATCCTAAGTTTATACAGTTAAAAAAAAAAACTCTTGAAAAATACCTGTGCAACTCTATAAATGAAATCATGTCTTTTAAAGATTATACTGTCATAAAACTACAGCAAACCTTAAAAAGCAGTTCATCCTAAAGGTTGTTTTCCTGATAGTTGAAAGCACAATAGCATGTTGAAATGTTGCTATAACTCAACTAGATTTTCCTAAATGGAATTTCTCAAGATATAAAAATCTATGCTAAGAAAATTAAACTGCAGTGCGGACACATACTCATCATTGAGATGTGTTTTGGTGAGTATAAGACCATATTTTTGTACACACCCGTTAAATATGTATTTTAAAAATATTTTAAATTTTCAACCTGAGGCATACTTTTCAGTTTAGATGCATAATATATCACTGAAAAAAAATCTACTATAAAAAGGGTTATATTTTCACTTCCTTTACCTGATCTCATACTACAATAGATTTATACATGATGGAGAACAATGCCCCGGATTTTGTTAATACAGATTTCAAACAACTCTAAACTTTCTCTGCTTACTTATTTCACAAAAGAATACATTGCACACATATATGAAAATGTGTCAATGTCACTGTAAATCAAAAGAAAATGCTTAATTTTGTTCTTGCTGTTTTTCACTTTAAGAAAAAGAAAAGAACTCTCAGTGGAAAAGAACAAAACCCATCTTTTCATCCAATTCATGTAGATATCAACTGTCATGTCATTACAATTTAGACTGGCAATGGTAATGAAAATAAAACAATAAAACTTCATTTGACAATACTTTTCATATTTTTCTAGTTAGTATTAACTTTCATTTATTTCCCCACAACAGTTTCTTGGTTGATATGGATTTTTTAACTTTTTAAAAAAAAATCTTACCAGTCTGAAGGAATGGTAGACTTACAAGCAACCTGAAGAATTGAAAAAACAAGTTTCTGTATTTAAAAATTATACACAAGGCCCTACCTGGTGGTGCAACAGGTAAGGCCTCTGCACGGCAAGCTAGCCGCAGCTGCTTACATGCAAGTTGAATCCTCGGCCCCGGAGGTAACCCACATGGCACAGCAGATCTCTCCTGACCATGTGCTGCTCCCCTCAGCAGTGTACTTCACTGATCAGTCTGTTCTCCCCACTCTGTCTCTGGTGAAGCCTCTCACTGCCCCTGCACCTCTGGCCTGTACCCCAGTTCTGTATGCATAAGTAGATAAACCTTTAAAAAATTATACACAAATAATTTTGTGGTATACTTTAAGGTGAAAAATTCTTCAGATTTCAGGAGAAATTACTCTTGAAAAACAAACTTTTAAGCATAAAGAAGCAACTTGTTAAACCAAGAAAGGGAACATTGTATAAGACAGCTTGGGTGTTCTTGTAAATAAGTGAAATGTCCAAAATAAGGCACTGGTCTTGTGTGAGAAGACTTAGCAGTCATGACAAGCAGATATGAAATGCAATACTCAATTAGATCCTAGTTTGGAAAATTCAACTATAGGATATTATTAAGATAATTTGAGAAGTCTGAACATAGATTGAGTAGTAGTATGACATGAATATCTGCTGGAACGAACAATCACCATGAAATAGAAATTTATAATAGGTTACAAAACAGTGGGAATTCAGAAATTTAATTTCTAATTCAACTATATCTATATACCTATATCTACATATCTATACACACACTTATATGTGTGTATATGTGTAAAAAGATCTGATACACAATAGGCTATTTATATTTTAAAGATTTATTTTTATTTATGCAGACAAGAACTGAGGTTAGGCCAGAGGAGTGGGGGTGGGGGGGGTGAGGATTCACAGAGACAAAGCAGGGAGCAGAACAGGTAGATCAGCTAAAATGTACTGCTGAGTGGTCAGTGGACGGGACAGGAAAGGTCTGCTATGTCATGTGGGTCAGCTCCTGGTCTGGGGACCAAAGTCACGCTACAGAGGCTGGTAATAGCTTGATAGTGCTGACATTTTAATCCCTGTACCACCAGAGAGATCCTACAATAAATTATTATTGGTAGGTGTCACTTCATAGTATGGTTATAGTGTTCTTATTTTTTGTACCTTCCTACTGTGCATTTTCTCATACTCTACAATGTGTATTTCTTTTGAAATACAAGTTTATTAAATTTAGAGAAAATTATATTTGCCTAAAAGTTTAGCTTTATAATTATGGCCTTTTCCTTTTTCCTTGAATATTTACTTTGCACTCGCAATTAAGACTTAAATTTACTATTCCCTGTCCACTGTTAGAATCTAAGTACTTCTGCATTTACTTTCTATTCATTATAATTTAATGTATCTGAGACATTTAATTACCATTATGTTTCTTACAATTAACATTATGCTTTATAGAACAAACTCAATCTTTTAATTTCTTATTCTGCAATTTTCATGATACCTAGATGTTTGAAGGTGTAGGACAGATGTTTATTTTTACTGATAGTTAATATTTAAATCTTTACGTATCTTTATATAAAGAAAATATAGTTATTTCAGTTGCCTCTTTTATTTTCTATAAATCTCTTTTAGGTTCAATGCTGGCCAACTAAGCTAAAGTTCTCAAAGAGAATGTTTTCCTCTTATATGTGTGTCAAAGGAATCTCTAAGATCCAGAATCAAGACATTATTAATGAGATCATAGGGGTCAAATACCAAGGGATCTAGAATAATTTACAATCCTTTATCTGTAAGAGGGGCAGGTATTGTTTGTTCTTTTGTCCATTTATTAAAAATGGCTGGGATGCTCTAGAGTATTAAAGGTAGGACATTTCATGGGCCAAATGATTTGGAAATAGTATCATGAAACTGATATCTCTCCATTACTCATAAAAAATAATACAGTAAAGATTCTGCATCACAGAAGTACTGGCTAATTTATGTAAAAGTATATAATTGGATTTTCATAATTTCATTTAAAAGTTTAGCAACAACACAGTATATTGCATTCTATTGCCTTGAATGTAATTTCCTGTCTTAAGCAGGTAATGATAAGAGTGTATTTCCCTATACAATTATTCATATGACAATATGTATTGTTGTGAATCATTATTATATTTGAACTATGCTATTCCTCAGGGGAGAATATAAGAGGTGAGTGAATACATGGAGCCAGCTTCTAGAAACAAATAACTATTCTTCTTCACTTTATGAGCCAATCATGAAGAGAGGTTAAATGTATTCTACACATTCTTCTTTCCAGATACTGGATCATTTCATTTGTAATCTATTTGCTTCATAATTAAAACATAAATGTTTTTAAAACAATTATCTATAATTTTCAAAGGCAGACTATCTTATTAATTATATATATTCATATGTGTGTATATAAGTGCACACATGCACACATATATATGCATATACATATATATATATACACACACATATTAATGAGACACACATATACATATATGTGTGTGTTTATATATACAGATACATATATAGATAGTGGTATTTTCTTTAAAATTATAAACTTGGTAAAACTGGTATTTTGATTAATATAGTCATTGCAAAGAATATTAACTTTATGACATTCTTTTATACCTATTTCACATAAAACCGTAATTTTAAATTTATACCATCGGTATGCCTTTACTAATTTCTTGAATATAGAATGAATTTCTATTAAAGATAAACAACCTGAAGTCCTGTGATACACAGATAGTAAATGAAATAATTTGCAACTAACAGTATTGATTCTAATTAGAAAGCTCCACTTTGAGTTTTTAAATTAAATTAACAATTTGAAGAGTGTCACCAGGATTTATTGGATCACATTAGAGTTGCTTTACTTTTATCAAGGAACACTAAAGATTAAACTGAAATTATTTGAAATTTACATGGGCAGAAAAAATAATCAAAAACTATGAGCTAGTCAGATCATTGCAACAGGTTTATTTGCACAATGACATTTAAGTAAAATCATACCCCTAACATTGTTATTTTGCATTTACTTTTCAAATCTGCATGATTTTCCATAATAAGGGTATTACATGCTAGAAATGCCTTTGAAGCAGAATAATCTGAGTTTTAATTATGTGCCTGCTTCCTACTCGTAGTGATTTGTCATCCCTCTAGCAAATAACTCAACTTGGAAGCATAAATTCATTCTTTAGCTAAGGCAGTAAAAGGAAATACAAGAGAGGACTACCTATTCTTTCATTCCTGAGATCTGATAAGTTTGCCTCTAGATCCTGTCAATATTATCATTAAACCAAGCCTTTATCTAATGGTGAATCATCTGCCTCCCTTTGGCCTGGACAACTCATTTGTACACATGTATCCCATTACTGTCAAACATCCATTAAGTAAACAATAAATCAAATGTTTATCCTAACTTTAGCCAATTTGTAGAATGTAGGATAACCTAGCTTATTAACTAACAAATCTGGGTGTGTGCGTGTAAATAGACACCCAAATATTCATATAGGTGTTATAACAAGAGCAAATTTTGTTTGATCAGAAGATAAAAGAAGATAACCATTTTCTATAATAGATATTCATGTAATTTAATATTTCATAAATTACACATGTAATAATCTCCATACTCATGCTGTTTTTTACTAAAAATATAACTAGGTAACAATGACTGTCATTTGTATCCTATCTTCCTTATGAAAAATCTTATAATGACCATCAACAAAATGTCTAAGCCAATGTCAAACTTTAAATGCATCCTTAGCAAAGCTTCCCATGTTTTCTAATTTACATTTGCAATAAGAAAAGTGTAACTAATTAAGAGCAAATTGCCTCTACTTGAAAGAAATTTTTGGAGTATTTTGTTAACTTTGGAAATAATATTTTTGGTAATTTATCAACTGTGTAAGTTGTTTAAGAAAAACAAAAGTTCAGTTAAACTAGGAGGAATGAAAGTGTTGGCTGCTATCATATACTCATGGATGCTAGAGCACACACAGTATCCCTAACAATTCAATTCCAATGAGAAAAAAATCTAAGAGATATGAAAATATCAAATATAGTATATCCTGATACTGGGGAAATATTCCTTTTCATAAATATAAACATGAGATGTTTTAGGTTTTACAAGCTCTATAAATTACCTGGGCATCAAACAATCTAAATAGACTGGCTATAGAATTTTCTATTCCAAAAGTAATTGTTTAACTTAAAATGTCTTTTCATATACATGGTGTATTTTCACAATAACTATGCTCTGTAGATCTTCTAACCCCCATATTCTAAAAAAGCTCAGCTACTTGAGTAAGGTCAAACATAAGCAGCACTACTAACATTTTACATCTTAGAATCTCAAGTCCATTAATTTTTTAATCTATATCATGCATCTTTCTGGAGATCCATTTGAACAGATAAATATAATTCAGCATTTTTTCTCAAATACCTGTTTTATACTAGAGAATATAAGATGCAAATACATTTATTTTTAATAGGCACTTTGATATGATATTTGGTTATCTCTTACTACAGTAATTCTCACTGTACTGTCATTTTATCTACATTCCTATGTTCATTGTAGCTTAAGTATATTAAATCCCTTACGCCCTTAGGGACATTTGTAAGTTATATTATAGCTTCATTTTATTTGCTCAGTGAGAAACCATTTGGAGTTTTTTTTTTTTTTTGAATTACAATCTTAATTTAAGAATTTCCTTTAAGAATAGCAAAGACAAGCAGTATTTATCAACTAGTGACAATGCCTCCTGTAGTGTTATTTTGTTCAGCCTTCCCCAAAGCAGTTCAGAATCATAACAAGAGAACTTGGAACACTGGAAATATTGAAATTCCCCAGAAGAAAATTTAAGGGTTATTGCCTAGGGCAAGGTGAGCCATATTAACAGTTTTTAGGCCCCTCTTACAAATTGTTTTTATTGTGACCCAGAATTATACCTTCTCTAAATATGACACCTCTTTTTTAAATTAGTAAATGAAAATTATTTGGGTCTACAGTAAAGCAGACATATATTGACAGTTATACTTTTTATTTTAGAAAACCTGGGATATTAGAGTATGTCTCTATTCTTTGATTAGGAAGCAAGGCTCCTAAGTAAATTATACATATAACTAGAAAAGTAAGAGCTGAAGTAAGTGAATCACAGTATATACTTCCTTTTGCTAAGCATAAACTTTTCACATTATCTCCAATAATTTTCCAATACGTGTTTCCTATTATTCTGTAAAAGTATTAAAAGGTATTTAATTCTTAATTTAGACAAACCATTAGAAAAACATGCAAATATAACTTTATTTGAATTCTAGGATTAACTTCTAAGAACAAATTCTAATCATTTTATGGTAATCCTTTTCTTCTCTTTAAAGGTATCTATGGGATTTTACTTGTAATTTTGTTTACTATTAGTCAATATCATTAATGTCACTATTACTAGAACATTTTCATCCTCACCTCTGTAGATATAATGCATTTAATGATATAAACAAAATGTTATGAACATTAATTACAAAATAAATGTCCATTATGTGCAACCCCATCATTACAGTAAACTTGATGATCTGAAGCAATGAGACAAAGGGTTAAAAAAAATGAAAAAGCTCTAACAACTTTAATTATGTTACCTAACAGATTTGTTCAACACATTAAGGAAGTTCTTAGTTTCATAGTAAACAAGGAAATATTACATAAGCACTGCTCTATAAAGGAAAGTGGGAAGTAATTAATTATTATAGGTAGCATTCTTTGGGGACAGCTGTTTTTCTTTACCTCAAAATTTCCATTCATTTTAAGCAGAAATCTGTGTTGCTATCAGAGATTATATTTCATTAGCAAACTGCATCTCTCTGTCTTAAAAAGCATAAAGCCTCACAATTTTGTCATCTTCATTGGGCAGAAGTGTTTAAAATTAAGCAGTTGTATCTTCAGAGTATTCACAAGTCAATTAATTTGCTAGTTTAGCTTGTTCTCTTTAGATGCAGTTCTGATAAAATGCCTTTGAATTCTTTACTACGCTTTCTAGACACCTTGATCCTTGCTTTAGACTAAAAGCATTTCTTTTAACAAAATATTTCAAAAGTAGGTCTAAGAACTGCCCTTCTTAAGAAATATCACTCCCCATTCAGAGGATGTTTGCTATTTATTTTGTCTGCTGGACACCTTGGTTCCTTCTTACAGGGCATTCACGTGCTAAGAGGGCATTTGGGAGTATCAAACATTTCTTAAGATTTGGATGAAGTGTAATGAGAGAAGACTCTGAAAGGCAGGCATAGTGGTAGAGATAATGTGAGAAATGTGGACAACTGTCTAGGATCCCTGAATATTTCTTGCAAGGCTAAAGAACAAAGCTACTTTTACTAGGTGTTTTATATGTGTTATGTTAAAATATTATTCCAATATTTGGTTCCTTTATACATTCCTAGATTAAAATAGGTTGAATGATTTCTAATTATTCTTTCTTGGGGTCATTTCTATTTTCAAATAAATTATAATTCCTATGAGACTAGAGACAATCATACCTATTTGTTTTTTTATTGCTCTATGTGCTCTAATTATATTCTCTAAAAAGATGCCCAGTTACTAGTATTAAATGAATCAAATAGCAAATGGGATATTTTTTATAATATCTCTATTCACTTGATTTAGTAGTGGATCGATTGTTAAAATAGCAACCTATGTCCTTTGTAAATAAACCTAGCTGCTCACTTTATTTCTGCTGTCTTGAGTCTTGAATTAATTCCTATCACATAATTTACCTCAAACTTTCCAATACATCAGACCTTCTCATGGTTACCAATAGCTTTCTTGGTGTCAAATCAAATATTCATTTCTTAGATCTATTCTTAACCAACCATTTTGAAACATTTTCTACAAATAATTGTTTTCCCTTTCTAAAACACTGTCTTCCTGTGAGCTTTATCACACCAAGACTTCTAGTTTCTCCTCTATCAATTAGGCCTTTTTAGCATTTTTGTTCTCTCTCTATTTCATTTATCTCCCTTCCCTGTGGATTTAGGTGGCTCAGAGAATTTTATCATTGGATTTCTTTTCTTCTCTACTTATATTTACAGAACAGATCTGAAACCACCCATCTCTACCTATGTAAGGTAAGAATCATTCGATCTTCAATGCAGACCTCTCCTCTGAATTCATATATATTCAATTTCTACTTGAGGTTTCCATAACATATATATTCAATTTCTACTTGAGGTTTCCATAACAGTTTAAGCCAGCAATAAGCTTACACAACACATAATCATACTCTTTCTCAGTATCCCTTTCTCATTTTCTTGGCTATGATCTATACCTTAATAAATATTTTTTATTTCAAATTAATCACATTTACTTCTAACCTATCCTAAGTACCACTGACTTCCAGTTCAATTTATCTCATCTAGAAATTCTAGAATTAAGTTGAAGCTTTATGGGTATTATTTTCATGAGCAAGGCATAATTTTCTAATACCTTTATGAAAGGACAAAGATATATGTATATAATCAGAAGTTAAAAGTAAAATATGGCATTAATATTTTTTTAAAGTATAAATGTAAGTCTTTTAACTGCTGTAATCACACCATAGATGTTGTTATGTTTATTTGGAGGCTAGTTTATTGTTTAATAAAAGAAGCACTAAATAAATGTTATGTAAACAAACAACTGAATGCATAATTTTATTTTAAATTATCCTTGAAAAGCACATTAATCCGTCAATTTTAGAACTTCCTTTATTATTTAAGCTTAACATAAAAATAATTTTTAAATATTTTGAATGAAAAAGGGATTTATTTAATGCTTCTCTGAAATGAATTTGGCATGTACTTAATATTTGCATATACCTGATTTCAAAGTAATATGTGAGATAATATTTTCTCCTAAAAAAGTGAAGTTAACATCAGACCAATTTTCATTTTGTTTGAATGCTGTAGCTTAGCTTGTCCCTTATCTCACCACACTGTGGGAAGGTCCCAGACTGATTAAGTCAACTATCAATCCTAAATTCCTTCCATTTTTAAAAAGTGAAATAACTCCCCCAGGCCTCTCTGCATCTTGGTGTGAACAGAGAGCAAAAATATGACCAATGAGAAGAAAGCAAACACTGGACAGAGAAACTCTAGGCATGATCAGGGTCAGGGAGTTGATGGAGCATGTCCCTTTACTACTGTCCTTGGTTCTCACATTGAAGGTTGCAATAGCCATCTTTCTACAAAGATGGAGATGAAAAATAATAGCATAGCATATGCTACGGTGATAAAATCTCTAGACCCACTGGCAACAGTTCCCTCATGTCTAGAATTCTGTTAGTAAAAGAATAGTACATAATATTGTTCAAGTTACTAATCAACAATGATATTCAGAACCCTATGTAAGGGAGGTTGGAAGGGCAGAGTTCCAAGCATGCTTTGATAAGAAATCTGTAGAACCTAATAATGCTTTGCACTTTCTCATTGTTTGTTTTTCCTACTGAACTCAGGAGGTGGTAAGTTCAAGGGCATTCAGTGGGGGTCAAAGAGAGAAAGGATTCAACAGAAGTGCTTGCAGCAATCATCATGGAAATACTCTGTCTTATTAGTCTGTTGCATCATTTCCAAATAAACCCCATCAGTTGTTTCACTAGCTGAATGCCCTCCAGTTGTTTTACTAGCTTACTGCCCTTTGCAGGTGGAGAACAGTAATGACAGACTATGTTACTTAGAGCTATGTCCAGATCGTCCACCTTTTCTTGTGTTTCTTGCACTTTTAACTATCAAACACCTTATTTCCACATAAGCAGATTTTTAAGAACAAAAGAATAAACTAGTGGCAATTTCTTTGCCAGTTATAAGTTAATGAGCTTGTGTTGCCATTTTGTATGCTTAATTATCAGTCTCTCAGTCATTCACGGGGCTTCACCTACATCATTATTGACTGAACACTTATTAGGTGGGAGGAGAAAGTGGATACCCTCTAATTTTACAAGTTACACTGAGTGGAAGCTTTCAAAAATGTCCTCAAAGATATAACTTATGAATCCAGGAATTTAAGTATGTTAAAATGAACAGCATGTTCATTATCATGCATTCTTAATTAGTGGCAATATTCAAAAGACGTAAGATACTTTTCTACCTTATGAACTTCAAGCATATAGTGTTCTGGACAATCAGTAAAAAGAACAGAAACAAAACAAAACCAGAGCTCTTCATTAGCATTTAACTTGGCAAAATACGAATACCCAATTTTTTCTAATTTTGGGTCCATAGTAGATTGGAAGTAACCCAATGGGAAAAATGAGAGGCTGTGGCTGTTTCTGTCTATTCTCTTTTAAAATAACCACAGAAGACTTGGAGCAAAGACAAACAAACACTCCTTTAAAAAGGCTTTTTGGTCATTGTACCCTACTTTAAATAATGCTTTTAACATGGAATAAACTGCTTTTCTAATCTAAGGGGAGTTTTATTGTAATCAAATTCACAAAAACACAATTTAAACATCAAATAACAATGTTTAGTAATAGAACATCTTTTTAAACATATATAAAAGCCCAATTCTTAATTAAAACAAATTTCTAATTATGGGGAAACCTTTTTTTTTTCTAAAGCAATTGCTTAGGATGTTATGATTCTACAGATGTTCTAAATACAGATTTAGAGTAACCATATAATGTAAAAGAAAAAAAATCCAACCTAAATCAATTCCAACAATACTGAAATAGCATAAGAATACTTTGCCTGAAACCACTTCATTTACATGCAGGGGACCCATTACTACTAAGGAAAATAAACCTCACATCTATATGAAGGCAGAGTCTCTTCTTACCTACTGCATTCACTTTTCAATCTGTTATTTCTCTGTTATATTTATATTACAGAGATAATGTATACAATTAACATTAGGCTATATTTGACTGTATAGATTATGGACACCTTGGAGAGCATATTTTTAAAATGCCTTTGTTTTATAAATGGTCATTAGGATATAGTATAAAAGCAATATGAAACAAATATAATAATTCCTTTTAAATATCTTGACTGATATACTCTCATTCATTTTATTATTCTCAGTTTTTCAAATTATATGTCTAGTTTTTCATCTGGGATATCAGTTAGGCAAATTGTTTCCCTTTACTTATAATCATGTCAGTTAAGTTAACACAAAATTTCAGTTTTTCTTCAGGCCAACAGAGGTGAGAACATAAGGGACCAGTTAATAGCTCCTGACTTCACTCTCTGGCACTGAAAGTGTCACTGTATCTTCTTGGGTATCTTTTGGGACTTCTGAGTATGTTAGTATTTCAGCTACTGGCTGAAGCCAAATATCTAAAACAAACAGTAAACAAACAAATACAATTATAACTGTATCTTAAAATTACAGGAAGTGGGTTCAAGCTTGTAAAATTCATGCCAGTTATTCTTTTTACCAGATAATGATGTCCTTAGTCATTAATAGAGAGAATGAGAGAGTTAGAATGAGGATGAGAACAAGAAAAAGAGAACAAGAAAAAGAAAAGGGAGTAGTCTATAGTCTTCAACATCATTACAACTTAATGAATTACATTTTATATTTTATTAACTAATGATATATCAAAATAATTTAAAGGATTAAAAACATCCTATGTCTTATTGAAATTTTAAAGATGTGTATCTATCTAAAATTACTTAAAAATCAGCACTTTGAAAGAAGATTAAATTAAGTCTTCTCTAGACTGCATGCTTTCTGATATTTACAGTACTGGTTAATTGATGTGATTATTATGTATCAGCATTTTACAATTATCACAAAAGTTATAAAAAATCTGTTGATTTCTCAGAACACATAGAATATTGTTAGATTCTGTTAAATATTTAAAAGTTTCCTAATACTAAGTTCACTGGTGTAACAAAGTACAGCCTGTTTTTTGTTGTATGTAAAAATAAAATAGGGTGACCTTCAGGCAGATACGTGGAAAGTAAAACATTGAAAAATATTGATAAATTTTTAGTTTATGTCAAAATATTTAAGTGCAAAAATTAGCACAGTTTTTACCTGAATTTTATTCTAGACCATAACTCCCTCAACACACACACACACGTCAAAATACACCCTCCACTTTTTTTTTTTTTTAAAGATTTATTTATTTATTCATATAGAACTGGGGTACAGGCCAGAGATGCGGAAGGTGAGAGGATTCACCAGAGACAGAGTGGGGGGCAGAACAGACAGATGGACGAAGTACACTGCTGAGGGGAGCAGCGGGCGGGTCAGGAGAGGTCTGCCACGCTATGTGGATCTCCTCCAGGGCAGGCGGGAATCGAACTCATGTGGAAGTGGCTTAAGCTTCTTAATGCAGTGCTTTAACCCGCTGCACCACCAGGGAGGGCCCACACCCTCCACTTTTTGAAAAGATAATTTCACCTACAACTTCAGAGAAAATATAGAACTTTAAATGTAAACTCCATCCATCTTTGTCTTTCCATTATCTGCATTTTTCACTATCATTACTTATTATCTCCTGATAAAACAAAATAGGGGATATTTCCATCCCCAAGTCTAACCCTTTCACATTTCTTTGCCTCCTAATTCCTCTTTCTCAGAAAGCTGCTATAACTAATGATTTCTTCTCTCTCTCATATTTCCCACCTTTCAGTTTCTATCAAGTCTTCCAAAATAGATTCTGATTTCATCCATCTTCAAAATTTCCTCTTGATAATATTCCTTCTCCATTATTTCCCTATCGATTTCTTTCCTTTATATGTAAATTTCTCAAAAGATAGAAAAATCTTTGTATTTCTCTGTATGTTCGCATTTCCTACTTTTATTTCATGTATACATAGAGAGACTTTCTTATCTGAATAGTAAATTTCTCATTTAATATCACTAGACTCTGTTAAAAATCACCCTAAAAACTAGACTCAGGATAAATTTAATATTCCACAAGTGCCACATCTCACTTTATGTTGCCAACATTGTCCAATTTTGCTAGTCAAAAAATGGAAATAATTACCTAGTTTCTTCTTCTAATTCTCTTATTCAATTAGCCCAATAACCAATCTTAAATTTGAATTTTTCTTTTTAATCTTACAATTTCTTGACATCTCCATCCAATTTCCTAGCTTCCCAATTCCTTTATTCTCAATAGTCTCAGTCAAACATTTCCATTCATTATACTAAATACATCTTTTAATACATGATTTATGCATACAGAACAGGGGTACAGACCAGAAATGCAGGGGTGGTGAGAAGATTAACCAGAGACAGAGTGGGGAGTAGAAAAGGCCAACTGACAAAGTACACTGCTGAGGGGAGCAGCAGGCGGGTCAGGAGAGGTCTGCCGTGCCATGTGGTCACTTCCCGGGGCAGGGATCGAACTTATGCTGAAAGGGCTTTAGCTTCTTAGTGCTGTGCTTTAATCTGCTGCGCCACCAGGGAGGACCTATACTGAATATTTTTATGAACAGTTCCTGTGATCTTCTCAGGGTGTTAATTTCAAGCACTCTAATTTGGGACCAGCAAACCCTCTTCCTTCAGCTCTCCCTCTTGGATATCTCCATTTTGGCAACACAGGATAATACTGAGGACACCATGAATTGGTCCTACCATCTTTTCATTGTACATCAACCTCCCTGCATGCCATCTTGCGTCATTACTCAGCACTCAGCATACCTTTAATGATTCTTTGCTTTTGCTTTTTTTTTTTTTTTTTTTTCATTTATCTAACTCACCCATCTCTACTGGCAGGAACAACTTTCATTAGCGTAAACCCAATTCAAGTACCCATACCTACATTTAAAGAAAATTAATGTCTATATAGACTACAAAAGCACTAACTGGCATTATTCTAATTTATTATTAAAACCTCAAGTGACCCATCAATATCACCTAGTGGACCCACTCCACTTCTAGAATGATGGACCTCTATCTTTAATAAACTACATAAATGTTCAGTTTCTTTCCATTGCCAATATTGTATAAGTCAATTTAGTATAAGTTGGTGACCTCATCTTACATTTCATTTAAGGAAAATGTAAGTTATGAACTCCCCCATAGTCTCACCGTCAAATCCATTATCAACCTGCATATTCAACTACATGCCTTGAATTCCTTTCAGTTACAATGGTTCTGCAATAAATAATTGCTCTTTTCTAAAGGGCCAAATTTTACACTTGTGTACTGATGACTAAAGAAAATTTTGACTGAAATTATTAATTACCTCCTGGAATATAATTTTCTATTTCTTTGGAATCATTCCCATATGCTTGTAAACATGTCATATTTTTAAGTTAAGCAAAACAAAAACAAAATCCTCTATTAATGGTCTCCTTCCTTTGCAGTATACCTTCTCAAAGCTTTCTCTTTACAATTTGTCTCCATGTTTATCTTTCCCCTTTCACTTCTTAACCCACTTTAATATGTAAAACATTTTATTCCAACAAGCCATTTCTACCTTTTTAAAAAGGATTCAGTCATAGCTTGCATCTTATTAAATTAAATGGCCAATAATACTATTTTTAATTATTATTTTTGCATAGAATATCTGGGATATAGGCCAGAGCTGCAGGGGAAGGGGAGAGAAGCTGAGAGGTTTCAATGTAGACAGAGTGGGGAGCAAAACAGGAGAATCTATTGAAATACACTGCTAAGGAGAGCTGTAGGCGAGACAGGAGAGATATCGTGTGCAAATGTGGGTCAGCTCCCTGTCCTGGGGTGGAAATCAGGCTATTGTGGTTTTAGCACTGAACCTTAACCCCTAGACCACCATGGTGATCTCTGCTTTCTGATCAGCATTAGATACAGTTTTATACCCCTCTCTTGTTAACTGGGTTCTAGAAGCCATTATTTTCTGGGTTTTGCTCATACCCCACTCCACTATGTCTCAGTCTCCTTTGCTAGAATATGTTCTTCTCTGCTTTGCCCTTGAAAATGGAATAACCTAAGGCTCATTCCTCAGGGATTTTCTTTATCTATACTTTCTATCTGGAATCTCATCCAATATTATGGATTTAAATGTTTGATGACTCAGAATTTCTTGTGAGCTGCAGAGTATCATATACGTAAGTATATATATATATGTATGTATGTATATATACATATATATACATACACATAAACAATGTATGTATAGTATACATAGACTATGTATACTGTGTGTAGGTATACACACATACATGCATACACACATACATATATATCCTCCCAACTTCTTGATTTAGATAGCAAATAACTTTAGCCATCTCAAACTTATCATGGTTCCAAGTGAATTTTTATTTTCCCATAAAACTGTGCAGTTCCCTTTTCAATCTGTTCTATATGGTTATGCCATCACATTTTACTCACTTACATCAAAAATCTATGTATCATCCACTACAATTTTATTTTCATGACCACCCCACAGCATCCAACTTATAATTACCCACATCATAATTATCATGCAACTATCACATATTAACTGATATTAAATACTATTTTCTTTTCCATGCTCTGAATATTATATTGAGTAGCATGTTAGTTTTCCTTGCCATTATGTCCTCATGGAGTAAATTCAGTGAATATTTACTGGCCAATTACTGATCTATGGTATATATGGAAGAATGTGGTTTGTTTGTTTTATTTGACTGTACAGCTGTGGAAAGGATTTCTATGGCAGAAGTCACTTTTTGTCTTTAGCAAACAGAACCAAGTGATACACAATCTAAGATTCACAGTCTACCCTCTGAACTCATCACTACTCTCAATCAACTTCACCCAATCCCACAAATCCTCCAATATGAATTAGAGAGGAAAAGCTGGAGGAAGGCCTTGCAGCAGCCTAGTAGTATATTAGCTTTTATTTTGTTGCTAAGTATCCATAAAGTTCAGATTCTTCTTTCAACATTTGATTAATGTGGTAGCACGCCGGCATTCAGGTTTGATGGAAGCAGCTCTCATATGGAACTATAGTATTTTATTTAAGAATTTATAAGTTACTGCTACTTTAGAAAAAAAGGTAAAAACTCAGTCTTTTTTTTTTCATAAATGTCTTAGCTGTGGCCCTGAAATATTTAAAATATAACAATGTATTTATATTGCAATTCCCCTATAGGGATACTAAGCTCATAGGGAATATTGTTCTATCCCTACCATGCAATACCAGATGTATTACTAGATTAAAATATGCTAGGAGAGAATAAGCATTTTAAAATCGTATACACTGGAGGAAGGCTTAATAGGTAAAAATTAGGACAAAGGGAAAGAAAATGGATGAAACTGTTTAAATAGGCTATATAATATGCAATCATCATCATCTTAAGAATCTTTCTTAATTGTTCTTCCACTTGGGAATCAACCTGGTAGAAAGGAAGAAATGTCTTCAGAATCAATCAGAAACACTTGTGTTCAAATCTTTGCTCTACCACTTACTAGCTGGGTGATTTTCTTTGTAAATTGCTTAATTACTCTGAATTTGTTTCCTCATTTGAAAAATTATGACAGTGATATCTACTTCTGTATACTTATCATGGAAATTAAATCTGGTAATATAGTGTACCTGATAGTTGTATGTTAGGATTTTTTTTCAGGATGGAAAAAACAAACTCTTAGTTAACCTGAAGATTTTGGATGAAAGCAATACTATTATGGTAAAGAATTAAGAGCTGGTGTTTGGTTTACTATTGGTTTACTATTCTTTCTATTCTTATGTATAGAACAAAGGTACTCTTTAGGACTTGGTATTCAGAGTTTCATGAAAAAAAAAAAAAACAGATTTTGGAAATAGGCTTTGCTTTGCTTCCAACATGTAAACTTTTTATGGTAAGAGCTTTTGTTATTGTTGTTTTATTTTTAGTCTACTAAAAGTAACTATAATTATTCCATAAATGACTTAAGCATATGGAATGTTTTAGTCTGGGCAGAGGAACAGAATGCCATAAAAATTTCAATGGCTACAAATATTCAAAGTTTATTAGAGGTGGGTTTCCCTTCCCTTATCATTTATTCTTGAGTACTGAGTTACTGTGAAAATACAAAGAAATTTTATTACTTTGGATTTGAGGGTGGTTGGTAGCAGAGAATGAAATCTCTGTGAGAAATTTCACTGGTAAATCAAAGTGCTCTCTGTTAATTAACTCCTGCCTACAGATATAGTATGGAAAATAATTGTATGTTTATGAAAGAATGATTAGCTAGGGAATGTGCTGAGGTAATAAAAAAAAGGCATGAAGAGAGCAATTTAAGTTAATATCTACACATCATTTTATGTAACCACATCACAGTAGGGGGTCCCAGTTAATTAGATTCCTTTAGTTAAATAGAAAAATATGAAAAAAGAAAATATACTTTGGTTCTAATATAATTTGCATTAGCTATATGGGGAATAATTTTGTTTCTTTTCCATCATATATATATATATGGCATACATAAGACATACAATAGATTTCTTACAATACTTAATGTATCTCTTTGCTTAACTATGTTACTTGGTGACATAAACATTAAAATATTACCTTAATTGAAATATTTAGGTACAAAATACATAGGAGCTCCTGTGGAATATAACTATATCTGTGAGTAATTTTCAAGTTAAAATACAGACAATAGCATGATTCTATATGCAAGTACAAATTAATGTATTTTAGTTTTCGCCTAAAGAGATTTATATCATCTGTAAGCATATCCAACTATATAGATATATGGAATTGATTCAGGAAAATAGCTATTTTTCCTTGGGTTTCTGATTAGCCTCAACTGGAAGCTATCAAAGATGATTAAAAAATGCAAGAGTACCCCCTCCAGTTTTTATTTTGTGAAACTGTTACCAAAATATCATTTAAAGGAAAAAGAGACTGACGGCTATTACACTATGTAATATCTCTATCACACTGTAGAACAAAATTGTGATCTCTAAAGGTGAGAGGCAAGGAAAATATTACAATTTACACTTATGTTAAAATTGTATTTCCTCTTTTATCTATCATAAATCTATGTACTTAACTACATGGACAAACATGTGATGAACATTGGTAAAAGTATAGTTTCGTGATGAGACAGCCTCAGAGCAGTCCAGCAGATATAAGGTGCAAATAAATAAGTTATTTAAAATATTCTAGTGGATATAGTTCTAAAAAGATGAAATTATTTATAATATTTTGGCCCACTAGATCACATTATTAATAATTCAACAAATACTGAAAATGACAACTTTTAGTGATCACGTTTTATATTCCCATTTTTCATAGCATGTCTCTAAAATCTAACATAGTTTTTCTAATTACTGAAGATTTCAGTTTTTTGAACCTCAATTTATGAGACAATGACAACAATGACTAAAAGCTGGACTGAGCAGACCTAGAGCATTCTTACAGAAGAATCACCAATATGATAATTGAATGGAAAGTCCATAAATTTAATATTAACATGGGGATAGTTGGAGACTAATTATACCTGTGATTTGTTGCTCACAATGGAGTCTGGGACAGCTGGCACCTCCATGTTCATTGAAACTTCTTTTTTATCACTATCATTTTAGTTATCAAATACATATCCAAACCTATGTTATTCTGATTTTTAAAATAGGTTTTAAAAGTACATGATGAGGCCCTCCCTGATGGCACAGCAGGTTAAGGCACAGCACAAAGAAGCTAAAGCCACTTCAGCATGAGTTCGACCCCCACCCCGGAGGTGACCCACATGGCACAGTGGATCTCTCTTGACCAGCCAGCTGCTCCCCTCAGCAGTGTATTTCATCAGTCAGCCTGTTCTGCATCCCACTGTGGTGAATCCTCTCACCACCTCTGCACCTCTAGCCCGTACTCCAGTTCTTTGTGCATAAATAAACACATCTCTTAAAAAAAAAAGTATATCATAATAGGTTAAGAGGTTAGTTAACTCACTGTCTTCAGAGTGAATTTATGTTAATTGATGCATAATGAGTCTTTTTTTTTTTTAGAATATACTGAAATCATTTCACACACAAACTAAACTTGTTTCTAAAGACTTAACAAATGAAGTAGGTATATGATTGAAGATATATTCTGTAAGTGGAAACTTTAATCATTTCATTGCTTATTAATCCAAGTTATTCAATCAGTGCTAGTTATCAACCAGATCAGAACACCTCGTAAGTGTTCACTGATATATTTTACAATCAGTAGTTAGTATCAGATTTCAGTGAATCACAGGCAGGTGCTATTTTGTTCATATAATTTTATTGTCTAAAAGATATCTCTTAATCCACTGGAAAGTACAGAAAATAATGGCTTTGCAAGGAATTGTCTTGTTTATTTTGCCATGTCTAGTACTTCACATCCTTTTAAAATTGTTAGAACATAGGTATCACCTATAGAAGTGTTTATTAGGGCTTCTCTATTTTTTGGTTTTCAATTACATGACTTTTAGTTGAAAAGATAGTTGTTTAATATTGATAATCTACTAAAACATGAATTAAAAATCCTGAGTAATACAGATGTCATACTTATTCTTCTAAATTATACTTTAAAAAATATTTATTTATCCATACAGAACTGGGGTATAGGCCAGAGGTGCAGGGGTGATGAGAGGATTCAGCAGTGACACAGTGGGGAGCAGAGCAGGGAGATGTACTAAAATACACTACTGAGGGGGGCAGTGGATGGGTCAGGAGAGGTCTGTTGTGTCATGTGGGTCATCCCCTGTTGGGGGATCGAACCTGTGCTGCAGTGGGTGTAGATAATTTCATAGTGCTGTGCTTTTACCTGTTGTATCACCAGTGAGGGCCTTAACTTGTACTTTTAAAGAAAAGAAACCAGTAGTCAAATCTGATATAGCATATGCAAAGTAATTTTCAAACTTAAAGTCTGCGTAAGGTCAGAAGCTAAAATTCAGGTATATACTTCACAGTTAGCTTTTATCTTTAATAATAAGCAGTAGATTGTCAGAACTGATTTTCAAGGAAGCTTAAGATACGTGTGATATCAAATTATAAGTGGTCCTGACATCTTTGCAAATCAGAAATTAATAATAACCAAATGCAGTGGATTCCATTTCAGTCTAGGAAAGAATGGAAAGATTTTTACAATGGTTCACTCCACCCACTAAATTTTTGCTCTGATTCATGACTAATATAATCAACATCTTTGCAATTCAGTAATGCTGTCTTCAGGTTTTTCTATTACTGTCATAAAGGCAATGTTCTTAAAAATCTCTTTCGATTTTCATTCACAAACATGACGCATAGTGATTATTTTTAGTTAATCAGTTTGAGCATAATATAAATATTTCTAAAAGCTTTTGTTACAATATGTGGTGGACATTGTGATAATCTTGTAAATACCATACTATGCAGCAATGTGCCATTAAATACTTTGTTTTAAATAATTACTTGATCTGTATGTATAGTAAAAATAACTGAGCTGAGCTGTTACATTTTTCCTTTATAATTCTTTGTTAATTGTTGTATTTTTCAAGAACTGGCAATTGTGAGATATAAAAATCAGCTGCAAAATAAGCTGTACTCTCTTTCACCTTTTCTAATTCTTTTTAATTCAAAAGCAAATTTAATATACAGAATGTAGTAGACTGCAGATAAACTTATCAAAAACCTGTGTACGTTTATTTATTGGTCAGAATACACCTGCCACTCATCTAAGGTAACCATCTATGGGTGATTTTGACTATTTGAGTTGAACATAAGTTATGAACTGAGATCTTTGAGGGCAAAATAAATAAAGAAAAAAGATTGTGCTTTTGTGAAATTGGTACCAAGAATATCATATCCTTTCTTTCATTTATCACGCTAGGTCACACTGCTAAAGGATAAACTGTTATGTGACCTCTTAGGTAATAACCACTATACTGTAAAATAGAAGTGTGACATAGGCATTAAAATGTGACAGGAATATGAAACGTTTCGAATACCTGCCCATAGGAGACCTGGAAAGTTAAACTGAGTTCAAACACCTTATTCATATTGTGAAGAATCTAGTAAATAGAACTAGAGCAAACTGCCAGAATAAAATACTTGAACTAGTATGTTTGAAAGCTTCCATCACAGTCTTTTTAATGTCAATTTACATTTTGGATTGCAGACAACAAAAAAGAGTCCTCAGCCAATAGATGTTTGTTTGTTGAGATTAACAAACTTAGGTGCTACTTAAAAAATAGATAAAAATTTCTGAGTATTTACTTGATAAAAAAACCTAAAATTGATAAAAATCGATTAATTTTTTTTTACCTGAATCGATGTGAAGGTAATATAATACAAACTAAAATAAACAGCACTATAAAATAGCAACAATAATAATAATGATAATAATCCTTTCTGAACATATATCTTCATAATGTTTTGTGTGGAAAGGGAAGAGCATCACTGGTAAGTGCTATTTTTAAGACACTTTATTCATAAAAGGGTAACATGGTGTTCTAAACATCAAGCATTATTTTTATTATAAAGGCATATTCTAGAGGACTATAGGTGAAAAAAAAAATCTGTCCTATCCAATCTTCCTGGAAGAAATTCCAGCAGCAGTCTGTAAGGTAAATGGAGTGTGGAAAAACCAATTCACAAATTGCAGGCTTGGGAAAGAATAACGCTGCTTAGAAAATGAAAGTCGATCAAGATTGGAAACATTTCACCTGTTTTCATTTAAATCTTCAATCTTTTTTCCTGCTGGTCTTAGAAACAGAATATAGCAAAATGGGGCAGTAGGGAGTATGAACTCTAAATATTTCAAAACGGCCATGTTGACATGCTCAATGGAATTTTCTGTGGCTAAAAGAAAACTAGACATTTGGGTAATCTTCCTGTTAAAATACTGTTTATAAAACTAAAACAGCAATTTTCTATTATGTTTTTGGTCTCATTGCAAAGGCTCACTTTAATTTATTAATACAGAAGTTTAACAAACTATCATGGAATTTAAAAAGTGGAAATCACTTGAAATTACTGAACTAGTCCTCTGATTTCAATTAAATATATACTAATCCCATTTCAGAGAGGTTCACAATAACTAAATAAGGACCCCAAAATACTTGTCATTTTGACATTTCCTCCCATCTGCATCAAAGTATTCCAGAGTCATAAGTACTTTATCAAAGTGTCCAAGCTCAATCTCTCATGTAAAGAGACTGTTTTATAAACAGTCAGCCAGGGAGGTGACCCACATGGTGCAGCAGACCTCTCCTGACCTGCCCATTGCTCCCCTCCACAGTGTATGTCAGTAGATCTGCCTGTTCTGCTCCCCACACTGTCTCTGGTGAATCTGGTGCATCTCTGGCCTATACCCAAGTTCTGTATGCATAAATAAATAAATCTTAAAAGAATAAAAACTCACACCTATCTTACAAGGTATAAGACCCCCTATTAAAAATTACCATCTTTGGCCCTCCCTGGTGGCGCAGCGGGTTAGAGCACAGCACTGAGAATCTAAAGCAGCTTCCGCATGAATTCGATTCCTGCCTGCCCCGGAGGTGACCACATAGTGCAGCAGACCTCTCTTGGCCCGCCCGCTGCTCCCCTCAGCAGTGTACTTCGTGGATCTGCCTGTTCTGTTTCCCACTCTGTCTCTGGTGAAGCCTGTCACCGCCCCTGAGCCTCTGGCATGTACCCCAGTTCTGTATGCACAAATAAATAAATCTTTAAAAAAAAAATTTAAAAGAATTACCATCTTTGTTTCCATTTTTATAGGTAAGATTCATGATTTAGCCAGTACTTGAACTCAGACTTTTAGATTCCAAAATCAATGCTCTTTACCTATGCAAAAGCCTACACTGATTTGTTCATAGAATGATGGACTGACCTGTATATGTATACTGTTACTGGACATAATAACCTAGTAATAATGAAGCCAATTTGAACTAGGTATATTAGTCCAAGAGTACAGAGAAAAACCTGAAAAAGTGGGTAAGGAACTGCGGTGGAAATTCCCAAATGACTTTAGTTTAAATGTTAAGAATATTAAAACTATAGATAAATCACACTAAGCTCTTGTCTCTGTATATGCCTCTGCCTGTGACCTATTGCTGATCCTAAAGGTAAAAGAGAAATGCCTGCCCTTCAGTCACAAGGGGTAGAAGGACACATCACAACCCCCCGAATAAATCTGAGTGCTTTTCCTTCCCTCCCCAGGTGGAATGTTTTCCTGTTCCCAAAACCAAAAATCCTTAAATTATACATAAAAAAATAAATTGTTAACGAACAATTTCTCTGAATCAGAAACTCTTTGCTGGATTAATTCACCTTTCACAGTCAATTTATGAGTTGTATTCATAATCGCATATTGACAGGAAGCAAGTGAGGACTGTGACCCAAGTCGCAGATTTTAAAAATGGTAGTGTAACTCTGAACTCAGAAAAATTTATTCCAATGATAGCACCCTAGACTACTGGGTTACATTACCTTTTACTCAGTGGTTGGAATAAGTGAATCACTGAAAGAAATATAAATATGCAATGTCTCAACCAAATTCTTTTTCTTTTTCTTAATATCCAAGGGGGAAGGTTTATTAATAAGAAAACAAAAACAAAGAACAGGATGTTAAAGACTCTTGCACAGACACCAGTGGGCCGAAAGACCTGTACTGCATAGTCTCAGACGGCAGTCTCTGGGGAGATCTGCCTGGGCTGCTTTGCAAAGGTAGAGAATTGGGGAAGAGCAATACCTGCTTAGCCACAGGGGGGCAGGAGAGGGTGGTTTCTTGAGGAAACATTATTTCATACCATGGGCACAGTCCATTGGTCCTTGGTCCTTCTGAAACTATGACTTTTTTATTCTCTCTCTCCCTTCTCCTCTCTCTTTCGCTCTCATTTTTTTCATAAGTCTGATTGTGCTAAACACAACTATACTAACTAGTTTTGATTGTACCCAAGTGCAAAGTGCCACTGTTGTAATAAATCATGTAACTCTAGGGCATCATTCATCCTCTCTTTTTTAGGATTTAATCTGTTTATTAACTTCATTTAAAAATAATTTGTTTTAAGATATATCACATTTTTGTCTTAGGAATATTTAAAAAGAAAATGCCATAAAATATTAAATGACATAGATGGACCTCTTGTATACAATATTTAGCAAAAGAAGCTAGATGCAAAAAAATACATACTGTATGCTTAAATTTATATTGAGTGCACAGACGGGCAAATTGAGCTATGTTGTTAGCATTCAGGACAGTGATTACCCTTGAAACAGGGCAAAAGGAGCTTCTGGGATTCTTGCATTATTCTACTCCTTGATTTAACTGACAGTGTTCTCCATCATCATGAAATGGTGAAACTTCATTAGAAAACTCTCATTTTGCTAATTTAATTTAATATTACTTTCTCTCATCTAAAGAGATACATTACATGTGCTTTGCCCAAGGAAAGTTAACACTCCTACTTAACATTGTAAAGTTCTTTTTTATATATAACAAGGCAGGTTGTGGAGGTATAGTTCATGTGCAGTACAATTCATCCTTTTTAACATACTGATCTATGATTTTTGGCAAACATATATTTATGCAACATCAACACTATTAAGATACATAGCAAGATCCTGAACCCCCAAATCTCCTCATAGCCTTTTTTAGACAACCTCATTCCCCTACTGGTACCACTAAGTGATTTTCTGTCCATCTATCTTTGCCTTTTTCAGAATGCCATATAAATGGAATCACACAGTAAGTATTAATTGAACTCTAGCTTCTTTCATTTGGTATAATGCACTTGAGATTCATCCATGCTGTGTGTATACATTAGCAGTTTGTTCCTTTCTATTGCTGAGTAGTGTTAAAATATATGGATATACTATATTTGGATAGTTTCCAGCTTAAAGACATTATGAAAAAGTCACTATAAGCACTAATGTATAGGTTTTTATTTTAAAAATGGGTGATATTCATATATGTATAGATAGATGCGTATAATGTATATACATTAATTCCAATTGCACACAGAATATTTTCTATATTGTCCTTGGTTTATGATAGTTCTGATATTTAGAGAATCTACCAACCAGTTTAAATTAAATAAAAACAAAGTGGACTCAAATAGCAAACATCTGAGAAAACAGATCTCTTAAAAAAATGCCTCTCTTAAAAATATGTAATCAACAGAATTATGAACAAAAATATTCTTAAAGTCTTGAACTGCAAAAAAATTAAAATTCAATTGATATTACTGTTTGGATATGAATTTTAAGTCATAAGAAATTAAGGAAGAATAGGTAAGAAAGGCAACATGTTAAACACCTTCTTCAAAATTCCTTCATTTAACCTATTATAAATTTGACACAACTGGTTAGTACATCACACCCATGATCATTGGGAAAGGATTTGAGTGACAAAATGGAATCATGGTAGGTGTTACCTAGCATGTTGTGGTAAAGTGGAATGGCCCGTCCAGGGGTAGTAAATGCAGTCATGACTAGTGGGACCGCTACACCTGCAGGCAATTACAGAACAGAAGACATCATTCTCCATTCACAGGGTCATGCACACACATGCACCAGTGCTCACACATGGAGCCTCGGAGAGGAACAGGGGGAACAAGCACACCAAGTACCTATCCATCAGGCCAATGCAGTCTTCAATACTTGAGCCTATGCACCTGCAGGAGATTCAAATTTTAAAAATACAAGAAAAAAGAAAAATCAGTCATTTTAAAAAAGCATCAGGAAGACCAATAACCACGGTGTCATGATCTTAATTATAATTATCAATCAACTTTTGGAATGCCCTGGACTTAAAGCCAGCGAGAAGATGATTGCTTGATAAATACACAGCAATGGACTGCAATTACTGCCCGGTAGAATGCAAAAAAAAAGTCCACAATGAAGGAAATTTGACTGTTTCTTGTGGATAACTTCCAAACACATGTAGCTCATTTCAAACAATTTAAACACATTTGGATCATTCATGGTATGTCTTGGTAAATAATTTGGTATTTCAATCATTATAATTGGTTTCATGTATACAATTTCTTCTCTAAGGCCTAAGTTTAAGTAAAGAACAAAATCAATAAAAAAGAAACATGACCTTTTCAATATAATGTAATAACCTGATGCTTAATATTCATTAAAGATTGATTTTGGCAGAAAATGAGTTAACATGCTTTAGCATGATTCTCATGGATACTTTACATAATCATTTTATTCCATTCCTTGCTTGTGACTCTCTTAAAAACATACTTATATTTAAACATGAATTCATTTAAAACACAAATTAACTAGTTTCACCACACTGCAGTTTATCTTGACACTTTCTTCTAAAATAGCAATGTCGTAATAGGCAAACAAAAACACGTTTTAAAACTGCCATGATATTTAACCCAAACAAAAACAAATGAATAAATAAATATTCTCCAAGGAAGTGAATAAATTGAGACCCAGGTAATTAAAGAATCCACTGAAATAAACATGTAAGTGGATCATGCAAGTACATAAAATTCTAATGTTTAACTCCGAGAATTTGATTGTGAACTATGAAAATATTCTTTCTTCCATTTTCCAATGTGCTTGAGTTGTTTTTTTGCTTTTGTTTTTGTTTTTTCTGCCTTTTCTCCCATCAAGCACATATAGTTACTGTGTATTATCAATTTTCCTCCTATAGCTACAACTTGTAGAACTGTCTAATTCTGCTGGGAATATTTTTTTTCCAAACTCTAATTTCAAACCAAAAACAACCAAACAAAAAGGGTGAAAGTGAAAATCGCTATGTAACTCTAAACATTGGCAAACAAACTATGTAAGACAGTAAATACCACTATTCTCTTGTTCATCAATATCTGTTATTCCTGGTAGAGAGAAAATTCTTTTACATTCTGAAAACAGTAGACAGGGAAATTTTTAACATATACAAATATGGGAATTATACTGTGAGAAAAATATTTTAAAAACACACATGCAAATAATAGCTAGAGAATATAGCATTGTACTGGTATCATGATATATATTTTAAACCATTATGAAATGGAATACTACTGACAATTTTTTTAATCATCTTATATTTTTAAATTTTTATTTAATTCTGAATAACTTACATCTGTGTTTCTGTTATCTATAGCGTGTATATCTCCTACAAAATTAATTGTAAGTGAGAATCAGAAAGTTATAGTTAGCTCATAATGTGTGTCTTTATAATAATCTTTGGAAGATATAAGCTCTTGAAAGTAAATTTCAATTTGAGGGGCGAAGTATGAATTTACCCAATCACCTGAGGAGGTATCCAGATACTACCCCAATAACCTTTTTATTTATTTATTTATTTTATTTAAAAAGTAGAGAGAAAAAAGAATTAACCATAGGCAAAAATGCACTGCATACTAAGTGTTCCCACAATTCAAGATTTAGGAAAGAAGAGATGAATTAGACTTTTCCTATTCTCAATGAATTCACAATTTAATGATGATAAATGCAGGAATAGATGTGTGCTGTATATTGTGACAAATATACCATTGATCAGAAAAAGTGGCTTACAGAAGCCCAAGAAAGGATATCCCAGCTTCTGAAAGTCATGGTGTTGCTCATAGAGAAGTTAGGAAGCTGAAGTTCAGGGCCCAGCAATCAGGGTTGGAGGGGCAGTAAATTCTAAGTGTGTAAAGATCAATAGGGCCAGTTTTGAGAAATGTAGAGTGTATATGAACAGCTGTGAGCATTTCTGAATCTTTAGAGAGCAACATATTAGGCACCAGGCAGAGGGAAAAGAAGAGCATTAGACAGAAACTAAAATTTGAAACTATTTGCTTAGGAGCAAACTTAATAAAAAACCACTGTGGAGTCTTAAAGAAGTGGTGAAATTATAGATTGGGGTTTTCCATCCATCTTGTTGGCTTGTGAAGGATAGTTAGTGGGTCATGTACCCCTTTGACACAAAAGCTGTTTTCGTCAATGAAAGGGGAATAAAGGACTGAACTAGGGAAATGATAACTAAGATAAAGGCAAAGGGACATTTCCAGAAATATTTTGACAGATAGAGGAGAAAGAAAGAAATGTATGGTTAAAGATTTGGTGAGGAAGCGGAAGTGACAGAATCCAAGAGGAGGAAAACTTCCATGTGTGTGTTTGAGAGGAAAAGCTGAAAATTTCACTCAAATTTTCACAACCATACCTTTTTTAATTAACTGAAACTCTTTCACTACATAAATTTTAAAATAATGAAAAGGATTGCTAGGAAAGAGAAAGCATACATGAAATGATAATAAATCAAATTCAGATAGTAAAACACTTAATGAGATTTTTTTTAAGATTCCATAAGAAATGAATATCCTAGTCCATGTCTAAAAACCAAAATTAAATTGACATTTATCATGGATTCAAGTGATGTTATTGAGGAAACTATAATAATTCTTGACCTTACCGCTACTTAATTGCATACTAAATTTAGTATACAAATCCTCTTTAAAACTTCTCTCTTGCTAGTTTCAAGCATAAAAATCATTCCTAAGTTTTACATCCTTGCTCTACATTGAAAAATTCTGTGAGGAAGTTTTCTAATGGAAGCAAATAAATTTTAACAATAAAAATTCACTGTACTGGGAGTCCCTAATGGTCAAGGGCTGAGCCTTGTTCATTTCTCAATTTACTTTCCATTCTATCTAATGACAATAGGGGACAGTATACCAAACTTGGAGAATGAATGAAATGAGAAAAAGTTGATAAAGTGAAGGCCCTCTAGTTAAGGCAAGAAGAAACAATGTTATTTTTTTTCTCTCTAGGAATTTTAGTGAGAATCTCCTGAAAGGGGCTAAATGGATAACCTATTTTATAAGTTTATAAAGAATGTATTAAAGCCAATATATTTAATGTACTTTCAGAGTAGTAAAAATGCTTTTAAGGTATTACATAGATAATTTTATTTTCAGAAAATCATTAAATGGTATTCAAAGTAAGAATGCTTCTTCTCAAAATAAAAAGTGATTTGAAAGACTATTTCCATTACCTCGGTTCTTGAATTATCGAGCTCACATCCTACTAGCATGTGCATGTAAAAGAAAAGCTGTTTTCAAAGTGGAGCTGACCTGGTATGTTCACACTTACTGACTGGTGAGTAATTACCAATATTAGGAATAAAAGGAGTCACCTGGCCTATTATCCCCACTACCTCATGGCCATTTTTAGGAAAAGACTCTCTCTCTCCATACTCAACTTGAAGAGCAGTCGCTGATTATGAGTACAGCACAAACTCATTATTTTGGTACTCTCAGAGCACAGCACTGCCCAAGCAGGACAGGGGAGGATTTGGGAAATTAAGAATCCAGTATTGGGGAATTACCAAATTCTCTCCTGAGATTGGGGTCACAGGAGAAGACAAAGTGAGTGAACCTGGATGCTACAGAAGTAATTAGAGAAAAGATGGCATGAAGCTAGATGAACTCAAACGCAAACATCCTTAAGGACGAAGTCAAGCACTACATATTCATTTATGTCCGAAGATCTCCAGGAGTGCCATAGTCAAATTTTGGCTCACCATACATCTGCAACATTGATTTTAGAAACATCTATTTCCTTGGAGTTTCCAAAAGCCAAATGTTCTGATGAGATTCCTTCCCTATTACACCTTTATCCTCCAATTTGGCTGACATCCAGATTTTGTAACTGCAGTAAATTTATCTCTTTATTGCCCCTATTTCTTCTTCCACTACATATGTTTTCTTTTATCTATAATCATATGTGATATCATATAATCATGAGTTAAAAGGGCTAAGAGGAAGACATACAAGTCACATATCAACACTGTGAATCTATGGTCTTACTTTCATTTCCCTAATGGCTTCATTGTAATTAGATTTGCAAAAACAGCAAAAGGTCTCATTTTGAATGGCAACAGCTGTTGACATCAACATTATATTGAATAATTTACTGCTTTAATTTTAGCTGCAAACAATAAAACCCTCTTATGGATGATTATTTTAGCAGGCAAAGTATTCTCTTTCTGTTGCTGACTGTCTCCTGCTCCAGGAGTAACACTAGGTAGCTTCAGGAAATACTCAACCCCAGTGTGCCAGAAGCTTCCAAGCAGTTTTTCCCTTCTAGATTTCTTAAAAAAGAGTATTTGTGACAATGTCAGTGTCCTCAATCTATATGTTTTTGTGTGCACCAATGAGTTCGCCTTAGCTCCTCTAACCTGAATTTGAATTTGAATGGCAGTATATTACTTTACCTTCTGAGGATCTGCCAGTTCACAAAGTGACTTAAGATGATTTCTTGACCTGCAGAAAAGTGTAGCAGCATCTAAAATTTGATGTCCTCTTGGCAGGAAATGTCCTCTTGCTTAACTTCTTCAGTATCCCTGAATGGCTACCCCTTACCCCAGCAGCAAATCTTTAATGCAATCTCATACTTTCCTGCCTATTTAAATACCCAGGACGATTCTCCACAGCAAGTGAGTGTGTTGTATTCAATGTGCACAAGCATGTGGACACTCCCTACCGGCTGGTGGATAGAGCATGTGAAACTGCTCCAGAATCCAAAAGTATTTACCTTTTGGAACAAAGAAAACGTCCTGACTAAAATAGCTTTGTTGTAATTTTCAGAAATAGTTATTAGGAATTGCTAGATGAGTGACACGATTTTTTCTTACAGTTCAGTGTTTTTTTTTCTGCATTATGTCTTTGAAATTCAATTTTTACAAATATCAAAGGCAATCTAATTGGCATTCATTTTACAATGTATCTATTTGAAAACAGAAAAATGTATGCCCATCTTTGATTTGCCCTATAATAAACAAAGAAATCCAAGTTATAGTTAACCAGGAATAAAATTACTTTCACAAAATGTACTTGGAATTTTATTAGTATATATATGACTACTTTTATTTTTTCTACCATCACTATGTTTGCTTATGGCTTGCTAGAAAAGGTTTCAAAGGCAATATTCATCAAAGAGAAATAGCCTAATTTTAAGCAGCTTATAACAAAGAAACAGAAAATCTCAGGTAAAGATTTTTAAGCACAAATCTCAGAAGTATGAGGACTTCCCTGTCTTTGCTGTTATTGCCAATCTCCAGAAAAACCTGGAAGACTTTTTACATTATATAAAGCATATACTTAACTTAGCTTCATAAAGGTGTCAATAAAATAGTTACAGGGAAGTGTTTAGCAAATATTTTAGAAGTTATACATTTGATTTCTTAAATCATTGTCCCAGAGAGGATCTATCTTATTATCAACCTGTTAAATATAAAGGTGAGTAGACTTTTGCATTATCCATCATATTACACATCCAGTAAACAGCAGAAGGGATAAAGACACATGGTTCCCCTTGGACTGGCAATGAAGAGACGGCTGAGTCCTTAGCCAGCTCAGACACTTACCCTTGGGTGCAGTTTGGATGGCATGGGTGGCACTCCCGATCCTGATCAGCATACTTGAAAATGAAACTGTTTGCCCCCTGTAAGCCATCTGGGCACTTCTCCACACAGTTTGGGCCATCCTTAAAATGGGAACACTTTGTACAGTTGTCAGGCCCCTGATGTGGGAAAACAAAGTAAAACAAAATAGAGAAAAGTGGGTGCCAGTGATTCTCTAATACAGTCATGTGACTTAGGGATGCTCTCTAGGGAGCTCAAGAACATTTATTTTTTTAAAGATTTATTTATTCATACAGAACTGGGGTACAGGCCAGAGATGCGGAGGGTGAGAGGATTCACCAGGGACAGAGTGGGGAGCAGAAC
>NW_004567103.1:17897322-17913798 GCF_000260355.1 Condylura cristata | reverse complement strand
GACAGAGTGGGGAGCAGAACAGGCAGATCGACGAAGTACACTGCTGAGGGGAGCAGTGGGCGGGTCAGGAGAGGTCTGACATGCCATGTGGATTTCCTCTGGGGCAGGCGGTATCTAACTCATGCGGAAGTGGCTTAAGCTTCTTAGTTCAGTGCTTTAACCCACTGCGCCACCAGGGAGGGCCTCGAGAACATTTTATGTAGCTCAAGTGGGCTGTGTATTCATTTTGCAAAACTGGCCCAATGGCTTTTCCAAAAGAATATCCATATTTTATTTCTTCCATTTATTCCTGCTGATTTTAGAGAGCAGCAATACTTGATAACAATACATTTCCCAAGGGGTAGCTCATCACAATAATAATATTTGACTATTTTATATAAAAAAGAGAAGTTTATGATAAAAATTAGGTCACACCAGCTTTCGTATAAAAGTGAGATGTAAACTTTCCTTTGGTTGTAAAGGTCTAAACAATGAATTTTAAAATTTATTATAGTTGAATTACCACGAAACAGGCAGTTAGGCAAATAAAAGTTAATTTCTGGCTTAGTATCCATTTCAAATGAGCTTCTGATAATACTAATGATCATATCAGTAGAATTTATGAGGATTTTAGTAAATTACAGAACAATACTGAGAGTCACATAGGCACATTCTGATAAGCAAATATTAAAAATCTTAATAAAGTAGGTACATATAAAAGAAAAATCATGTGAAAATTATCCATCAATGAAGGTGATATAAATATGAGCATGACGAATTGAATAAAACTTAATTCATATAATTGTTTATAGTATGTAAATATCTTCTAATATATAGAATGTTAATAAGCAATAACTTGCAAATATAGTTTAATGTCAATAGTAAAAATTTAAAACTTATTAAAGTTCTCACATTACTTTTTATTTGTTGGTGAGAGTAGGCAAACAAGAATGATAAGAATTAGATAGTCACATTAAAAAATGGAACATTTTATTAAGAATGCTAACTTGACTAAATGATGCCCAAATTTTCACACATTCATTTGTTTTGAACAAAGGTACTGCTTACTTGAAATGTAACATCATGTAATATTTGAACATCATGTTGTCATAATGACCCTTCTCTTTAGTCACTCTTCCCCAAAATTCCTTTCCCTGACCCATTTCTCTCCCTTATCTGTCTATGTCTGTGGGATTAGTCCATTCATGGAGGTGTATTATAGCACTCTACAGTGATAATCCAAAAGCAGACAGACATTGCAAGTTGATGACATCAAAAAAACTCAAGAAATAAACAATGTTTTAAAATGTAAAGGTAGAGCCTGATAGCAAAGAATTGCAATGTAAAGAAGAAAAAGTAATCAGGAGAAGGTTTCTAGAAATCCTGAAACTGGTAAGATTCAATCAAGCACCTGTCTCTCACTATTTTGATGTGAGACTTAGAGTTTAAAAAATTATCCTATGAAACCTAATCCCTATTCAGCTTGAAGAGTTTGCTATTGGCAACTTCTCATTTCCTACCAAAAAAAGAATACTTTACATGCTTCCAATTTTAACACCTGCTCATGGGTACTTAGGCACGTAATGCTGTCTATTATACAAAATCATTGGCTGTGAAAGTATGCTCAGTGGCATGACTTATTGTACAAGACAAGAGACATGCTGATGTCTTCTTGCAGAACAAGAATAAAACTTACTGTGAGTAAATTAGGCACTTAGAGCTGGAATTAGGACTTAGCAGTCATTTTTTTTTTCTATAACATTCTTGAAATATAAAATAATGTCCAAATAAAATCAGAATATATAGCAATCATGACACTAAAATTAATATTTCCTCTGTAAGTGTACTTTAATAAACCAAATTATTTTTGTACTTCTTTGTTTTTAAAGCTTCTCTGTTTGATTGCATTATCTTGACAGGAAAACTAACATCCTAAGCTGACATACTCAAAGAATTCCTTCACAAATCCCAAAATAAATGCAAGGTACAGATTCTTGATTTCATTTCCATAATAAAGAGATTTAAAGAAATAAAAATATGTCTAATGCTTACTCCTCTACAATTACATTTCCGAAGCTTTAAAGAACTTGGTGAAGTGAGTAAACTACTAAATTCAGTAATAGAAAGCACAGGTAAAGAATATATGCTTCATCTCTGATTTTAAACTGCTTTTAGATTCAATAATCTAGAGGGATAACTAAAAGGCAGACTAAATCTTGACAGAAACATGCAATACTTTTTTCTCAGTGATATCTGATGTTTTTAGACGGTAGTTACTCCAATAGATAGATTGTTATTCACCAGTATCCAACTCTCTTCTATTTTCAGCTGCATGGAAAAGTCTGTAACTCCCTTCCCCCTAGAGGTGAGATCTGACTTTGAACAACGAAATTAAAAAGAAGAAATGTATGAGACTGCCAGGCTAACTTCTCCAGCTTTCTCACTCCCTGTTGCTATGATGTGGGGGTCCCACATAGAAGAGGAGGTGCTATAAATTTGAAGCATCCTGGAATGCTGGACCAGCAGAAGGAAGCAGTGCTCTTTATATAAGAGAGAATCTAAACCTTTTCTGTAAGCTGCTGCAGTACAGAGGTTTTCTGACAAAACAACCTTTATTAATATGACATTAACAGCTGCTTTAGCTTTTATAAAAAGGTATTTTAAAAAGGATTTAACATTAGTTCCTTTCCCCTCTTCCTTCTCTTTTCCTGCTTGTGCTTTGGCTTCTGACAACTTTGTATGATTCACCTTACTTTTCTTCTTTAATCAGGAGTAGTGAAAGTGAGGCAGAATAGATAAAATTATTTGAAAAAAAAAAAAAAAAAGAAATCAAGAAGACCAAGTGCCAACAAGCAAGAATATAATAAGTGGAGACTTGTTTCATTTCAAATATATCCCTCTCAAGATTATCCTAGATTTCTGTCACATTTAAATAGGATAATACCCTCCCTTTTTACATACAGCTGACAAAGTCCTAGAAAGCATCTGATGCTTATTACATTACAGATATTCTTGCCTGGGGTGAGGGGAGTGAAATGAAAAGAGTGTGAAATCTGGAGTCAGAATTTCTGTGGCTGAGTTCCAGCTCCATACCTCACAGTCTTGAGGACTTCTGCAGTAACTTTCAAATCGTTATAGGTTTATTTCTTTATATTTTAACTGAAAATGTGGAATCAGTCTTTAAATGTAAAAGTATTTATTAATAGGAAAACATGAACAGCTCTGGAAAATATGACCAACAGAATAAATCATAAGATACGGGAATTCTAACTAGCTTTACAACTGCCTTCTCTGTCAGTGTTGTGGATCAGCAGAACATGGCACAGAAAACCATCTCTTTGTAGACTTCAGATAATCAACATGGTAGAGAAACAGGGGAAAGAAGAGAGAGAGATGGAGGAGGGAGGAAAAAAGGGAGGGAAAGAAGAAAGGAAGGAAGAAAAAGAAGAAAGGCATTGTAAGTAATGAAAGCAAACAGCCACTTAATGGGAAAAAGTTTGGGTTATAATTTGAGCTCAGCTTTACCAGCTTGTTTAGACACCATAATCTAAAACCCATCACATTTCTACCTTTTTACCTTTCAAGATTTTTAGAACAAAAAATCAAGTTCAGTCTTCTTGATCTCATGCATTGACCTTTCACAGACACCTGATTCTGCTTAACAAAATTCTCTTATTTTGATTTGCTGTCTCTTCTAATCTCTAGACATACTAATTCACAATTTAGTTCTTTGTTAATATTTTACATTTATAACCTGACAATACTGTCATTACAGAATCCAAATGTCTTCATTGGAAACCTGTTTTTATTCTTTCTCAGTTATCAAATAATTTTGAAAACTAAGTTTAATGTGTACTTTATAAAATATCTAGATGCTTTTAAGGGACAGAGGAATGAACACCGACAAGCAAAATATTTAATAAACTGGTTATATATTAGCCTAATTCTCTGCTACAGGAGGCACATGAGGAAAGAACATGAGATTGTTTTTCAGTCTGCCCTGTTCAGAGGGAAGGGTCAGATTTTTTATTCTTCTAATTACACACTTCAAAGTCTCAGTTACTCTAAAAGAGATTTTAACTGATGGTTAAGAATATACCTGAGCATGTTGGTTTTAAAACACCTCTCTTAGCTTAACCTGCTTAGCAACCTGCTACAGAATTTAACTTCCCTGTATTTCATGACATCCTCTGTAGATGCCACATTGCTCATGCTGTAGATTAACTGCTTTTTCCATTTCTAGCCTTAGTGGAGAGAGGAAATAGCTGCATGTGCCCTTTGCATACTTACTTGGAGGTCATTATATATTAAATGGTCTTTTAGACTTTGAGTCTTCAAGCCAAATGATACTTCTTTTTCTCTCAGGTCTGATTTTTCCAAGCTTAATCATCCTTGTGGTAGTCCTCTGAACTGTCCACGTTTCCACATCCTTCTTTAGATGAAGTTCCAGAACGGCTCATTGGGGCCTAATAGAAGTTTGGAGGGCTCAATGATCTTTTTTTTTTTTTTTTCTAAGCTAATTAAGTGCTGAATAAGCACTCTGTTAAAAAAATTAATACTTTTTAAATTTCAAATTAATTTGTATGTAGCGTTGTTGAGCTCTTGTTAAACCCAAATGTCGGTCCCCAAATTACCTACTGAGAGATGACGCTATACACAAATAGGCTGGAAATTTGTCTAAAGAAGGATGAATATGACAATTTGGAATGACAAACTCACACTGACCTTACTGTCAGGAGAAGGCCTGGATGATGGGAAGGAAAGGGAGGTCTAACAACTAATTATCCTTTTCTCTGGAAGGCTAGCTCCAAACTATATACATGCCAGCTTGTCCATAAGAACTTCCCTGATCCTATAATCTTATATTCAGTTTTCATGGCTGAGTTTTTCTGTCATAGTATTGATTACACTGTTGTAGATTTAGGCCTGAGAGTACATGCCTTCCTATTTCTTTCAATTTCCCTTCCCATTACCACAATAGTTAAATGACTAACCAGAGATTTGGAGACATCATAGTTTACTGCAAACACAATATCAATGTTCACATTTGCATCTCTTTACATATTTCCTCATTCAAGATTCTTCATCAAAGCATAACTCAAACATTACTTCTCTACAGCCTTCCTTGGTGCCCCAACTTTCATCCCAAAGACACATTTAGTTTCTCCCCAAATTGTGTTCCTATAAAAATTTATACACATTTATATTTTACCAATAATTTTCTTCAACTTAATTACTTGTGTAAATCCTTTTTTCAACACTGCTCAAACTTCAAAATAAACTTCCTAACTTCTTTTGCAAATATATTATTTGAGACATCAATATATAGCTATAAAATCAAATTTTAATATATTTTATCTCTAATACAAAACTGTAGCCTCTTAAAGTTAGAATCAAACATGATTCCTAATAGTATGCTATAAATATCTAGTGAATGGATGGAGAAATAATAACACAATGACACAATAAACATTCACACATGAAAATAAGTCAGAATGGTGACAGATGTCTTTGGGCTTACCGGTCCATGGCATGTAAGGAGACCATCCTCCATCTTTTCACACTGGGGGTCACACTCCACACAGATGGAGCCATTCTCAAACTCCCGAAATTCACTGTGAAAACATCAGCTGCATGAGGTGGTGTAAGCAAACAAGCTGTCAACTTAACAAATGAAGCAACATCTGCTAAAAGTCCTATTGGCAGAGTATTTTCTAGAGTTTGTTTCTCTATATGCCAGAAGCATCAGAATCATTCCCTGTACATTAAGGGATAAGTTCTCCATTAGGGAAAAAGATAAACTGCAGCCAGATGGCTCAGCTTGCCCTCCACTGGGTTCAACGACAGACTCATTGAGGAAACCTCTCTCTCGTGAGAGATATTCCAGCAGTTGGGAAAAAAAAAAAAAGTATGACTCTTCTGATGACACAGCAGAAGTATTTTTATCTTTTTGAGTAAGGCTATGCCTGTTTGTCTCTATATAAAATTTTACTCTTTACTGAAGTTTTACTTTTTAAATTCTGAAAGAACTATTGTATTTCTCTTGTTGCTAAGGTACATGAATGTTCCCATCCTTGTCCTTCAAATCCCAAGACTCTTCAATTTATTTTTGGTGAAACTTCAAAAAATGCTTTGATTTCTTTTCTTCTTTTGAAATATCTGCCTTGGAGAATTAGAGAAAATATCTTTTTATGGCAGATTTTTTTCTTATTTTCTTGGTTTATTGATTAAATATCACAATCTTTTTTAGTTTAAATTCTTTTTGAAGAACTCTGTATAGTATAAACTAGAAACCAGTTTAATGTTAACATTCTAGAACTTTCTAATTAAATCTGAAAGGATTGTAATCCCATCCAGCAACCTTTAATTTTTAGCTATATAAGTGTTAAGTGCTATCAGTATATAAGTTCTCTAGTCAAAATCTACTCTAAAATTTGCATCTCAATAATTGCATACCAGTCATGTGTCCTATGTTTAAGTCAACCATTGCTACTAAGACAATTTAGAACATCAGTTATGAATTGCTAACAAAATTTGACTGAATATTTATAGCTGCTTTATTATTTTGTGCCTGTTGATCATAAACTACCATTCCAAACTAATAACATAGGAAACATGGCAACTATGGATTAATTGGGTGATAAATTCAAAGCTATTTTTCCCTGGAGAAAAATATTCAGTTATGTTTTCAGATTGGATAAACTCATTTCGTTACTGTAATCCCTATATAACTGACAGAAGTCCAAAAGTAAGTTATTTTTTTCTCTTGGTTAGACTGAACTATATCTACCCAAATTAATTACATTTGTTTTTTTTTCTAATGAACAGCATAAAATGACATTTTAGTTATGTTTGGATGCAATATCTAGTTACATAATATTTTAAAAGATTTACTTATTTATTCATACAACAACTGGGGTACAGGCCAGAGTTGCCAAGGGTAAGAGCATTCAACGCAGACAGAGTAGAGAACAGAACAGGTGGATTAACTGAAATACACTGCTGATGGTAGCAGCGGGCAGGACAGGAGATGTCTATAAATCCATGTACATCATCTTCCCAGCTGGAGATGGAACTCGTGATACAGTGGCTATAGATAGTTTCATAGTGCTTTGCATTAACCAACCCTTTGTGTCACCAGAGAAGGCCCTACTTCATAATTTTGCATTTTTTAAATGAAGTGGTTTGCTATGAATTAAACTTTTTGGGAAATTTCTAATCTTTTTTCATGTTTCATCAACATACAAGTGATACAAACGACTTAACAAAGGAGATCAAAAAAAAAAACAAAAAACAAAGATCTTCAGAATATCAAGACCAAAATGTATTTGGGGTGAGAGAGAAGGGCAACAGTGAAATTGTAAAAAGAAACGGAAGCATTATCAATAAAAGAAATATGACTGTGGTAATCTATGAATATTAGCAAGCCACTGGTTCAAAAACCAGCTTCTTGGGCAGAATAAAGAATAAAGATCTGGCACTAAGTGAAGGTTATTCATTCTAGGGTACTAAAACAAAGGCCATGCTTCTCATTTTCTTTTCTAAAACCCTGAACAACCCTCCCTCCCCCCAGAGTTGAGAAGTATAATGAATATGTGATAATAAATCATGTAGACCAGCTCATCACCTTTCACCCTTTTATTCCTTAAATTTCCATTTGTATGGCTTCTGCTTTTCTTCCTTTCTGTTCTCAGTACATTTCTCAACAGTTTCTGTCACTTCTGCTCCTTACTGTCACTGTCTCCACTATTTTTCTTCCTTCCCCCTGTTCCCTACTGACATTGCCAGAGATCCCCTTATATATGAACCTGACTAACATTTGCATACTGGGTTTTTGTCACTTGATTTTGATGCTGTATATTTCAGAGTCACGATGTGTATGTGCTACCTGATCAAGAGTAAACGCTTTGGAAGCAAGTCCTTCACAAATTTAAATTTCAGAACCAACACTAGCCATTGGGTCCCTTAACTTCTGCAGGTCATTTTCCTAAACATCCTCTAAAAATGTAAAATCATGTTTCAATGAGAAACTGCATTTTTTTAAATGTAAAAATGCCTTCCAACAGCACAGACTGGCACTCATTTATGTTTCTGTGCTGTTCTGAAAGTTTCAGAAGAGTTTAGTGTGTTGTCAGATAAGAAAAAGTTTAATATTCCACTGCAATTAGCTGTGTCTTTTCACTTTAATTGCTCTCACACTGCAGTTAAGAGTTGCCAAAATATGATTTCTAGATTCGATCTAGATTTGTGTGCTCACATTCAGGAATTAATTGATTTTTATTATCCCCTTCAAGAAATTCTCTCTTTAGGGTATGTTCTCCTATGATAGCCAAACTTTCATGTGCATGTGTGTGTGTGTGTGTGTGTGTGTGTGTGTGTGTGTGTATACACACTCATGTATATATTAGTTTTTGATTTTGGCAAATGCTATATTTCTATTTCTTTCATGCAGTAAAAGTAATTGTTCTACTTAACCATTTAATCAGCTCAGATTAACAGACACAAAAAAGGAAATTATTGTAATTTTAGTAGTAAAACTCTAACTAAACCTTATTATGCATTTTCTATTGTGATGAACACAATTATAAAGTCAAAACTATTGATATTCTCATTTTCCACATGAGGAAGCTGACTTGAGAATAATTATTAGTTCAAGGTTGGACATTTCAACCGGAGAGTGATGGAGTTCTGACTTGAGTCCACCCTCCTAAAAGGGCAATCTTCACCACCCAGTAATGTTGGAAGAAATTAGTCAATAAAGACAGAATGTGTGACAATCTATCCCTGGGCAGGCAAGAATCAGGTCAGGTTTTAGAAGATACCTTCATTTATATTCTTTTTTTTTTCTTTAACATCTATTTATTTATGTATACAGAGCTGGGAAGGTCAGAGGTGCAAGAGCAGTGAGTGAGAGGATTCACCAGAGACAAGACTGGGGAGCAGGACAGGCTTATTGTGGAAGTACACTGCCGAGGGGAGCAGCGGGCGGGTCAGGAGAGGTCTGCCATGCCATGTGGTCACCTCCGGGGCAGGCGGAAATCGAACTCATGGGGAAGTGGCTTTAGCTTCTCAGTGCTGTGCTTTAACCTGCTTAGCCACCAGGGAAGGTACCCTCATTTATATTCTTTTAAACTAAACCTGTGCATAGATTTCCTAGGGTACTACCCATATGGTAAAATAGATGAAACATTTTATACTTCTTTATTTCATTTTAGTTAATGTTTAGTTTCATGTTTACATTTTACTTAAATGTTGAGCTTTCAGAAAACAATCTGCTCTTTTTAGGACTCCGATTTTTTTTTTTTTTCCTTTGCTTAGCTGTCACTACTTTATGGAAGTAGACAATGGTGCAAGAAGCTAAACATTTAGTCAATTTCATATTTCTAACCAACTTAAAAAAAGTGATATTGCAGAAAAATAATGGTATCAGAAAAAGGAAGAAAGATGAAAATCAAATGCCTGAGAGCCAGGTTTAGCTTAGTTCTTCTACACTACGAAGTGGTAGAATTCAACACTTAATTCTACCACTTTGAGATTTATAAGCTGGTAAGTAAAAAGCTTTCTAGAATCCATTCTCTCTTTACCTGCACATGTATGTTCAAAAACTTTCCATATGACATCTCCTTAATGGAATTATTGCTGCATACACAAACAGGCATGTGTTGATGAGTTATTCTATATAAGAAAATGTTCTTTAATAATATAATGTAAAGAAGTCTGATTACAATTCAATGAGATAAGCAGCATATAATTTGATATTCCTTCACAGATTTATAAGCTGATTATATCCCATAAAATTATTAGTTGATATCTTCCTGAAAATCTATTAGTTTCTTCCTTAAAATTGCTTTTATGGGCCCGCCCTAGTGTTGCAATGGGTTAGGATGCAGCACTGCAAGATAGCGACAGCTGCTTCAGTGCGAATTTGATATTTGATACTGGACCAGAGGTGATCCACGTGGCGCGGCAGACCTCTCCTCATCCACCCAGTGCTCCCCTCAGCAGTGTACTTTGTCAGTTGGCCTGTTCTGCTCTCCACTCTGTCTCTGGTGAATCCTCTCATCGCCCTTGCATCTCTGGCCTGTACCCTAGTTCTCTATTTGTAAATAAATCTTTTTTTAAAAAATTGCTTTTATAATTTAACACTACTATGTTTACTTTCCTTTTAAATATCTGGGAGAGAATTCATCTTGGTCATAAGCATATTAATATCATTATGATTCATAGATTTTTATTTTTCTTCAGTAAAATACAAAATTATAATGTTATCTGGGATCATGAATACAGTGTTTAAAATAGATCAATTCATAAGGTAGAAGAAATCAGATATTTCAACAACTACACTGTTAGAATACTGCTAAAAACCTTTTCAGTGATAATATAAGAAAATTTGACTTAGGGACAGCACTAAAATGCATTATCACACTAATGAAGGACAACCATGATGCATAAAATGGAATGTTATGATAAAGTGATTTTATGAGTATATGAAATGTCAGGCAACAAGGTACATACTAGGTTTTATTGTTGCCAATGTGATTATTATAGTAGCAGAGGAATTTAAAAGACCTGATTTAAAATATTGTCTAGGCTGTCATTAGAGTCAGAACGCTTTAAGAAACCTTCAACTAGCAACTACAAAAGTAGTTTTTCTACAGAGCTAAGCAGTTATCAGATCATAGAAAAATCTGTGTCACTCCTATTCGACACAGCTTTCCCAAAATAAAAAGTTATATTGTTTAGTAATTGTAGATGAAAAAAAAAATATGGAAAAGTATGAGGAAAAAGAGATCATGGACATGTGGGGGAAGGTTCCCTATCTTATAATTTCTATCATGTATTAAGAATTACTTGCTTTGGTTACACATTTTAAAATACATAACACCATATATACTTGTGAATTTGTCTTACTCTCAAATAAAATTATCCCGCTTAAACAATTCTTCTATATGTTGCTTCCTTTAGGCAAGAAGAGTTCTCCTTAAATACTTGACCAGCAAATACATTCTGCAAATACCAACTTCTTGTAATTTTTAGATCCAAACCAACCCATGCCTCCAAGCTCAATGCCTCCCAGCTCATGAAGTACATACAGGTGGCACTGTAAGATGCCTTACCCATCATAGAGGTGACAGGACTCAATGCAGATCCTCCCTCTGCTGAAGCGACGGCAGGACAAGCACTGGTCTGGCCCAGGTCCCCAGCAACCATCGCTTGAACAGAGATGGTTGCATACCATTCCTTCAGCAGCTGAAAAACATGGACATTGAGAGGAAATAAAGCAGAAGGTTGGCAAAACTGAACATTTTTTTTTAAAGATTTATTTATTTGTGCATACAGAACTGGGGTACAGGCCAGAGGCTCAGGGGCGTTGAGAGACTTCACCAGAGACAGAGTGGGGAGCAGAACAGGCAGATCAATGAAGTACACTGCTGAGGGGAGCAGCGGGTGGGTCAGGAGAGGTCTGCCACGCCATGTGGTCACCTCCGGGGCAGGCGGGAATCGAACTCATGAGGAAGTGGCTTTAGATTCTCAGTGCGGTGCTTTAACCCGCTGTGCCACCAGGGAGGGCCAAAACTGAACTTTTTTTTAAAGATTTATTTATTTATGCATATAGACCTGGGGTACAGGCCAGAGGTGCAGGGGCGGTGAGAGGATTCACCAGAGACAGAGTGGGGAGCAGAACAGGCCGACTGACAAAGTACACTGCTGAGGGGCACAGCTGGCGGGTATGGAGAGGTCTGTTGTACCATGTGGGTCAGTTCCCTGGTGGGGGATAGAATTTATATTGCTGCAGTGGTTGCGGATAGCTTCATGGTGCTGTACTTTAACCCATTACACATAACTAGGGAGGGTCCAAAATTTAATATTTTATTCTTTCTAGGCCAACCTTTTTTGAAGGTTTTTGTTGAAATGGATCTGAGGCAGACAACTTTGGATGCCTGAGCCACACCATCTAGCCTCTGTCCAACATTTTCCATATTACAGAAATAGTTATTCATTTTATATAGCACTACTGCATTTTTAGTAAAACTGAACAAACCTCAGATATCTGTATTAAATGTGTCAGGAGGAAGTTAACCTTCCAGTAAAGGTAAGGAAGAAGTCATACTTTCCCTAAGTCCATCCATTGCTCTAATAACACAGCAGAAATTTTGTCTTTTAATTCTCTGTGAGAACCATATGAGAACCTAATGCAAATGATATTCATATATATGATATATATATAGATGCATATTCATATGTATATAGATTCATATTCATATATATATATGAGGAATAGAAAAATATATGGAAAATAACAAGGGGAGGAGAACTAGAAATGAAACATAGGTTTCGTAATGGACTTCTAGTGAAATATGACTTAGTTACCTTGATTTTTAGTTTGAGAAGGACATGGAAGAAAAAAGTTTTGAAAGAATATTAAACTAGTTGTGACTATTTATAAGGAGACATAGAAAATGAAGTAGTCTAGTAGCTATTAGTTTTATTTCTATTTTGTTTTTGTTGTTGTTGTTGATGGGAGAAGAGCCAAAAAGTTTGGGCTCATCTTTTAAAATTGGCACTTAAAGTTTATAATCTCTATTCCCTTTAGACTTTTTAATGTTATTTATAGTGATTATATTATCTTTCATACTAAATATCATAATTTTAGTGAAGTAATTCTATGCTGAATAAAACCCTACAAAGACTTCAAATGTTTTTCTGGGTATCATAGCTAAGATAGCTTATATTTCCTTCCATTTTTTTTCTCAAGTTATAACAATAGTAAATGTATTTTCCTGTTAGATAGGATTGTCCCTCTTCTCAAATATAGGTTATTGATTTCTTTAGAGTGACTCAAAAGTTTATGGATTTTACTTAATTTTGATTCTAAATCTGAAAAATGTATTAAAACAAAATATCATGAATTGTAATTACAATTTCTCTTCCTAAATGGAAGTTCTCCTTCCAAAAAGTTGAATAATTTGATGTTATACTTGGGAAAGGCTAGCTGACAGTCTATTATACTGATTTTTAAATAATAGCAAGTCATTTCCTTCTGATTCATTCATAATATATTAAAAGAGGGCTCTCTCATGGTACAAAAGGAATGTTAGTGGACTTGGAATTTAACATAGGTTTCATTAAACCCGTAGATGTATAAGATTTACCACTAATTTATAAAACTGCAAGAAATAAGAAAGATTAAGGTAATTCAAAATAAATGTGCAAGATCATATTATATATAGAAAATAGTCAGGAACAAACAAAAGATCAATATGAATTACTGTAAAATATAAACCACACTCTGTAAATTATCTAGTCATTTTAGGGATGTTAACAGAATGCTTATATGTTTCAAAACAAATATATATATATATATATATATATATATATATGTATATATTCTATGTAGATACTTGATTAAAAAATAAACATGCTGGCCCTCCCTGGTGGTGCAGCATGTTAAAGCACTGCACTAAGAAGCTTAAGCCACTTCCGCTGCATGAGTTCAATCCCTGCCTGCCCCGGAAGAGACCCATATGGCATGGTGGACCTCTCCTGACCCACCCGCTGCTCCCCTCAGCAGTGTACTTCGTTGATCTGCCTGTTCTGCTCCCCACTCTGTCTCTGGTGAATCCTCTCACCTTCGCATCTCTGGCCTGTACCCCAGTTCTGTATGAATAAATAAGTGAATCTTTAAAAAATAAGAAAATTAAAAAAAAAATAAGAAAATAAAAATAAACATGCTAATAGAAAAAATTTCTGAAGAGGGAAAAAAATTCCAAAAGTTTTATTATAAAGCAGTTTGTAAAGACATTGTATTCAAAGCAATACTACGTAGTATTGAATGTGACACTTAATATTCTTCACCTCCATATCCTTGTGGAAAATATAAGCAATGCCACAATTCTTTATTAAATTCTGTTAATAAACAAAAATACATTGCTAAGTTCCTTAAATATATGTTTTCATCCATGATCCTACCTTCTTTTCTGCACTCTAATGCCTCCCTATATCTGTATTCAGATGCCTAATTTCAGGAATCACTATCTACTGAGAAAAGTAACAATAAACAGAAAATCATCACAATGAATTTTGTTTATTCTTTCCAAACCACTATATGATGACACTGAAAGTCGGGCAATCATTTTCTCCCAAGTACCGTAAGTATCTCAACATAGCATAGAACAAAAGGCCAAAGAAGCTACCTCTTTGATATTCTAAAGCAAAAACTTTTTGATCCACACCAAGAATTCGACAGTCCTCTGATCTGCCAGAGTAGAAGGAGTAGATAGCCTATTCAATGGCTTATACTTCAAAAGGTCATTATGAACTTCTCTAAAGAAGCTTTAACAATGATAGTTATTAGACAACCTTTAACTTCCTCGTATTTTCTCTGGAAGCCAAACAATAGATTTTTTTTAATCTCATCTGAATTGTACCTGTCTGTAAAAAATTGTAAAGATAATAATGTCCTTAGTATGTCAATCTTTATAAAGAATACTGAAGCTGCTTTGATTAAAATAGGGGCAACCTTAAATAATGGATCTTGTAATTCTGCTTCATGTGTGGAAGCAAATGGACTGACTAAAAATATTGAAATGGAATACCTGGCAAAAGGCAGAACAATATCTTCTCTTTCACTGTACAAGACTATCTATGCTGCTTACACTGCTTAGTGTTTGTGGAGGCAAGGACTCTGCTTGGAATGTATTTACACAGAAACCATTAATCATTCTCTAAGGCTGAAAATGTAACTTCATTTTCATAGCTCAATTTTTATGATCAAACCAACACAAATTCTAGTATTGACTATATAACTAGACCTGTAACCATGGCCAATTATCTATATATTATTCATCTATGAAGCAAATAAGATCTACTTTTCAGGGTTGTGATGAAGATGACACATTATATTAGCACAGTGTTTAATGCAGGATTGTTTACTGTCTTTAATAAATGTTCTTAAGAGCAATATGAATATATATAAGCATATTCATATGTTTAAAAACTATGTCGGGAAAATATGTTGAATAATAGAGATATGATAGAAACATGAAATATATTAAACATTTTCTTACCTAAAACTTACAGTCTAGTCTAGATGGATGATTAGATGAATCGCACATACACTGCACACATATTCCAGGAGATTATATCAGTTGTCCTAACCTAATGAGGAGGTCAGTCTAGATGAATTAGGAAGATAAATAAGATTATTAAAATAAAAGGGCTAGAGGTGATTGGGAATTACAGCTCTATGCAAGAGAGCCTAGGGAGGGAATATGATTAGTGCTTCTAAGGGCAGCTCAACATGGGCATTGGCACCTCATGCATTAATGATGTAGGCAGAGGAAGGTTATGCAGGCTCTAGTGGACATTACAGAATGACATGTTTTGTCCAGAGTTTAGGAAGTTGTTGAAAGGTTTTATCAGAAGAGTAAGGATTTTATTTTAATATCTCACTCCAATAGCCTTATTGGGATTGAGTTGAAAACACTTTTGACTAATTGATGGTAGGAAGATAACTGTAGATCTAGAGAGCAAGAAGGTATAACCCAACAGTATTCATCAGAGTTCCACAGTATATTTACTACCAGGCAGGTACTGGAAGAGAGGTAGTAGACCTCATTTATCTGAATTCATAAATTCTTACTCTAAGTGGCTTGCCATAGCCAGCTACTTTTCCTGAAGAAAGTTTGTCTTAGAGGAAAGTATAACTGAGCAATGTAGAGGGATGGAATTCTGCCGATGTTTTACTACCCTCTGGATCCATCTGCCTCTGAGAAATAATCCAAGGGCTTCTGAAGTGTATAAACTGGTAGGCTCTCTTCTTCTTCTTTTTTTTTTTTTTATCTCACCTTGTAACTTTGTTATTTCACTTGCTTATTTAATACAAAAGGATTAAGTCCTGCCCACTTATGCTCATCATTATTTGTTCATGTTTATTAAGATAAAATTACATGTAACATCATGTAAAGTTGAGATGTACAAGTGGGCTTGGCAGGCATGTACACCACAAAATGTTTACCATAATAAGCTTAATTACTGCATCTTTCACCACACGTAATTACCTTTTGTTGCTATTGTTAAGGTGAGAATATTAAACATCAACTATCAGCAACTTTCAAGTGAACAATAAAGTATAGCTCAATAGAATCACCATATTGTGCCTAAAATCCCCAGAACTTACTGGTTTTATAACTAAGTGATTTCTTTGATCTATTTCTCCCATTTCATTCACTCCTCATCTCCTGGAAACTACCACTTTACTTTCTGTTTCTATGAGTTTAATATAATTAGATTCTACATGATAAGTGGGAGAATACATATTTGTTTTTCTGTTTGTCACTTATATTATAATCTCCTGGTAATCCATCCATTGTACAACAGTATTTATCAATTTTATGACTGAATAATGCTGTATATATTTATAATATAATATAATATAATATAATATAATATAATATAATATAATATAATATAATATAATATAATATAATATAATAT
>NW_004567103.1:17834724-17897222 GCF_000260355.1 Condylura cristata | reverse complement strand
GCTATCACAAATAATGCTGTGATGAATATAAGAATGTAGCTTAAAGATCCTGATTTTACTTCCTTTGGGTGTGTATTGCTAGAAGCAGAATTTCTGGAACATGTGTTAGTCATATTTTTAATTACGCAAAGTTGCTCCATACTGCTCTTTGTAGTTCCTACAACAATATTTCCACCAACAGTCCACCAAGTACCACAATTTCTAATAACATGATACATCTTTTTGTTTTTAATTCTGAAGTGTCACTGCTTTACATCCCTATTTACTATTTTCAAGTATGGGATCTCCCTCAAGTGTAGTAAGCAGAGCACAGCGACCACAAAAGCACCCTTCATTCTCCACTGTCCTCCCTTCCCTCTCTCCTTTCCACTGTGGATGTTTCACTGTGTTGGGAAAAAACATAACTGAAATAAAACACACCCTACTGAACGGAAGAAAATACTAAACATCAAATATCTGACAAGGGACTGATAGCAAAAATCTAGATACAGCTCATAGAACTGTCCATTTTTTTGGCAGACATTTTTTTTTGCTTTTGTTACTGGGTTTTTTGAGTGACATATTTTTTTTTTTCAAAGATTTATTTGTACATACAGAACCAGGGTACAGGCGAGAGGCTCAGGGGCGGCAAGAGGCTTCACCAGAGACAGAGTGGGGAGCAGAACAGGCAGATCGACGAAGTACACTGCTGAGGGGAGCAGCGGGTGGGTCAAGAGAGGTCTGCCGCGCCATGTGGTCACCTCCGGGGCAGGTAGGTATCGAACACATGCGGAAGTGGCTTTAGCTTCTCAGTGCAGTGCTGTAACCCGCTGCGCCACCAGGGAGGAACTTGAGTGACATATTTATATATTAACTCATATTTGTCACATGATATGCAAGTATTTCCAATACTCTAGAGACTGGCTTTTCATTTGGGCTCAGATAGTTTCTAACCCTGCAAATGATTTCAACAGCTCAATAGTTGGAATTTTATTCAACTTTCAGGATATTCACATATTCTGTGAAAATGGGGTAGTTATTCTTTATGGGGTGGTTGTAAAGATTAAACTTAAGGCCCTCGCTGGTGGCGCAGAGGGTTAAAGCACAGCACTAAGAAGCTAAAGCCACTTCAGCATGAGTTCGACACCCCACCCCACCCCGACCCATGAGGTGACCCACATGGCACGGCAGACCTCTCCTGACCCACCCGCTACTCCCCTCAGCAGTGTACTTCACTGATCTGCCTGTTCTGCTCCCCACTCTGTCTCTGGTGAATCCTCTCACTGCCCCTGCACCTCTGGCTTGTACCCAAGTTCCTCATACATAAACAAATAAATCTTAAAAAAAAAAAAAATTAAACTACAAAAACTGAGAAATTCTCATCCTTTTTTTGCCTTTTAACTGATATATCACAGCCATCTAAAAATCAGTAGCCATAGACAGATTATTTAATAAATTATGTTGATCAATATCTTAATCATTCAAAGATTAAAAAATGTAGATATGCTATATCAAAACTTCCAGATAAAACATTTCAACACTCGGCCCTCCCTGGTGGCGCAGCAGGTTAAAGCACAACACTGAGAATCTAAAGCCGCTTCCACATGAGTTCGATCCCCGCCTGCCCTGGAGGTGACCACAGGGCACGGCAGACCTCTCCTGACCCGCCCGCTGCTCCCCTCAGCAGTAGACTTCGTCGATCTGCCTGTTCTGCTCCCCACTCTTACTCTGGTGAATCCTCTCACCCTCCGCATCTCTGGCCTGTACCCCAGTTCTGTATGAATAAATAAATAAATTTTTAAAAAATAAAAAATAAATAAAAAACATTTCAACACTTTTAAACTTAAAGAAAAAAGGACTGTCTAAAAGACTATGCAAAGAATATAAACATAAAAGGAAAATAATAAACTGTGCACTTAATTATATAAGAACTTAAAAATGTTCATTAAAATATAAGTTTAAAAACAACCTCTAGACAGAAATTTATACATAGTACATTTCCAATAAACTTAATGTGCTTTATTTGTGAAGACTACTTCAGATTTCACAATACCAAATCACAAATTGAAAATGGATAAAGCTTATGACTAAGTAATTTATGAGAAGACATGTAAATGATCAGTCAACATATGAAATTTACACTACAAAAGTATAAATTTAAAAGATATCTTTTTCAAATTTCATAACACCGGCATCTTACATCATGGCTAATATAATGTTATCAAGAATGGTGGAAAATATGTCAACCCACACACCATTTTGGACAAGTTTAAAATGACCAAGTATTTTTGAGATCTATTAAGGTGATATTTAATATTTTTTAACACATAACATCATTTATAAAGATATTTCACCTCAAACACTTAAGCCTAAGAAAATATTTTTTAAAATATATGATATTAGAACTTACGGACACTTGTTCATTAAAATATTTCTTTATAAAAACATTCTGTTATTCAAAAAAATGAATTAGATCATTTTTACTAGTTCTTTAGCATTACTAGCTCATAGCATTATCACTGGCGATATTAAAAACAAAAAATAAATTATCATTAATTTGATAACTATTCATTAAATATTTTATATAAGTTTTTTTAAGAAAGGAAGAATTCTATGTATTGCTATGAAAGATGTTCATAATCCAGGAAGTAAAGGAATGCATAACTGACTAGAATTTAAGTACACATCATATAATAATCCTATTTATGTATGAAAATACATGTTTATACCTATATACTATATATCCACACCAATAACTATATATATTTTATAAGGTTATATTATTTTATTTATTATTTTAAAAAAGTTATGCATACTGCAGCTAGGGAATAGGCTAGATTTATGGGAGTTGGGACTGGGGGGCGGTTTGAGAGGATTCAATAGAGAAAGAGTGAGGAGCAGAACTAGAAGTGACTAAAATACACTGTTGAGGAGAGCAGCAGGCAAGACAGGAGAGGTCTTGTGCCATGTGGGTCAGCTCCCTGGCCGGGGATCAAACTCATGTTGCAGTGGATGCTGATAGCCTCATTGCGCAGAGACATAGCCCTTGCTCTATAAAGGCACCATTATTAAGAATCTTATATTTCCATTTTAAAAAATAATTTATGAATAATATCACTTGTTTATAATGGGTTAAAGTGTATAGATACACATGTTTTTTATGTTAAGATAAGAAATATTTAAGTTTAAATATAATTACAATTCTGAGACTTGGTATAATATTTATCTTCTCTTATAATTCAACGTAAGTCTGTGCTTAAATATTTTAGGAGACTTCAAATACCTTTATATAATTACCCTAAAAATTCCAACCAGAATTGCCAATTCATCCTTTCTATAACCATATAAATAAAGGAGGCAGAAATGTTTTATCTTTGCATATTCTTGAGTTTACCTCATTTTCAATCTCTTAAAACCATAAAGTCTACTTTTAAATTTTTTATTTGAGAGATGAGGATTTCTCAAGCCACTCTCATCCTTTAAAAACGAGATAAAGCTTTTTGTTGTTGTTGTCACTACTGTTTTAAATCATTTGAACTTCAAAAATCTAACACATCAAGACTTCTGATTTACATCACCAAATTAATTCTTGGATTTAAATCAGAGTATCTCATAGCAGCTTCGTATATTTGGGATGTATTTGCATGTATTCATGTGTGGATGACTGCTTGGTAGCAAAAAAAGTGTGTGTGCTCATGTATAACTGGTATGTGTATGGTTTATTGAAAGAATGACTAAAAGTACAATATTTATAGAGCATTTAACTGAAGCACATACTTAATTTCTTTCCCTTTTGCAGAGAGCTGTGGATGATAAAGAGGCTTAATCATTTGTGAGCTACCATGGCAGCCGGTGTAAACATTAGCAGCAGCACCTGAGGTCAAGTTAATAGGATCATTTCATTTCTGTAAATAGGATCCAATGTACCTTGCAAATGAAATTCAAATTTTGACAAAAGGATTTATGCCAAAAAAATTTCAAAGATTTTAAAAATGAAAAACAATATGCTGAATATTACACCATCATAGCACAAAACGATCTTTCTCCTAAAGGCTTCATTTCTTCCCCAAATTGCAAAGTCAACTATGAGTGTACAAAATGGGAAAATGTGTTCATAATCTGAAAAGTGGCATAACTTGATCTAGCTTCCATGATGATGAAAGTGGAAGAATGTATTTGATTTTTAATATTATAATTTATTATTATCATTTACTTTCTTTTGGTCACTTAAAAAGATTAGAAGTCTTCAAGAGGAATGAGTAATCACAAGTTTTTTTTCCTATCTTGACTTTTTATATTTAATTTATTTCTGTATTTTTACTTTCCTTTTTGCTTTTTTAATTTAGGTGTATAAAATATAAACCCAGTACAATTGTTTGTGGAATATGTAGGGTGACTATATGTTTCAAAGAGAAATATTTTTCTCTGATTAATTTTTTCACTGGAATTTTTCTTCAGTGTTAAATTTTATATTTGAAAAGTGATGGCACTAATGTATGGTTTGTGTTTTGTTTTGCTTATGTATTTTTAAGTATAAGAAAAGGAGATTGCAAGCTTGACCTAGGGAATTATTCATAAATGAATATGGAAGATCCTATTTCACTTTCAAGAATACTACACTCTTTGGGGCATGTACATACAAACATATAGTAACATAGGGTAAAGTTATTATGTGTTAGAAAAATAGAAAATTAAGCATTCTGTTGGGAGTAGAAGGGTGTAAAACTAAGGAAATTACCCAGGTATAACAGAATAAATCTCATTCAATATGAACATGCATTTTGATACATAATAAAATGTATTTCTAGATTATGAAACAGAAAAAAATGTTTTATGAACTTAAGGGCATTAAAATTAAGAATATCATGTTGCAATAGAACTTTTTCTGAAAAATATTTATAAAGATCCCAAACAGCTAAAATGTAATTGAGCTTCCTATAAATTACAACTTATATGTCATGAAATTTGCTAGTCTGGGCTGTCTAACAGTTTTTAAAGATGAGATAGTGTATTTAAGTACTTTAACTCACTGACAGCTTAGTAAACATAAGTCATAATGGCTTCTTAAAATTTGTATTTTTTGAAAAAAGTGCTCTACTGTTCATTCACATAAACAAAAGTCAATCCGTTCATCATCAACATGTATACACTTGTTTATCTGGAGAGATCAAAACAGTAAGAGCACATCCCAAGAACAAAATCTTTATGAAGGGATGCAGCTTTATTCTTAAATGGCCCAAAGTAGAAAAGGAAAACATGTTGACAGTTTCTATGTTGTGACATCCAAGTAATGTACTTACTACAGTTTTCAGCTTTCCTATTGTCCCGGATCACTATTCTTTGGTTGATAGTACTGAAGAGCGTTGTCCAGTTAATAGTATGATAATAACACAGGTTACTGTTGTCAGTAATATAGATGTTTCCTGCACTGATTTCCTTCAGCGACTGGAATTGTAGAGAAGTGATGCCTTGTTGCTTGAGAATAAGCAAGGAAAGGCCACTAAAGAGAGAGGAGAGGGATATCAAACAACAATAAAAATTTTCTGGCCATGAAATGCATGATTAAAATAAAATAGGGATGCTATATCTAAATCAAAAATAGGCTAAGATCATAAACATATTTGAGACAATAAAATTGTGGCCTGAATACTACTACTTTACATGGTATATACACTGACAGTTTTAAAAGTAATCACTTGGCACCTAAGAGGACAAATGTTCATTTTTAGATGTATGAATATTAATGATATATACTACCCTTGCCTACATATTTACCCCTGGCATAAATGTACACAGCCTATTCTGCATCCCCCTGAATCTTAAATTCCCCAGAGATGAAAATCTGCATTAACATTAAATAATTAAAAAAATTACAGAAGGAATGACCTTAATTCCATTTCAACCACTTAGTAAATCAGAAATGGGTCAGTCTAGGGTGTAAATATTGCAGAAAAATAATGATCAATAATTTTATTTAATCTGTATCTCAGAAACCAAAGCAATGTAACTGTAACCATTGAAGGATATAAATGTTAGGATAGGGGATATTAAAAAATTAAAGAGAGTATGATATTAAACTAAAACTTTAAAAAAATAAGGCTTCGAAAATTGGGGAAAGCATCTCTTAAAGTTAAATAACAACTACTCTGTGGAAGTAAGTTATTATTTCAGGAAAATGTTTTTGATCAACATAGTCCATATTTTGTAATTAAAAATCACCTTTCCGCTGTATAAAGTATAGTTCTGTTTTCACATTTTAACCATTTAGGGAATATTATTTTACATTTTGAAGATCAAAGTTGTTTCCTGTTACTTCAGTTATAGGAAAGTTATAAAAGGCCAAATATACATCTATATTTTGATTATTAAAATCAAAGTTTCTAGAATGATAGATGTTTTGCAGTTAATATTCAGAATAGTTCCTTATGTAATACTTATAAATGAACACAAACACACACATACTATACACACACACACACACATATAATTTATGTGTATGTGTATATACTCAATTGACTTTCATTCATTCTCTCAAGTCATGGTTTCAATCATGAGCTGCTGATTCTGTAGTAAGCATAGTGCCTTGAGAGTTTTCTAACATTTTATTCAGTGGACAATAACTGTTGACTGCACATAACACTTGAGATGATAGAATCACTTTGCTGTTTTTTTTTATTAGCACATTTCCTTATTATATTTATAAAGCCCCTTAAGATAGAATGTTTTAGAAGCAACATTCAGTGGGCTTTCTGTGAAATATTATACATGAGATAACAGCCTTAGTTTTCAACATTTTTAATGTTTAAGTAGAAAAAAAATCAATCCAAATCTCCTTATGTAGATTAACTTTTAAATTTTGATAAGAATTTTCTGCAGATAAAATTTAAATAAAAGCAGTTTGTTTTACTACATTAGAATCCTAGAACATCATCCTTTGAGTCCTGACTTTTCTATCATTAGCCATTACTATATGTAGGGTTGTGGCTCAATGCTGAAACATCATCCCTGTAACAGAACCACCTTCTGCTGAAACAGTATTTATGTCTCACACACCATACACCACAACCATTGCCAAGTTATCCAACAGTAGTTTCTTAATAATGATAACATGTGATCAAGAGGTTAAATTTTATGATGTTATGTATTCCAGATACCCAATATTATTTTTAGCAATCAATGGTGGAAAATCAAACCACGTATGCTGTACATTTTACAGCACAATCAGGAATATTTTTCATGGACTTTACCTTGGAGAATTAAAAGTAGAAATCCAGTATTTCCAGAATAAGTATTTCCAGAGTATGTAAATCACTGAGATTGGTAGTACTCCCAGAATAAGTAATCACTGAGAATGACAATTTTGACATAGTGTATATTCTTGAAATCTGAAGAGCTGAAACTTTGAACATCTACACATACCTATAGAGCACTCTGCCGCCAATGGTCACCAAGTTAGAAAAAACACTGAAATCTGTCATGTTGGGGGGCCACGATTGTATATTCAAAAAGCCTATAAAATATAATGCCAGGAAAATATTTCAGAATATCATTGTGTTAGTAGTAGTTCTAAATACTGATTATTCTTAAAACATGATGAAAATATAAAGAATGAGAAATACAGTGATATTTTTTCCTGTTTTTAAAACACTTTATTCCGTGTTTTTGCTTTCATGACTGAGTGTTGTAACCACAGCTTCTGGGCTATAAACCTCAATAGATAATGAATCTAAAAAATAATGAGCATTTAGAATCCAACCTTCTCAGATATGGAATCATAAAATTTTATTTTTTATTGTTTAATTATTTTTTAAGATTTCTAAGAGAACAGGCAGATCTACTGAAATACACTACTGAGGCGAGCAGTAGACAAGACAGGAAAGGTCTGTGCCATATGGATCAGCTCCCTGGCCAGCCAGGGATGGAACTCATATAACAGTGGCTGGTGATACCTTGATTGCACTGAGACTTTAACCCCTGCATCACCAAGGAGGCCCTGGAATCATAAAACTTTATATGTCACAGATTTAGATGATTCTTAACTTAATATTCTTTTAAAAGTAAAAATGGTTAGTATAAATAGGATCAAAAATCATTTCAATTTCTCTGAAATCCTTTACCACTTAAAGCTCATATTTATGATGGATTACCTGTCTCTCCCTCTATCTATTTATGATGATTACCATTCTTTCTCTATGCATCCATCTAAGAAATTCATCTCCAATCTCAAGATATTTATATAATTCATCCTTTTCATTTGCTTTTATATTCTTTTATAGCAAATCTATGTTTGGTTTAAACCTGTGGGCCCAAAATCACCTGCTGCAACAATGAACATGCTAAGTGCTCAAAAAATATGTACTAAGTGATGTTTACATGTTACCATGCTCAATAGTCCTTTTTGTTAAAAAAAAAGTGAATAAAAGGAGCTCGCTGGTGGCACAGCGGGTTACAGCACAACACAGCACTAAGAAGCCACTTCAGCATGAGTTCGGGCCTCGCACAGGAGGTGATCCACATGGCATGGCAGACCTCTCCTGACCTGCCCGCTGATGCCCTCAGCAGTGTACTTGTCAGTCTGCCTGTTCTGTTCCTGCTGTCTCTGCTGAATCCTCTCACTACCCCTGCACCTCTGGCCTGTACCCCAGCTCTGACAAATAAATAAATCTTAAAAAAAAAAAAAAAGGAAATAAACACTTGTTCAAGGAAAAGCTCACACTTCCAAAAAAGCAGTGTCATCAAATTGTAAGGTAATCTGTTTTTAAATTCCACTGTCTTTCAAAATGTGCACAATTAAGGAATGTGGCTGTAGAACTATAACTCTATGTTATATCATGTGTTATAAAAATACAACCTCAAAACATCCCATTAAAAATAAATACAGAGAACAATTACATACATTTTTTAAATTAAAATTTGCTTTGACAAGTTGCTGGTTTTAATATTAGGTTATACTTTCAAGAAAACACTAAAACCCATGCTGATACTAATTCAATTGCACTTCTAACAATTACCTGTTATCTCTCTGACTGTCCGAAAAACATTCAGTTTCTCTGGGTCTATAGCTTCAATTGCATTGTAAGGATCCCTAGAAAATCCAAAAGAGAAACAGCCAAAATAAAGCACAGAAAATATGAGGTACATGACAATATTGGTTCCATTCAAAATGAAATTTAATTAGCAAAAATTTTTAAGGTGCTTTGTTTATAGAGTTGTCTACACTTGATACAGAAGTGGAGTAGAAGGTTCAGTGAGGGAATTTTTGATGACAGAGAATATAAAGGCTATTTTATACACCTGAAAGAATAGTCTAGTTTGGCTATCACAAATTAATCCCCAAATATCCACTTATGGACATTTTATTTTGGCTTTAAAACTTTATTTATAATTGGGAAAATATGATATGCAAATAAATTATGCTATCATGAGAATAGCTTTCTTTTGGGCACTTCAAAGCTTTCTAAATTGCTAGTAACAACACCTATAATTTTATGAGAAGTATAAAAAGAAACATGCAGAAATCAAATTGTTCTTTTTTCTACATCTTCACATTTATGTACTAGTCAATTTTTGTAATATTCATAATGGTATATGAAAGTGACACTTTATATGCATTATTTAGAGAAATCTGGTCCCTACCTGGTTTATTTATAACCATTTTTATAACACAGAACTATTTGCTTCCATAGATACGAATCACACTAACATTTGAAAATAAAAGTTAAAAAAATTAATAATACTTAAAATGTGTTGCAAATGTTGAAGCTTCACATATATCTTTTAAAATGTAGATGTATTTTTGGCTCTGTTGCACAATGGATAGCGCACTGGACTTCTAAAGGATAGCGCACTGGACTTCTAAAGTATCGACATATTTTTATTTAATGTTATGGGCATATAATCGCTCTGTCTTTACAAAAAGTGAACATAAAATACCATTAAAGTTACATATTGACTGAATTTTTCAAAGGTTTTAATCTTAGTAAAGATTGATACATGTGGCAGAAGCTTGATAGCACTGTGTCTTTAACCCCTGCACCACCAGGGAGGTCCCAATTTCAGTTTTTTAAGGAATACATAGTATTTATATTTTATTGCTTCAAAAGATATTTTGCGCTCTCCTGGCCAAGCAGAGTCCTCATGTTAATATAAACTTTTCAGGAAAAAAACAACAAATGATTCATTGGGCACTTTTCTAAGCAAGACTAAACGTTATAAGAACTATAAACTGAGAATTGTAAGAAGCATGTATCCATCTATATTGATCAATAGAGTTTCTCTATTGAGTATTGTTGCTTTACCAATGTTTCTTCAATAAACATATTTTTCATATGGGGAATTGATTCTAGAATGTGATAATCCACTGGATATACTCTTAATTGGGCTACCAATCAGTGTGCTCCACAATTCACTGACTGATAGGTCAATGGCTTACATATGAAGATCTAGTCTGAACCCCATGGTATTCATTCATGCTAAATTCAGGATTTTGAAAGGACTGTATTAGGTGAAATAACTGAAGTCTAGCACTACCTTGCACTGACTTTGTCAAGCTGCTTTATCAGCATCATTCTTCTATATTGTAAGCTATCCCATGTCTAAAAATAGTAATCATCAATTGATTAAATTACAATTTCAAACACAGAAGTGAGTCACACAGAATACTACTAGTTCAACAACAAAATATTATAGAAGACTCAAACAGTGGGTATTGATGCAATTGAAGTAAACTACAAACAAATTTCCCTGTAACTCATATATAATTAAGATTTTCCTCATTGTGATATGATTATTGTTCAAAAGAAAAAGTGTAAATTAAATTTTCTGGCAAACTTACTGAATTTATAACTGAAGACATATAGAATGAATATGTTTCTGTTGAGTACAGAAGGAATTAAGTTCACTATTGGGAAAGTTTTGGTAGATACTGTGTTTTTATGTGACAATATTTTTTATGCAGAAGATACAGCAGCTCTACATTAACATACTTTCAACATCTATTCTTTATTGACAAGCTGTATAGATAGAACAAATCTGGACATGTATCAAATATCCTGATTGAATTGACAAACACTAAAAATTCAGGTCTACGCAATAATGTGATAATTTCAAATCTTTATTCATGTTTCCAGGAATAAAATGAATTCTTGACTGTTCACCTGAAGACCAATAAACAAAAAACATTTTATATATTTAATTTTACAGAGTTTTGACTCTGAAAATAAATTGACAGAGTCCCAACTTACTAATGCCAAAGCATCTCTAGGGAATTTCCTCCTACAACTATGTGAAAACAGGATCCTTTAAATAGACAACTTTTCTAGCTAAAATCAGAATCATGCCAAACAACATTATCCCACCTTGTCTTTATCTTTGATGTTTTGAAATAAAGTTCAGAATAAAATTTTCACAATTCCGCTGAAATCATGTTTTGTTTCAGTAAGCCCATCATCTCCTTTCCATCACCTATCATCATTGCAGTTTATCATCTAAGTCCATTCTTGTCTTTGTCTCCTTATGGTGCATCATGGACACATTTATTTGGTGAGCATTGTGTTACTCAAAGCAGACACACAAGAAGTCCCAGATCTGACAAGACACTGGAGGGGGATATTCCTATGAATAACCCTAAACATTGAGTTTTGCCTGTGGTTCCCATTCTAAATAAGGAAATAAGTCTGCCTTGTCTATTTCTGGCAATGGTGTTATTATGCTATAAATGGAACATGCCATTTAGCTTTGTTGAGTGCACTGATATGTTGTCTTTAACTGACAAGTTGACTATTTTTGCAATGACTTGTATTTGAAAAACAGAAAAAAACTCCACTTAATTACAAATTTTGCCTTTTTTAGCTTAAAGAAAAACCTAAGTTTTAGTGACGCCATATAGCCATTGAAAACTAGTTAGTAGAAAATTGAAGGTATTGGTATAAATCTTGGTAAAATGTTTCTTTAATATACTAGCTATTTTCTGTTTATAATACTCTGTATTATTTACCTTTAAAATTGATCTCTTGCTCAGTGAAATAAGTCAGAAGGAAAAGAAAATATTAGATGTCTTCACTTATTGGAAGAATATAGGGATCAGGTGAAATAAGGGATCAGGTGAAAAATAACAATAAAAAACACAAGACAAAACACAAACAGACAACTCTATGTTAGAGACATTCTTCAGGGGAGGGGGATTAAAAATTGAAAACACAAGTGAATTGGAGGTGAAAATTCTATGGCAACTACACCTGAGAATAGAAAGCAAACATTGCACAGAAATGGACAGTGATATAAACTATATATAAATACATAAATTATTAAAAAATTGGAACTCTCCATATATACACACAAACACTATATATATATATATATATGTATGTATGTATGTATGTATGTATGTATATGAATACTAACCCATTGATTATAGTATTGCTTTCTAAAAGTGAAAGGGAAATATTACAGAAATGTTTCCTGATGTCATAAAACAAAGAGCAGAAAATTATCATATTTCATGTATACATTTTTCCTGGAAAATATTTTAGAAATTTACTTGAGAGGCAATAGTATTAATTATAAAGCCAATAACAAATGTCTTGTTTATGTGCTATCATTAGGGCAATACAGAACACTAAAGATTAAGAGGCCAATATTGCTAGATCAGATATGTTGTGAGTACATGCTATTACAGTGGTTGACATAGGCCAATATTATAAGCTACATTTTAAAGTAAAGAAATTCTTTTATGCCATAAGACAAAGTAATTTATCTGAATGAAAAGAAACACTTTGCTTTATTTCTCTTGCTGTTCCTACTTAGGCATATTTATTCATAAAGATTTGAATTATTTTACTTCTAAAAAAGATGTGATATATGTTTAGAGTAAGATTTTGAATTGAAATATGTAAGTGATTGTTTCAAAGTATAGCCTGTAGCACTAATATTTAGAAATTAAGTAGTGATATAGGCAAATGATAAAATATAAAGTAAAAATGTTGACATTTTTATTGATGCTGAAATAACTCAAATTTGGTTGTTTTCCCAGTTAAAATCAGCAGGTGGTTCTTTAATGAAGGAGCCCAGAGAATAGTATTTTTTTATTGTCAAATGAATTAATTTAATAGATCTCTTACAATAGTACTAACTTCCCAACTTAAGAAAATGGTACATCTGGGCAAAGAGAATTTCTGAAAGCTCAACAGAGTTTCAACTTACTGACCTATTTTTCCAGATACATTTTTAAAGGAGCATAAGTTGTCTTGGTACTAATTCATTGTAACCTTGAATGAAATTCCCCCACTCACTCATATGTTTAGGGGATTGATCCCCTAAACATAACCTAAAAATATGCTAAACTTATTGAAATTTGTGTATTTAAGGTGTCTTTACAATACATTTTAGCTTATATCAAATTTTTGCAAATCTAAGTGGTAATCAAACATAATCTGGATTCACAGCCAAACTTTGATTAACTATCACTGCTGGTTAAACTCTGCTATTTGAATTTTTACAAGAGCATTAATATAGGTCAGACTTTTCTAGGCCAAAATAATTAAACACATAAAGCATAAGACTCTTACATGCACAATGAATATATACACAGATGTGTACATGTAAGTTGTATACCTTTATAATTATGTACAAATGAAACTTACATAATGTTATAATGAAATGTTACTTCTACTTCAATACATTAAAAAAAAAAGAATCTCTTAAGCTCTCTCTAAATGTTTTATTTTTCTAGAAAAATTTAATACTAACCCATGAATACCAGTGACAAGGAAGATCAAATTTCCATTGATTTTGGTGCAGTTTATAAATTTGTCAATGTTACTGGAATCCACGGTCTGAGCTGACATCAACGATCCTGTGCCAATGCCATCACAAGCTGCAGAAACAAGAGTCACAGCCACAGTCAAGATTTTTTTTACTCCACAAGTCATTGCATTTTCATTAAAAAATGACAATATTTTTTATTCTAAAATAAAAAAATTCTTATAAGAAATCAAGTGCTTTCTAACATATGAAATAATCATTCATTCATGCAACATTTGCTAGCAAACCTGCTTTTTAATATAATCCCCTGCATTATTTTAGTGATCATTATTCATTGTAAGAATTATATTTTACATCTAGACTCAGCATATACACACAACAAATATATAACTCAATCTTTCATCAATCAATATGTCCTCTTAGTAAATAAATCACCTATTTTCTAAAACATCCTACATTATTATTTTTAACATTTGTTAACTGTTGGTCATTTTAGCAGAATAATACCATAGCCTTATTGTCGTCTATAACCTGTGGTTACGAAAACACTAATCCTTCTAAGGATGGATATTAAAGAGAATACTAATAATGTGAGTTGTAAACAGAATGGAGACATTTAAATATTTATATTTAAATGAGTATTACCTATGCTTTCTGAACTCTAGTTTAAAGAAATACATGTATAAAAGAGAAATTTGGGGGTGTATATATAAAAGTAAGCCTGAAGTTTACCTTTTCATATTTTGGGAGACTAAATATTCAGAAAAATTATATAGTACTTTTTTCCTGCTTAATTTCACTTTCATTCTAGTGGAGAATTTTAGCACAAAGAATGTCCTTCTTACTAAATTATGTAACATGAATTATATGCAACATTTACTTACCACCTATTAGAAACTTATTTATCATTTCATATATCATAGTACTAAAAATATTTGCTACCTGGGAAGTAACTTACGTTGCTTGTCTCCTTGAATCCCCTTTTTACACATTTCATGTGATCATGCAGACAGTGGTAGCAATTCATATTTGCCTTCATGTTATGGTGATCAAGTGCCTACTTTTTTAGCATCTAATTTCTAAGATTTGCTAATATAGAATATTCAGAAAATTTATACTGTACTTTTGTCTGCTTAATATCAGTATCATTTAGTGAGAAATTTTAGCTCAAAAGAATGTCTTTGTTACTAAATTCTGTAACATGAATTATATTTAACATTTACTTAACCCCTATTATAAACTTACTTGTCATTTCATATATCAAAATAAATTCTGAGTTTTATTTGAATCAGTTTCATATATATCATTAAAAAAAAGCTTTCTATTAAGACAGTTGATACTGTAGATGACTTTGCTAAGTCATGGAAAGGTTTGGTCGTAGTAGTTGTGTGTTCTAAGAGCCCAATTTAGTCAACCCAGTAAAAGTGAACAGAATACCTTAGTGCAGAGCCCTGCCAAAAATAACCCTAGCTATTACTCACCTTTTGGGCAAATGTCAGTGCAAGGTTTACACATTTTAATACCATTTTCTTCTATTTCCATTTTGGAACTAGGGCAGGCACGCACACAAGAACTGGAATCAACCACAAAGTTATCTGATAAAAAAAGGCAAAATTAGCAAAACTTTTATTGTCCAGCAACTAAGTTTAAAAGAAGTTATTTTAGGGTCTGAACATGAATACCAGCACTGATGGTATATATGTATCTTTCACTAAAAGAATTCTTTAGGCCCTCCCTGGTTGCACAGCGGGTTAACACACAGCACTAAGAAACTAAAGCCACTTCTACATGAGTTTGATCCCTGCCTGCCCTGGAGGTGATCCACATGGTACGGCAGATCTCTTCTGTCTCACCCGCTGCTCCCCTCAGCAGTGTACTTCATTGGCCTGTTCTGCTCCCCACTCTGTCTCTGCTGAATCCTCTCACCGCCCCTGCACCTCTGGCTGTACCCCAGTTCTGAATGCATAAAAAAAAATCTTAGGCCCTCCCTGGTGGCGCACCTGGTTAAAGCACTGCATTAAGAAGCTTAAGCCACTTCCCCATGAGTTCGATCCTCGCCTGCCCTGGAGGTGACCGCATGGTGCAGCAGACCTCTCCTGGCCCGCCCGCTGCTCCCCTCAGCAGTGTACTTCGTCGATCTGCCTGTTCTGCTCCCCTCTCTGTCTCTGGTGAATTCTCTCACCCTCTGCATCTCTGGCCTGTACCCCTGTTCTGTATGAATAAATAAATAAATCTTTAAATAAATAAATAAATCTTAAAAAAATAATAATTCTTTATCTAAATATCTCAGCCTGAAATATAATTTTCACAGATCCACATTCAGATCCAAGGGTAGCGTGTGTTAACAACTTATACTTGCTTGACTAGACTCCACATCCCGAATTGCCCTGAAGAGAGAGTGAATTCTTTTATAGACTCAGGAAACTACATGACATTTAGTTTGTGTTTTTCAATAGTTCCACTTCATTTCATGTCATGATGCAAGTTTGAAGTCTAAAAATATTTCAAGTTACATGAAGCACAAATGAAGCTGAAGTTAACTGCCTTGGATCGAAGAGTGCACTTCAGATCTAGGAGGAAATGTCTAGAATGTAGTCTGTCTTTCAACAGCATGCCACAGAACCAACCCATAGCTTTATAGGAAAAATGCAATGAAATGTTAAAAATTAAGACGTTAGCAATGTTATCCTAAATAAACCTGGAACATCATCAATGACCTGATTTATTGGGGAAATATTTGTTTAGAAGTCCATCTGGAATAATCCAGGACCTTCTGTTTCCCAACAAAGAACAAATTATTACATGTAGAGTCTTCTATATTAAAAATAAAGCATGGTATTTGCTAAGTCACTTTGGGTTTTGGAGATAGCAATTTCTGTGTCTGGGAATACTGCTTCTGACTCAATATTCCATGACATGAATATTTACTGGCTTAAAATACCTTAGAGCAGGAAAGGATATGACACAGGCTTCAAATTGGGGTGCAGTAAACCTGATACTTGTGACATAAAACCCAAGTCTATGGGTTTTATACAATAACCATATACAATATTAGAAGTATCTATGATGGGGAAAATGTACCACTGGAATTATGGTAAGTACCAAGTGGAAACATGTCAGGGACCTTTAGGATTCCAGAGCTAAGTCATAATACCATCTGCAGCACTTACACAGCTTTGGCACATTTCTGGATCCAGGTAGACTTATAGGACCTACCACAGATATTTATTGACTGACCTTGAGACAGATTTTCCCATCATGAAAAAAAAAATATTTTGTTAGAGCCAGGCATCATAATATTGGTTAGTTCCAATAGCAATTCATAATAATATTAAAGTGGTATATTTGGAAATGCAAGGAAGCAGAGACAGTGAATTGTAAAGTGAGCTGTTCAGACCCCCATGTCATCTACCTTTATGCCGGCATCTTTCACTCAGCTTATACCTGCTACTACTGCAAAGAGACTAAGAGAGGGTATTTATGACAATGTCCAGTGATGACCTAAATAGTTTGATATATAGTTTTAAGTTTAAAATATATGGTAGATGCCCTGCAGCTGCACTCAGGGGTGTAAAGACAGAAGTAAGGATAAACCCTAATAATAGGCATGTTTCTGGGTAATGCAATTGATCATTCAGTTTGTTTGCAAGTGGCCTGAGCTTAGAATATAAATGGACTTGTGAACAGTATAGCTTTGCCTAGGAGAAAAAAAAAATGCCAGAAAATAGGGGATTGACTGGATGCTGAGATGGAGACAGATGCAAAAATTCATGTGTGTGGACACAAAGTGTGATGATCTTTGTATCACAAATTAACATCCACCAGAGGAATAGATAACAAATTGGTACTTTCTTGAGACTACACTGTAGTCTAATTCTACCTTCCCTTCCAGATGTTAATTCTGAATAGACTTCTCAAAAATCTAAGCTTTGTCTCTGAGGTCTTGCAAAAGAGAAATATACTACATGGTAAGTAACTATCTGTTCTGGAAGGTATAGATATGCCCTCTTATTTAAATATTTATACACATTTAAAGCAATTCATATCAAATACAGTCATAGGGATTTTAAATATTCTGTTGTTAGATTCAGCTTTTACAGCCAAATTAGTTTTTGAACTATATAGGTGGATATTTGTCTAAGAAAAGGAAATATTCATCATTTATCCCAAACTACAATACTTTCTGTTCTGCAAGTGTGACAGATGATAAGATACATGATCACTTTAGAGAAGACATGATATTACATCAAAAACATAAGTTGGGATATAAAAGTGCTGAAGACAGAAATTTTGAACCATTACTAAATACAGAAATTTTATTTATTTATTTATTTATTCATTCATTCATTCATTTATTTATTTAATTTATGCATACAGAACCAGGGTACAGGCCAGAGGCGCAGGGATGGTGAGAGGAGTCACCAGAGTGACGAAGTACACTGCTTAGGGGAGCAACAGGTGAGACAGAGGAGATCGGCCACACCATGTGGATAACCTCAGGGGCTGGAATTGAAGCCCCTGAGGAAGTGGAAGCGGCCAGCTTCACAGTGCTGTACTTTAACCTGTTATGCCACCAGGGAAGGCCCAGATACTGACATTTTTTAAACTAGTTTATAATTTGATAACCCTAAACTAATCCAAAAAAGGAAGATTGTGAGTTACCATATCTAAATTAATTCAACAGGTAAATCACAATCTTAGTGTCCATTTACTTAGTGCAACTCAGTTCAGAGTTTGATGAGCCACTCCAAAGAGTAAGTTAATGAAAGGGAATCTTCTGGAACCCAACCCCTAGGCTTAAACCAAAAGGGGAATAGGAGAATATAAGGGAATAAAGTGGGGGAAACACTCAAATCTTAAAAAAAAAAAAAAAAAGCAAAGCTTTTATAGCTTTTGCAAGGGAAAGTACCATAATTTTAGTATGGGAGAATAGGTGGATTATTTGTCTAAAAAAAAGAAATGTTCATCATTTACCCCAAACTACAATACTTTCTATTTTGTAAGTGTGGCAGATGATAGGGTACATGATCACATTTGAGAAGACACGATATTACATCAAAAACCTAAGTTTGGATATGAAAGTGCTGAAGACAGAAAACCTCCACTGTTCTAGAGGAGTGTAGCTGTGAATTTAAAATGGCAATCGAGAGATAAATTACCTTTAAATAAGTATATCTGCAAACCCATATTGATTTATATATTTTCACATACAATATACAAATAGGTATATAACAACCATAATTATTAATATGGTTATATAATTATTAATATATAACCATCAATTAATATAAAATTGATGAGGATTATTGTTTTCCAGGACATGGTTTTACGTCAATCCCTCTGATCCTTATTCCCTGGCCCTTTGATTCTTATAACCCTGGGAGAAAGAAGAGACATAACTGGCATCCCTATCTTAAAGAGGAGAAGGTACTATAAACCAGACATTTTATCAGGGTGGAAAGGGGAATAGGGTCAAAACTGGGATGTGAAGAGCGCACAGGACGATGATGATGGAACATGGGTGGATTGGTGATGGGAAGTTCACGGGGATTACAACTGAGATGAAAAACTGTTCAAACTGAAGAAAGATGTAAATAAACAAATAAAATTAGGCCCTGCCTTGTGGCTCAGCAGGTTAAAGCATAGCACTAAGAAGCTAAAGGCACTACCGCATGAGTTTGATCCCCGCCTGCCCTGGAAGTGACCCACATGGCGGGGCAGACCTCTCCTGGGCCCCCCCACTGCTCCCCTCAGCAGTGTACTTTGTCAGTCTGCCTGTTCTGCTCCCCACTCTGCCTCTGGTGAATCCTCTCACCACCCCTGCACCTTTGGCCTGTGCGCCAGTTCTGTATGCATAAATAAATAAATAAAATTTTAAAAAGAGAAGGCAGACAACTAAACAGCTCATTTACAATCACAGCACTAATAAGTGGGTAGAATCAGGACCCCCACAGCCATTTCTAGCCCATGGCCCTTATATTTACTACTCCAGCATAAGCAGAAAGTAGACAAAAATCATATTATCTGCATGTTGCAAATTGTAAACTCTTCTTCCTTTAAATGACCATGGACAAATGCTTTTTTCTCAATCTTTCCAACAGGCAAAATATTAAAGAATTGTCCATTGGGCACTCCAAAAACAAACAAACAAAACAACAAAACAAAAAAACAAAAAAACACCTACTTCTTGGAGCAAATAGCAAGATGTCTATTTTACTGAATATTTAAAGTTAGGCTGCTCTCATTGCTTCTTTGATTTTTTTTTCTTTTATTGCAGCTACACTGACTTACAGTACCACACAGGACTCAAAGATACAGGATTGCACCAATTTAGAGGTGTGTTACCACATCTCACCTGCCACCACAAAATCCATCCTAGTCCACTGGGCCCCCAGACTCCTTTGTGCTCCCCTCCTCCTCTGGTAGAGATTCTTTACTGTGAATCTCTGGGTGAGTCATCAATTTGGTAAGATCCCCTTAGCATCCCTAGAAATCTACTGTTCTTGTTTAAGACTAGATTTAATACTTAAGTATTAATACTAGATATTCTACTCTAAATAAGTAAACAGAAATAATTTTAGATATCTCTTCTTTATTAGAAGCAGAGCTTATTTATTTTACAGTTTGCTATCAACGAACTATTCACTTTTCTGAGAAACTGCATAATGTCAAAAATTGTTTCAGTATAGTGGAACTAATGAGTCCATAAGACAATGACACTGAGTGCCTCCATGGTGGTGCAAGGGGTTAAGTCTGAGCACTCTGAATATTTTGGCAGCCACAGCAAGAGTTCGATTCCTGGACAGGGAGGTGACCCATATGGCGTAGCAGACCTCTTCTCTCTCACCCTCTGCTCCCCTTAGCAGCGTACTTCAGTCAGTCAGCCTGTTCTGCTCACTCTGTCTCTGGTGAATCCTCTCTAACCGCCCCACCACCACCACACCTCTGGCCTGCACCCCAACTCTTCTATGCAGAAATAAATAACTAAACAAAAAAGAAGGCAATGACACTGAAATCTAACAACAAACACACCAATTCTTTACTGAGACTTTAAACTAATAATTTTAATGTTTAAATATTAATATTTGTGATACGGCAGTGATAGCAGCCATATACATAGGAATTCATAATACTGATGCATTTCAAACTAAAATTAATTTATATGCAACTCCTTTGTTTTTAAACAAATTAAACTAATTCAAGTTCCACTGAACAAGGTTATTAGTCTGTTACTTACGTGGGCATTTCTTGACACAGAAGGCGCCGTATGTGTACTTAGCATTGAAGTTATGTTCCAATTGAAAGGTGGTTGGGTTGTAGACGAAAGTTTGGGGACACTGTGTAACGCAAGCTCCACTGTCATTGAAATTCATACAGGCCTGCAATGTAGCAAACATCACTTTCATTCAAAGATAACCTTCACTGTTTGTTAAAAGATCCCTGCTACAAAAATTGCTTCACTTAGCATTCTATGTTCATTTATGCCAACTTCATGGAAAAACAGCAAATTTGGAATTTATAGATGTTTGTGTTTATTTTTTTCAATGTAGATTTGCTTTTGACATAAAATTCTACAATTGTTTTTCCAAAGTTAGTAAATATACTATTTAGAATTCTTTGCTTCAGGTTCAATCACTCATTTATTTGATAAACATTGAGCATCTCATTGAGTTAGATCTAGCTGATGCCAGAGTTTTAAAATAGACATTGCTTTTGCTTTCATGGTATTAGTGGGAGAAATAAAACCATCTATCTCTCTGGATGTTCAAATTGTGTAGTATATACACACCAACTTCTAAACTGAGAATTGGTACATCCAGGTAATAGTGAAAGATCATTATAGCTCACACTTATTTATATAGAACCTTGGAGTCTGTTACTGATAACTAAAATCCCCACTTGTACATGCCAGACTTTGGTTAAAGCTGGTGCTTGGAAAGTTCAGAGCCTTACAGAAGCACAATCATGACACTACATGGTGAGAACACACGATGATGGTCATTTACTCTGGCAGGATATAGCAATGAGTAAATGTAGTATTTCTGTCATCAAAATTTGCCAAATTAGCTAGAGTGAGCCCATAATGAAATAGCATGATGCCACTTCTTGTGCTATCTTTTACATAATGACACAGCACTTTGGTAAAGCTACTAAGTTCAGTAAAACAATTCATTTCTGCTTACTTACACATCTGTATTGGGATCTCAATTTTTTACATTTTCAAAATTTTTAATTAAGTTATTACCACCTGAGAGTTAGGCCATAGGTATAAGTACATAAAAATATGATGAACAAAGTCAAAGTAATTATCTTAATTAAAATATTAAACCTCAATAAATAAACATTTTTTAAAATATTAAATGTTCATAGCAATAATTTAGGGTATGGATGAAAAGTTTCATTTTACATTTTGTCATAAATTGTATGTGTGTGGTTATTAAGAAGCATTAATTTATGTTGTTTCCTCAAAACATTTTCTTCATCAATTGTTGTTTTGGTAAGTACTTTATCATAAACATGACAATTTCCTGAAGATGGTCTACGAGATGCATAATTAGAACAAGACTCATTGATGATACATTACTCACTAAGTTGACACTTCCCAGGAAGAGTCTATTAAAAACCAATCAAGAAAATGATGTAAGTTTTAACTTATGACTATAAAACGTCATGTGTCCTCATAATTGCTTCTATAACATGCTTGGTGCAGTGTCCTGCACAGATTGCTTAAGAAAAAGGGGCATATATGAGCAGACAGAATCAAACAGATTTACCTTCAGACTGCATAGACGCTACAATATAACCTACACACAGGCTTCAAACAGGCAGTCTTGAACATATTCTACCAAATGCCAAATTGGAGTCACTAGACAATTCCATACGCGTAGTGAAATGAGAATTCTGAAGCTCACTGATGCTTAACATGATGATGGGGGAAGGGTAGAGACAAATTTGTAAGTAAAAGTTATGACTGTTGTGGGTATCCACCGATGTCATTGTTTGGGAATTACCATGACAAAGGTTCAGTGTGCTCAAACCAAGTTTACATCTCATGATGGGGAAAGCAAGGAAAGGAGGCTCAGTTTAAAATCTGCGGAGCTCAGGTGGGAAACTATGGTAATAAGAACTGAGGGGGGCAGTTTATATTGTGAGAATACAAACATGTAAAATAATGGTACCTTACTGAAAAAAATAATTTAATAATTATTTTTTTAAAAAAGACCTGAGCCACTCCCTTAAATTTTTAGTATTTTGCCTTTCTTCTCTTCAGCCACCCTTTCTCACTCTGTAAAACATACTTTTGCTTCACAATCAAATTAGGCTAAATAAAGGAAGTTTTTTAGAACATTAAGCAAACGAAGAAAGTACTGCCTATGTCATGAGATGTAATTTGCAAAAAAAAATGTTCTCATATATTATGATGTGTGTCTAGATATATCACTATCTGTATCTGTCGATATGTATATTATAAATTTATATGTGATCTGTAAAGGTATGTGTGAATATCTATATCTACCTATATATATAGATTCTTAAGCACTTTCAAGGGAAAAAGTAAGTTTCAGGGTTCATTTTCAGCAGCAAAAGCAATTTCCTATTTCATGACTTTTAGTTTACAATGAAACTAATCTTCTGTTGTACATGTATATGAAGTTGTGTTAACTGTAGTTCACAGAATTGTTAATATGTATAGAGAAGAAAAAGCTGTATCAGAATGTCAAAATATAATTAAAAGTGTCCCCCAACAAGTTTAAGTTAATGTGAAGGAAGTTAAAGTGTTTTCTAAAATAAAAATCACACAGAGCAGCATACAAACTGCTTTAAGCAATTTGCAAATCTTATAAATTTTTAATTTTAACTTGCAAGCAATATAAACTGAAAATAGTTGAATTCATAGGTTTACCTACTTAAAATTTACATTCCAGAACAAAACTAGCTTTGCCCATTGACAAAACTCAGCAATGCAAAAACACAAGAAGGTAATCACTGTAAATTCTGCCAGAATGTGATTAGTCTTTGAAATGATATCTCAGTACCTTCCCCTTCACAGTCTCCAGTATCCGTTAAATTATATCAGAAAGACATAATTCAGTTAGTAGAAATGAACAATTCTAGATAATCAGTAGACACCCAGGGAGGGAATGGCTTCTAGGAAAGGGGACATCGATCTCATTCTTAAACCAAAAATGGGAAATGTGATCTTATTTTAATAAGATGTTAAAAATTACATGTGCCTGAGTCAAACTGGGAGAAGAGAGAGCAGGAGGAAAGTAACAGTAAAAACCTGCAGACATACAAAGCAGTCGGTGTCCTTGGGTCCTGAGCAGCCTCCAGCGCATTCTCGGTGACAGCAGTCACTAACGTAGGGTCCGTAGCACCTGCCATCACACTGCTCAGCACACACCGTCCTTGTCACTGCAGAAGACAGAGGGAGCCCAGATCAAAGTCTGCCACTAGGGACATTCCTAAGGTTATTTAGACTAGCTGAGAACAGCAGAGTAACGGAGTGGTTATTACTCAGCACACAGATTGACTCAATTCAGCAAACATTTATAAGGTGAAGTGTGAAACTAGATCAAAGTTACTATACAAAATGCTCAAAATTAAAACATAAATTTATTTTATACTCTTTCTTGTTCCTACCATGCTTTACAAAAATCATACAACTCAACAAGCAAGAATCAATTTTGAAATAAATGAATGAAGCACTTTGGTGTGTTAGAAAGATGGAGATGAAAGGGAAGCCAATTCACAATGTTGATGCTAAGGTCTTAAGACAGAAAGTGTTCCCAGGCATAACTCTAAGATTTTTAACTGACAACACAAAAAGGAAACATATTTTCTTTCTTTCTTTTTCTTTTTTAAAGATATATTTATTTGCGCTTACAGAACTGGGATATAGGCAGAGGTGTGGTGGGTGAGAGGAGTCACCAGAGTCAGAGTGGGGAGCAGAACAGGCAGATCTACTGGAATACACTGCTGAGAGGAGAAGTGGATGGGTCAGGAGAGGTCTGCTATGCCATGTGGGTCAGCTCCCTGACGGGGGATCAAACTCTTGCTGCACTGGCTTTAGAGAGCTCCATAATGCAGTGCTTTAACCCACAGTGCCACCAGGGGGAGTCTCAAAATATATTATCTAATGATTCACATTGTATTTTATATGATTTCTATCAGAGAGATGGACAGAGAGACTGATAATAATATCAAAAATTTACATTCCTGAGTTTTAAGAAATTTCTACCAAGAGTACTTATAAAAATGACCTGTGCAAGGAACAGAGAGAGGACGGAGGGAGGGTGGGAGGGGTGAGGGCAGGGAAGGGAAAGAGGGAAGGATGGAAGCAACATCAATATCTAAAACATATAAAGAACTCTAGAACACAACAAAACACAACCAACCAAGCCAATAAAATTGAGCAGAGTATTTGAACAGATTCTTCTCCAGTAGACAGTCAGATTGGTAACAAAGTCATCTAAAACTGCTAAATTTCATGTATTATTAGGGAAATGCAAATCAAAAGCACAATGACATATGATATGACCCCTATGAAAATGGCAAATATCAAAAAGACTAGCAACAAGGACATGATGAGAAAGGAATTCACGCATTTGGGGGAATGTAAATTAGCGAGCTCCCTTAGAAAATGGTATGGCTATTCTTTAAAAAATTAAAAATGGAAGGAACATATGATTGATTGATTGATTGATTGATTGATTGCCTAGAAGAACTGAGATGTAGGCCAGCAGTGAGAGGGTGAGTATTTAACAGAGATAGAGTAGGGAGCAGAAAAGGAGGATCTACTAAACACACTGCTGAGGGGAGCAGCTGGCAAGACAGGAGGAGAGAAGAGGTGTGCCACATCACAAGTGGGTCAGCTCCCCGTCTGGAGCTCGAACTCATTCTGCAGCTTTGACAACATTAACTCTTAAATCTCATGGCACTAAGGAGGCCCTGGAAGTGTCATGTGATTTAAAAATACCTCCCTTAGTTTGTTTATCTGAAGATTTCAGAAACACTAATACAAAATACTTTTTCTTTCTTATGTCCGTAATAACTAATAACTAAGACAGAAACAACCAAAATGTTCAAGGAAAAGATGGATGTATGGATAAAGAAGTTGCACATATGCTCAATGGAATACTATCCACATATCAAAAAAAAAAGAAAGAAAGAAATCTTGCTTTTTTGAAACAGCATGGATGAAACTTGAGGTGGTTATGTTAAATTAAGTAAGTCAGAAAGTGAAAGACAACTATCAATGGTTTCTTTCATATTTGGAGTATAAATAACCCAAGGAAATGAAAGAAAAAAATCACACAAAAAAAAACAATTTAGTTTTATATTCTCTGAAAATATAGTATGTACGAGACAAGAGGGTGAGTGTAGAAGAAAAAGGCTCGGGTGGGGATGAAAGAGAAAGGTACAAAGGACTTCATTTGCATAGCAGGAAGGATATTATAACTTTGACAGTTGGTGAAGGGAGTTTACACACCCAGAGAAAGATTATCTACCCTACTTTTCATAACTTATATAACTTAATGGAAACTAATACAATTTTATTTTTGAAAAAAGAAACATGTTTGCTTGACAGATGATAATATAAGTAACCGTAAGAACAAAACAATATGCTTTATTTGCAAAAAAATGATGTGACCTACTTAATAAACATTGCTTCATTATTATTAGAAGAGACTTCTTTTTAGAAGACTGGATGCAAAATAAGTGGAATAGAACCAAAGTGTAAATCTACTTAGTGGCATTTTTTGAATAATAAGCATGACTCAATATGAATTAAATACATCAAATTATATTCATATTTTACTGTGATGGAGACCAAAAAAAAAAAAAAAAAACTGTTCCTAAAATCAATGAGATAACTCACTTAGCCTCCATGGGAACATTAACTTATAATTGCTTTGGTTATATTAATTTCCATCCTTGCTTGAATATTATTTCATTATACTTTCCCCCCTGTATTTAGTATTCTTTCTAAATTGCTTCATTGGGTGTACTAAAATATTTGGGTCGGGTTTTAACTAGCTTATTCATTGGTGGTACATCACTAACCATGATTGCTTAACATAAAAGGTAAAATCTGGAAAATTAAAATGCTTATTACACTAGGGTCAGTAAACTTGAAATTGGGAATGATCATTTATTTAAAATATTCATGTGAACCAGACAGGTAAGTTTTAAGCAACCAAACATTGCATAGGAAGAGGATAATGCTGAAAGAATAGCTAGTATTTCAAAAAAAATTGAAGTATTATACGTAGTTTCAACATATCAGTATCTCACTAATACAGTACTTTATTTACTTTTAATATACTGATAATCACATTGAATCCTTAGAACAAATTAATTTTATTAGAAGACAATTTACTAATCAAATTAGTTTAGCAATTTACTAATCAAATATTCATTGTTGCTTCATATGCATAACAAAAAGAAACAAAGACTATTTATGAATGATGCAAATCACAGCACTGGCATCTTAGTCACAAGACAAAAGGATATCTGTCCATTAAAAAAATAAAATATGGGTCCTCCCTGGTGACACAACTGGTCAAAGCAAGTCACTATGAAGTGATCTGCAGTCACTGCAACAGGAGTTCAATGCCTGACCAAGGAGGTGATCCACATGTTGCGGCAGATTTCTCCTGACCAGCCCACAGCTCCTCTCAGCAGTGTATTTCAATCAGTCTGCCTATTCTGCTGCCCACCCTGTCTCTGGTAAACTCTCTCCCCCAACCCTTCTGCCTGTACCAGAATTCTTGTATGCATAGAGAAATCTTTAAATAAAAAAAAATACGTATCTAGCTTATGGCTACTTTACTTCTAGGTATCTACCCAAAGACCATAAAATAATTTATAGGTCATATATATATATATATCTGTTTAAAATATCTGAGTCATGAAAAAGATTAAGTGCCCAGGCTCTCCCTGGTGGCTAGTGGGTTAAAGCACACACTAAGAAGCTAAAGCCACTTCCACATGAGTTCGATCCCCGCCTGCCCTGGAGGAGATCCACAGGGCATGGCAGACCTCTCCTGACCCTCCTGCTGCTTCCCTCAGCAGTGTACTTCGCCAGTCTTCCCGTTCTGCTCCCCGCTCTGTCTCTGGTGAATCCTCTCACCCTCCATATCTCTGGCCTGTACCCCAGTTGCATATGAATAAATAAACCTTAAAAAAAAAAAAAAAAAGATTAAGTGCCCAAGGACAGAGGATGAGATCACAAAATGTTGTATTCAACATTACATGTGTACCTACACAATGGAATATTACTCAGCTCTGAAAAAAATGAAGGGTGAACTATTGCCATTTGTGACAACATTGATGGGACTAGGGAAGAAAATGCTAAATGAGCTAAGTCAGAAAGGGAAAGATAAGTAATGGATGATCTCACTTATGTGTGTAATATACAGAAACATAATAAAGTGTCAGCCAAAACCAAACTAACATCAAAGCGTTAACATCTGCTGAAAACCAAACATAGCAAAAAGGGGAGGATAGCAGGGTGGGAGTAAGAAAAGGAAGAGACCCAACGGAGGATGGTGGAGAATTAATGGGTCAGTAGTGACGGCAGGATGGGAAAATCTACATTTGTGTAGGTTAAACCTATAACCCAAAGCAGATATAGGGTAGGAAACCACATTACCTTAAACATAATTTGAAAAATAAATAAGGGCACGTTTAGTCATAATTTTTAAGTGTCTTCTTCCTATGTTATTATATTCTGCCATTTTTCTCCTCCCCCTTTCTTCCTTCCTAATTATCTTGACCTTCCTAAATTCATCATCTTTTCATATTCTTCTTTTCCTCTACTCAGTACTTTTAAAACCCACCTGCGTATAAGATCATCTAATATAATTTAGTCAGTATCAATGGACCTAAGATTGCCCATTTCTAAAAAACTGTCCTGTTTCAAATATCTAAGATAATGTTTGTTGCAGACTTGCTTAAGATATGTAAGTTACAGAAGCAGCTTAAGTACCCAAACAGCTTAAGTGCCTTTATCACTGCCACAGACCCCATTATGAGTATCAAGATATATGTGGAAGTTTTACTCACTTAATTGAAAACAATGCATTTGAAATAAAAATAAAAAGCAGCAATGACCAGGAACCATGACAGGTATGAATCACCAGAGATTCTAATACACTATCTAGATCTGGGAACAATTTCATTACACAGCAAAAATGAAAAAAAAAAAAAAATCTGGTTATACCACCTCATTGATTAACAAGTTTTTATCTGTAACATTTTTGTCTGACATTTTAACATATTGACTAAACTCTTCTTTTAATTCCTTCTTTTTTATCAGGTCTACGATCACTAATTGGAAAATTAAATTTTAAAGAATCCAGTATGAGCCAGTAGAAAAGTTAGAGCAAAGAGATCCAAAAAGGGAAGAGAAATATTGCTTGGCTGATTCTGCAGACAAAACTTTCAGATTAGTTAAGAGACCAGCAGAAAAGTGTTCTCTTCCCTTACCAATCAGGCATCTGCATAAACAGTATCCAGGGCAGGTCTCAATTCTGTGGCAAAGCACCTTTACAAGCACATTATTTTTGTTTTTAAGGATTTATTTATTTATGCATACAGAACTGGGTTACAGGCCAGAGGTGCAGGGGTAGTGAGGGAATTCACCAGAGACAGAGTGGGGAGCAGAACAGGCCGACTGACGAAGTACACTGCTGAAGGAGCAGGTCAGGAGAGGTCTGCCGCACCATGTGGGTCACCTCCAGGGTGGGGGATCAAATTCATGCTGAAGTGGTTTTAGCTTCTTACTGTTGTGCTTTAATCCGCCCGTGCCACCAGAGAGAGCCCTAAGCACATTATTTTTATGTTAATCTATCTCCATTTGTATCTAGTGGCCTACACCTCTAACTGCCATTTGTATCCAGTGGCCTACACCTCTAACTGCCATTTGTATCCAGTGGCCTACACTTCTAACTGCCATTATGATTTCTGTTTACTGACCAAATTTCAACACGATTTCCATGGAACACAGCAGGTCCATTATATAGATGGTACCTCAATGGAATGGTTTTAATACTGGATTGTTTTCAATTGCATACTTGGAGGCTTGTGCAAAAAGAAAAATGATTGGGTTAAAGCAGGCGATTTGGGTTGGATGTGAAAAAGGATTTATTGACTATGAGAGTGATAAAAATACTGTAATGAGCAACTGAGTGGACTTCTTGAGTCTATTTGTGAGCATTTCAGGGAAATCTTTTCTGGATACTTTAGACAGCCACTTAATTTAAGACAGAAGGCTTGATGAAATGCTCTCTAGAGATGCCATCTAGTTTTATGATCCAATATTTATTCTTATGGATGGTGAAATTATGACTAGAAATGAACATTTGAGTTGTGTAACATGCTTTTAGAAAGCTACTATCAGGATAAACTTTAAATGAAACAAATAAAGCTCACTGGGCCTCCAAGGATATGCAGTAACTGTGTAGAAAATCCAGCGTAATCAAACTAACACCTAACTACACATACTACTCATTCACTTATAGCAGAATAATTGGACACATCTGTGTGTCTAGCTCGTCTAGCTCCAGACAGACTGTAGGAAATGCACGGGAAGATTACAAGATTCCAGACCCTCCCTCTACCTTTCTCATTTAGTAAGTCTGGGGAAATTGCCAAAAAAAAAAAAAAATGGTTTGTTGTTGAGTCCCATGTCTTTCAGAAGTAGCCTTTATAAACCAGTATTTTTGAACCTCTGCTCTAAGAGACTCATATTTTTGAATAAAAGTTTTCATCAGAAGGATCAAATCTTACTAAGTTGGCAGAGGCAGAGATGGGTCTTAAACTGGACTCCTATCCCTGGCCTCACACTAGAGCAGAGACATTCAATAACATTGGCCTTACAGATGAGGTTTTGAGATTTATAAGGCTGTCTTGTGATTTTAGGCAGGAATGAAAAATGTATTATTTATTTTAAGCCATGACATAAGATCAAATATATTGAAAAGATTCTTAGAAAGGATAGTTAAGTATTTGAATAAAATAATTGAAACCAGTAAAGCAGAATTCTGTATCTAGAGCTTTCAAACTCCCTTAATCATACCCAGTTTGTCATCACAGATGGAAATGTAACTGAATATATTTTATTCCTAATTCCTAGATAGTCTGGTGATAGTTACTTCAACCATGCATGAGGCATATACTATCATAGGTATCATAATATTTTAATTCTAAGTTTAATACTTACCATCAAACTATAGGAGTTACTGGACTTACATGCCTGTAAATCCCTTACTGAAATTAACATTCACAGTTAGTTAATAAATGTTTGCCCACATTTAGGCAGCTACTAATTAGATTTGACCTTTGCCCTATATAAATCTCTTGTGATCTGTGGGCTAGGACATGATAATATTACTACTTGTGTCAAATAGGAAAGGGATCTAGCTTGTCTAATAGATTCTTCATCATCAAGTGCTTGATTCATTTATTTAATGAAGTTTTATACAACCTACATTACAATGGAAAGCTTAATGATTCACTGAGGGTCCTTAGCTAAATTTTAAACTACACTCCTGCCACTGGAAAATTCTCCCTTATTCATAGATTATAAACATCCCAAAGCTTCTAAAAGTCATGAGTCAAAAAAAAAAAAAAAACTATAACAATTATTACAATAACTAAAAATCTTCCAGAAAACAAGTATGATTTTTTTGCTTATTCCTTCACAGAAATGTAGTTTCCAATATAATAAAACAGTATATAAATTTATAAAGGGAAATCATAAATTATTTTAAAAATATTTTCTATATTAGAATTGAAGGCTGTTACACAGATAAAGATGTGTTGGAGATATAGGGATCAAAATTTAGACTCATCAGATAAAGAGATGTCACAAGCCAAAAAATGAGTAAAAGCTGATACTCAACAATTCCAAACTGCTCTTCACATTATAATAGACAACAAAGACAAACTTCTATATGCAGACTCGAAGGAAAAACAATACACTATTTCTTTTGCTTATCCTAGATGATTTTTAAAAATATAAAAAATGCAGAATAGGAAAATATATTTATATTATTGGACAATTTTACCTTAATATGCATAGTTTTCTTAAAAGTTTCTGATATAATCTCATCCTAGGTTTGTACTGTTTCCAAAATATTACTTTATTCTCAAAGAGACTGTGTTTGGGATTATTTTACTAGAAAGCTAATCATGCCTAACGAAAAGTAAAAACCATCACAATATACAGTGCAAATATTTGACATCATGGATCAGCAGAAATCCATGATGAAAGTTTTAAGTTTTAAGGACTCATATTAACCCAAATTATGTGCAAAGCATTTTGAAGGTGTAGAAGGCACTTTATACTCCATTCTATTAAGATCTATTTATTTTAATCTCTCCCATTTCAATAAATAATTAATATTGGCCAGGGTCTATCAAAGAGATTTTATAATCAACTAATGAGTTGCAGTCAGAGTTTGAAAGCAGTCCTTTAAATGCATAGATAAAAGTCAAATAAGAAACCAGAGAAACTAGTCTTATCAATCCTTTTATATATAGAGAAAATTGACCTTTTAATGAATTTAGGAACTCAGAGCCACTGAAGATGCAATTTCCTTTTTTTTTTTTTTTAAGTGTTCAGATCCCAGAGGCGATGGAAAAGTTAACACAACAGTACCTGCCACTGTGATTACTTCCAGCATTGTGTCACTGAGACTTAAGATTCCCCACGGTTTGTACTTTTGGTCCTATCACCATTATTAAAAACTCAGGGAAGTTAAGTTTGAATTTCTTCTGCATGGCTGGATGTTACATTATAGGTTATTATAAAACAACATTTAGAGTTGTCTTCAAGAAAAAAAATTATATTAAATAAAAATCTTATTCATTGGCAATATATCATTAAATATTTATAGATATTAAATGAAGATTTATACAATGTTAATCTATTTCCAAAACAAATTATCACCTCTCTAATTTGATTAGAACTTTAACCATCTCCCAAATAAAAATGTTTAATAATAAGGAGGGTAGAAATTTTGTTGTCCTTCCTAGTGTAAAATTATGAAATCACATAAGTATATATACATTTTTAGAGAAATAAGTGACTACATATATGCCAAATTAAAAAAAAAATACTTATTCGCTTACCACAATAGTAGACAATGCCAATTCTGGATATTCTGTACATCTTTGATCTCTCTATTTCTCATAGCTCCACAGTGCTCTGAGAGTTATGAAATCACAAAATGTATACCAAAAGTAATGTGACACAGGAGCAAGAATGTTCTGTTCCCCATCTCACTAGAAATGATCACTCATTTAAATTTGACGATTTTATGTGAAATATTTAGTTTTAAAATTTTGCCATTTGTTGTAAGTGAAGCAAAATATCTTTTACAAACTTCATGTATAAATTATAATTCTATATTTTTTTAAATACAAAACACTGCAGTGTAGTTAAAATGACCTCTTTTATGTCCATAATTGATAAGCACTTTTTAAATTGAACATTTGATTGTTAGGATCTTAAAATTGGAAGCAATTGAACTTTTATTTATTTGTATTTCACATTTCTCTCTCTTACCCACCCAAAGTCATTTGTCCACAGCTCCTTAAATAATTGTCCTCATGCCTCAACCACACCAGAATACCCACCAGACCCTTTCACCACTTTGTTCCCATCCCACAATGCCCCTCTTAATTCTACAGTCAATTTACTAGACTGTGGTTTTTCAGTTTGTCTTGTTCTCTATATTAATACACAGGAGAGAAATCTTTGTATTATCTTTCTTCCTTGGACTTATTTCATTTACCATAATCTCCTTAATCTCCTCCAGCTTCATTATAGTTCTGCAAATGGCAGGAGTTTATCTTTCTTTCTTTTTTTTTTTTTTTTAAGATGTATTTATTTGTACATACAGAACTGGGGTACAGGCCAGAGGCTCAGGGGCGGTGAGAGGCTTCACCAGAGAAAGAGTGGGGAGCAGAACAGGCAGATCGACAAAGTACACTGCTGAGAGGAGCAGCGGGCGGGTCAGGAGAGTGCCGCGCCATGTGGTCACCTCCGGGGCAGGCGGGAATCAAACTCATGCAGAAGTGGCTTTAGCTTCTCAGTGCAGTGCTTTAACCTGCTGCGCCACCAGGCAGGGCCTCATCTTTCTTTTAATATACATGATGGAATAGTCCATCATGTATAGATACCATATCTATTTAATCCTGTCATCTGTTGTGGGGTACTTAAGTTGTTTCCACAACTTAGTTACTATAAAGAGCATTGCAATGCACAAAGGAGTAAACATACCCCTTTGAATTAGTGTTTTTGAATTCTTGATCATATGATACATTTACTTTTAATATTTTGAGAATTCTTCATACTGTTTCCCATAGGGGCTAGAGAAGTCTTTATTCTCACTAACAGCAAAGTAGGGTTCTTTAAACTGAATTTTATAACTGTCATCCTCAAAACCAAGACTAAGCATATTTCACTTTCAAAACAGAGGTGCTATGTAAGTATTTGAGTGAATCACATATTTCATCTTTCCATTTTGTAGCAAACAATGAGTAGAAGTGCTGTGTGCATCAGAGGATACTGTGGAATAAATATAGGTAATTTCAAATTCTTCCTTGATAGTCAATGGCAGTTATACTAAGGGCACAGCTCTTCTGCTGCAAATATATCATTCAAAGTAAATTGTTATCATTACCAGGTTAACAAAATTCTTCCAAGGACTGCATTTCCAGATATTTCTGACTGTCCTCAATGCCCTTAAAATAACCCTTCATATGTGAGGTCTCTGATGTCGATTACATTACCTCTGGTTTACATTCCTATAGTGAAGGTAAATGACAGAGCATTTGATAACTGAGACAACATTTTCAAAGAAAATCATCTTGAATAAAACTATTCACAGCTGTATGACACAGCTACTAATAATAAAATACCTGGCTAAGAAGTCAGAACACCTCTAATCACAAAGTTTCCTTTTGATAAAGCCCAAGGAAACTTAAGTAATCGATGACCACTTGAGTGAACCACTTTTCTATTCTCTGACCCTAATTTCCAATCCTATTCTTTAAACTCATTAATAAAGAGCAAAACTGCAAACCCCTAGGCACCCCAGCCTCAAATCCATTAAATACAAAACCCCAGGTCAAACTCTCTTTCTTCTTACTGTTGAGCCTGTTGTGTGATCCTCATCATCATTTGATCCTCTAGGACCTATGAGTAATAAACCTTGTTTTTTTCAAAGTCCCCTTACAACTGGTGCTGAAGTGTGCTTTAGAACATAGTAAGAACCACAATGGCCAGTCTAGTGGCTTGAAGCCAAGACAAGCTTCTCTCAAAAACTATCATGTACAATAGACTTCTAAAAACACTGCCTCCTATAGTTAAGATGAAAGACATCACCTCATTTTAAATATTTGAGCAAGGTTATCAAATGAAAGAAATGATCAAAATAAAGACATATTAGGGAGCATCTTTATTTCAAATCTACAAGGAAATTATTAGGCCATTTCTGAAAATGTACTGTAATAGATGGCTATGGTTTTAGAAATTTATGCATGTAACAAGTCCATTGTAATGTATCCATTAATTTTACAATATATTCAGCAACTACAACCACCCAAAAAAGAAAACAGCAAATAATTGAAATCGATTAAGAAGGCTATAGACATGCGGAGTTATTAGTAAAATACAAGGGTTTTAATTAAAGATGTTGCCTTTTAACAAAAGCTGGCTGCTACCCTGATTGATGGAGCCTGCTGGCTCAGCTCTTCTCTTTTCCCATTAGCTTCTCTTGCTTTTCTCTGCTCTAATTGGATATTTACCACATCGGCATCTTCTTTTTAAACAACATTTGTTCCACAAAGATTGTAAATACAATTACATTTAGACAAACTGTAGGTGCATGCATGTATATAATTAATTATTTACAAAATTTGTCATTTCATTTTACAGTGTGAAGGAATTTTTTTAGGGGATATCATGGGGAAAATGTACAATTTTTACACTACTATATTTTCTTGCTGAAATATTTTTTTTTAGATTTTAATATTATTTCAAGGAAATTCTAGATATAACTTGGAGTAAATAGATATAATGACATATGTGCACATAGACACATATGGCTACATATGCATATTTCTACACAGATTAAGCATATATATCTATATAAATTTTATACAATTTTTTTTTCCTAGAAATAAATTGAATCCATTAGCCAGGCTAAACTTTTTTTTCTATTATTAAGGTGAAAATTTTAATATATTACAGCTTCTGAAATTAACTTTCTTTGTGGTTTAGGATAATAAATTACTGAGGAAAATACTAGTTATGTCTAAGCATCTTAACATACCATATAAAGTGTCTATATAAGCAATGCACAATATAAAATATTTGGAACAAGTTTTATTTTGCAATGTATTATCTTTCATTCATAATAACACATACAGTGCTTGTATTATTTTAACTGTTACTCTATTTTTAACTTAAAAATATTGTGAGATGATCTAGCTTGTAAGAATATTATAGAAATAAGGGGTGAATGTGAAATCTGCCTTGGTTAAAATAATGCCTTACTTTCATCAATTTGATGAATATTTCAGTGGCCAGAAGTATATCTGCTCAATCCAGTAGTCAAAACATGCATTTCTGTGCTAATATTTTAATATGATATTTTGGTTTAGGAAATATTTTTTTAAACTTATTATTAAATGCACTTGTATTTTTCAATTAGTTTCTGAACAAGCAATGTCAGTTCCAAAGCAACTTAAAAGACTGAAGAGTCTACTAAGTGGTGATCAGTCTAGTAAATTTTAATTATATAATAAACAGTTGAAGATATTTCTAACAATTTAATGCAAAATGTGTGCAAAGGTTGGGAAAATCAAACAGTAATATTTTGATATATGTTTTATCCCCCTCCCTCCTTTCTCAAAGTGCCATGGCTAACTAACTGAGATGACACAGGACCAGGAACACAAAAGGGCTGTGCAAAATGAAACCACCACCCAGGCTGATAATAGGAGGCTGGGAGAGCTGTGATATTGTGCTTAAAGATAAACAGGACAGGCAGTATCTCCTTTAAATGAGATAAGTGTGCTTCATCTATCTTGCAGGGACTGAGATAACTTTGTTCCTTTAATCATTATTATTTATTTCTTAAAGCTTAGTCTCTCTCACACCTAAACCTACAGAACTCCAATCTTAGGACTCAGTTCTTACAAATAGAGAGAGTTGTCATTCTTACCAGTAAGCTTGCTAAATAATACTTGTATAAGCTGCAGACTTCACATAGCAGATAAGTTTGTCTCCCCTGACATGACTACATTAATCCACTGAATCAATTTACTTAAGCTGTGCTGTGGAGCAGTGCGGGCGCGATTTAACTAAGCTTAAAAGTACTTTCAAGTTTGAGTCACTGCTCCACATGTAATGCGGCTCTCAGTGTTCCACCATAAGTTCTATTTTGACCTTTAACAACTATGTGAGACATATTCTTGTTAAGTTTATAGGGTCACAAAGCTCTAACATCAAAGTATTAAGTCAGTTTTGAAAGCAACTTAAATGAATTCATGTTGGTTTAGAAGTCAGACTCATGAGTAAAACAGTAGAAATGGCTAGATTCTATAGCACAGTTCACTCACTATAAAGTTCTTTAGGTTCTCTAAGGTTTTTCTTTGAATTTTTTCTCGAAAAATTTTTATGTTTTAGAAGAACAATTAAATAGCGATTAGTTCTGGGATTTCAATAATGACAACAATTTCAATAATGGAACAAGGACCCACAGGTTATTTAACATGCAATCAAGAGTCACTATGACATCTGATCTTGACCTTGAATACAAAAAAGTTGCAAAGTATTCCAAAATTTACTAAAAGTTTACTAAATCTTATTATTATTTTTTAAATTTGTTTATGTATACAGAACTGGGGTACAGGCCAGAGGTACAGGGGTAGTGAGAGGCTTCACCAGAGACAAAGTGGGGAGCAGAACAGGCAGACTAAGTACACTGCTGAGGGAGCAGGAGCGAGACAGGAGCAGCCTGATGAGTCATGTGATCGGATCACCTCTGGGGCCCGGGATTGAACTCACACTGAAGCAGCTGTGGCCAGCTTGCAGGGCTGTGCTCTAACCCATTGTGCCACCACTGAGGGCCCGTTATTATTATTTCTATGAGTATGCATAATGAGCTGCTCTTGTAGAAAACTATCGATTTATTCATACCCTCCTTTCATTTGACTAAATCTATTAAAAATAAAAACAAAACCCCTTCCATCTTCTAGAGAAGCTGTCTTCCCTAGATTTCTCTCCAGCTCAACACCAAGGTAGCTGGCATTTCCCCACCTTATCTCTTCTCAGAAATGTTTCCATTCTGATCTTCACTCTTCACTTCATTCCACCCTAACAACTCTTCACTATCAAGGACTCATTCTCCAAAGCCTTACTTAGCTGTTTTTCCAGTGACTTCTCAGCATTTAGTGACACAGAATAAAGCCTGTGTAAGTTGCCTTGCACTGACTTTGTGTGCTGAATGAAGCATGTTCTTAACTTCAGTTTCTCAACGGAGATGCTAGGTTTTTCAACACTCTGGTCTTCTTTACAAAGTGTATGCAAAGTCTCAAAGAATAATTATTGACAAATAATGAAGAATTTTTTTTGGAAAATCATTAAGTTGCATAACTGCAAAGAAGCCCTCACTGGAATGGACTGAGTTCAGTGCCAGGAAAAGCAATCACTTCTTACCAATATAAGACTGTCTCACAGACCCTGGAATGTACTTTTGGATGATCAATAAACAAAAGCAGAATCTCTCCAAAGCCTTGTACAGTCCACACTTTCTGCTTTTTCATAAGTTCAATCAGAGTTCACAGATAAGTGCATCTCAAGTAGTTCCCAGGGTAAGTAATATATTTTAACTGACAGACGGGCTTTCAGAAATCTAAAAGGAGCCTAGAAAATTTTGGACTAAAAAACAATTGATCATGTACATACTATTTCTATCAAATTGCTAGAGTTTTTATATCTGTATGGAATCTTTCATGATGTCTAATTTTTGAAAAGTATGACCAGAATTTTAAGCTTCAGTTCTTACAATAAAGTAAGTCTTTGAGTGGTTGTTGTACTCTTTAAATATGGATAGGTAATTTACCTTTCAAGTAGCCCAAACAAGAAGAGAGAAGGGGAAAGAAATGAAGACAAGGACAAGGAGCTACCACTTCACTCCCAGCCTTTTTTATGTTTATTTTTAATTCGCCAGTCATTCGTGTTAGAAAGTTGAACTGACCTACTGGAGTTTCATTTCTGCATGCATTTGTTCAGATTTAAGCTGGCTTATATTCTGTAACTGCCTCTCCATTGGTTCACTAACATGTTAGTTATATATTATGCCCCAATATATTTAGGCATTTCAACAACCTTACTTTATTAACTTTGATTCCAACAAAGCAACCCTCTAAAGTAATCATTTCCATTTTATAGACACGGTGACTGAGATTTATTAGAAAGGTTAAGTCACTTTCCCATGACACAAATTGGAAACAACCTGTGTCATCTCACTGATTTCAAACCCACTGTGCACTGAACTGTGCTATGCACTATGGCATGGCAGAAACAATATTATCTTTAGATTGAAGACATTTAGGTTGAAATCCCAGTATTAGTCGCATAAATTTCACAACTCCCTCAATCATCCCCTCAGTTTACACTTTCCAATTTGTAAAATGAGATAATCACTGTCTTTTGAAGTCAGAAAAACTGTGAAAACAAAGCTTTCATGGAAATGTTTTAGAAGCTATAAATATCCATGAAAAAGACTGCTGCTCCCAAATTTGGACTTACAAATATCAGGCATATAGAAATGTTGGTTGCATTCAAATTTGATAGACCTTATGTAACAGACATAGTAACAATTATGCTAATTTTCGGTTATAATAGTAATTTCTTTGCTCTACAGGGTTTTGCAAACTTTAACATGTTGTTTTGAATAAATTGTCTTTGTTTGGGTCGTGGTGGGATGAACTCTCAAGGACATATCAACTTAATGCCAACAGATGCTTCCCCAACTCCCAATGTTCTGACCACCAAAAATATTTGGACATTATCAAATAAACCCTGTATCCAAATTCACCCCACTGTGCTGTGTGATCTATGGTAGAACAGAACAGAACAAAGCTTCAGACACACCTCTCTAGAAGCAGGCAGTTCTCAAGAGAAAGACAGGTGTATACTTGTAATTATCCCAAAAGTTGTCTCTCTCCTATAAGAATAAGAAATGTTGGGGGGAATGAAGACTTTTAAAAATGTTACTAACATAACTAATTCTACTAAAATAAATGAGAGTATTCAGAATTTTGAGGCCTATATGAATACAAAGTTGATGAAAAAACACCTATACATGGTTTTAAAAAATCTCATTAAAATGAGATAATGTAATTAATTATAACAATTTTATTTCATCTTACTAGTATTATTAAAAGTACTATATGGGACTTTCGGTCCAGAAATTACAGCATACACCTGCTACTACCTGTGCTTCCCTGATAAGAGCATTTATGAATCGTGAAAATAAAGCCAAAGGAAATAATGCAAAGGTGGCAATAGAAAAGCAAACTGATTCTAAACCTAGCCCTGATCCCCGACCAAATGATGAAAATGTAGCTAACTGAATATAAACTAGCAACCAAAAACAGCCCATCCCCCAAGTCTAAAGTGAGTCTCTGTAACCACTGGGCAAGTCTGAAGGCCTGTGTCTTTTCCCAGCCAAGAGATCAGGGGTATCCGTGGACCTCAGTGAGAGTGGGGCTCATGCAAAATGAACACCCTGGCCTGAAGTTCGTTTGACCCTTTGGAAAATAAGAAAGTAATAAGTGATTTTAAGTTTGACAACTCAGAAATGTTTCAAAGTAAGAGAATCGATGGATATCTGAACACTTCAACAGTTCCATCATAAATGATTACATTTTTTACACTTTAGAGATTTTGACTCTGTACAAATGGCTAAGTGGCTAAGTCAATGTCATCTCAGCATTAGGTACAGCAATATGTTTCTATTTATTTGCTATGAAGACATTCTCTACAATATTAGAGTGAATGCATTTCATAGTAATCTAACCTTAATCTAGGATTCTATTTAAAATTCTTGTCAAAATGTTGTTGCCATAAAGTTAGTTAATTTAAGACTAAACTGAGATAGCATATTTCATCTAACCTTTTGACAAAGAACTGAAAGTCTGCTAACACTGAGTGGCCCAAGGAATATTAAACCAGGTACATTGCTTCTGGTCTCAGAAAGCCTTTATGCAGAACAAGATGTTGGCGATTTCTATCAAACTGCATAGACATGTGTCTTTGACCCAGCAAATATGACTTCTGGAATGAATGCAACACATTTATACACATGAAATAAAAAAAAAAGAAAAAGTACATTACAGCATGCAAATTCCACTAACCTGTAAGTGAAAAATGGGCAGGGACATATACATATTTCCTAGTGTATGTATACATTGCCTCTGAAAGAATAGTTACAAAAAGCCACTAACATCTGTTGCCTATGGATAGCTGAAGGATAAAGGTGGGAAACAAGTGAGGAGAAACTTACATTATCCACTTTTATAGTTTACGAATGTTGAATGTGATAATCTCATGAATTTCAAAAATATATTTAAAAGTCATTTCCTATGAGAGTATGTCCCAATAGACATCCCCCCCCTTTGGTGGCTCATAATAATTACTTTTATTAAAATTGTATCTAGCAATCATTATGAATTGAAGCAAATCAGAAATATCTAAACTTTCATCCAATAGCATAACAAATTTCTACAATATCTAATATTTGTATGTTCAAATTTTCTGTAATAGTTTCTATGTGTCTTTTATGCTAATGAAGGAATACATTTCAAATTGTTGTTGCATTGTTTTCCATACTATTTCAGCTGTTATTATTGCAGCAGGAAGAAAAGTCTTTACCATTTATATAGAGCATTTTGTTTTTCCTTTTTAAAGAAACCATTTATCATTTAAATTGGTGAAAACTCAGTTCTGGTTTAAGTATCATACGGTGTTAAGACACTGAAAAACAATAGCTATTTTTCTTTATGCTGTGCATACTTTGTTTTAAATGCCTTAGCAATGATGATAGCTTCATACTTATTTTAACTAATGACCACTAATACAAGAATCAATGTGCAGTAAGGGATACATTACATTGTTCTATAACCGTAACTCTGTACCTAGAACAGAGTGGATACACAGGTTCCTTTTTCCTTTTCTTTCTTTCTTTCTTTTTTTTTTTTCCTAATAATGAATGGTGATGTAACTATTTGGGGAAAGTACTGAGATATTCAGTTAGCCTGAAATTGAGTTATTATTTTGCACACATTTGGATCTAATTTTTCTTCTGATGTACAGACTCTGAAGTCATAGTAAATGGCACCACAGCTATGCTGTTGAGATCATTAACCTAGAAACCACAAAGAAATATAAGAAGCAATCATATATTTTGTTTCATTTGAAAGCAATGAAATTAGACAGTTTACTTGGAAGAAGCAAATCTACCACAGGGAAGCAAAGCTGATTTTCATGTTCTGATGACCAGAAGGGTGAAAAGACTCAGTGGTTAATATTTTTGACTATTTCAAACCTATGCTCTCTTACTCTTGAACACTTACAAGTCTGGCAATGATTTTCTGTGGGTCCCCAGCACCGGCCAGTACAGGACTTATGGCAGCGACCACCTGCAGAGCAAAGAAAGCACATGCCCATTATAACCTGTCATTCCTTGAACAGGAATACCTCTTCCAAAAAATATCCTTTCTCTTTTATGAGCATTTTTATATCACACCAGGGTTTAAACACAGCTCATAAAATATCCACATAAGCAGCAAAACCTGAATGTAAAATACATGTGAAGCTGAATCCAGTCTGTTGGTATTCAAAATCTTCTCATTATGTATGTTAAATGGTCTGTATTAAATAACCCAAGCATTTAAAACAAAAAAAAATATTTTTTGTTTAATTTTAATTATTTTATACCCTCCTCAAAGTTTTCATTGACACATCCTTTAGTGTCAGGCATCTAACTCTATCTTCAATAGTGCCCTGGATTATCTCCCATACTTACTATGGTTAGTCACCTCAACGAAACAGTTGTCCCACAGAAAAGATTTCTATGACCTCTCAACAAAAAATATTAGCTAGAAGAAATCATACATAATGAATTTCTTTGAAGTCTGTTTCTGAATTTCACAGGATCACTCTTAATTTTTCTGGGCACTTGTAGGAAAAAGCCTTATATTTATGGTTAAGACTAACACTTTTCTATAACATACTTATTAATCCTTTTCTTAATTTTCTAATATTTTTAGGGTATATGTTTAATCAAAATGTTTATTTTGGGCCCTCCCTGATAATGCAAAAGGGTTGAAACACAGAACTACAAAGCTAGCAGCAGCCACTTCAACAGGAATCTGATCCCCACCATGGAACTGACCCACATGGCACAGCAGGCCTCTCCTGTCTCACCCACTGCTCCCCTCAACAGTGCAGTTTGTCAATCTGCCTGTTCTCCCCACTCTGTCTCTGGTGAATCCTCTCAACTGCCCCTGTACCGCTGGCCTGTACCCCAGTTCTTTATGCATAAATAAATACATCTTTAAAAAAAAGGTCCTCTGTGGAAAATAGGATAGTACTTAAAACAAATGTTTATGTTAACACAGTTAACTATATTGTAAATACTATGGAATAGAGTTATACTGAGTGTTTCCATCTTTCTTTGGAGTTTGCATAACTCAGAAATTGTTACACCTTAAGATCCTCTCTTGCGCTCATTCACTCTCTCTCCTTCTCAACTATTTTTTCCCACTCTCTCTTTCTCCTCTCTCATTCTCTCTCTCCTTTTGAAATTGCCTGAGTGACCTATTAGATTACATCTTTTTCACTGTTAAGAAATAGTACCTTCTCAGAAAGCACCTCAGACTACCTTCATGGTTCTGTAAGTGAGCAGTATTTCCAGGTGAATATAACAGGCTTGATTCCCGTCACCTTCTTAAAAATATCAGGATCCTAGCTACAACCGAGCTTATTTAAAGCAGTTGTGTTTGCAAAGCATTGCTGCTGACATCACAGTCTATAATATCCTGTCACTCTGCCATCTGTTTATTTAGATCCAAACACATTAGAAGTACATAATGCACGCTCATTCTAGCTGACAGGAAAAGGACTCCATCTGGCCTGAACAATATAACTTTAATCAGTGATAATGATAATTATTATTAAAAACCTACTGGAGTTCTTTTGTACAAAGCTAATAAATCTAAATTGATTTATACCAGCGGAAATTAGAAAGGACTGTGAGACAAACTGGGGAGGGGGATAACTTTTTGAGTACAAACTTTTTATTAGATTGTAGCCAATGTGAATGTGTTTCTTCAGATGTGTGAAAATTCTAGGAGGCAACAATACCATTAAGTGGTATGTTAAATGAACATATTGAAACAGAAAACAATATACCATTTAATCTATGTGTTCATTGGTACCATAGGGTTATCTGTAGGAAAAAAAAAAAAAAAAAGAACTAAGTAACATCAAACATTTTAATATTCTCAAGGTTCTCTTTTTCTTTGCTAATACATTTTATCTTATTTCCTCCATTTTTTTTTGCACCCCAAAACCTACTCATAGAACTAGTATAAGGATATTACTGAAAATTTTGTTATGGTTCTTGATACAGTATCATGGAAAAGGCTACCTAGTTGCGTACAAGTGAAAGTGTGCAAGACACACAAACATAAACACACATACATAGTTTAAATAATTTAATCTTGACTATATGCTGTTACGAGATTCTGTTTGGCAGTATCCATTTTTTAATTCATATTTAATCAGAAAGCTACTGCTACTATAAGATGAAACCACTAGCAACTTCTCTTGGGCTTTTCAGTCTTTAGTTTCCTTTCAGAAACCAAGAGTTTTCAAGATGTTTTTGTTCTACATATTTTGTAGTTATTTTACACTGTGGATGTACTGAAAATCCCTAAGTTGAGTGTACTTCTGTTACAGGACAAGAAGAGGGTCACCTCTAAGCCCCCAAACCTGCCCACTTCAAGTAGATCCTGCCATCTGCCACATAAAGACAAAACATATAAGTCCTTTAATGGAAGGAACTCGAATATAATGAGTGTGCAATACAGACAAGACAAAGACTATAGTTTCTAAATCAAATATGCCCTTGAGGTAAAAGTTAACCCAAAAGGTACTGGCTCAAAGCAGGGCTTGAAAGCCTGCCACAAGTCTAAAACACCTTCTAACTGGGATCTATAGAACAGGGTCAGAAATAGTCAGACAATTCTGGAAGGAAAAGAGAAAAATCCAAATCAATATAAAAGCTGCCATAGTTAATCTCCCCATGAATCTTTCACCCCCAACTGTTTCAACCAGTCTAGGTCCAAGAAACAAGAGCTGCTTTTTCATATGCCTCTCTATTCCACGGGCCTCCCTCAGGTCCCCTTCTGGCTCCCCATCCTGCTTCCTTTCTCTTCTCCAGTTTTTTCTCTTCTCTGCCCAGTTCTACCCTCCTTTGGGGCAGGGAACTTGAACCTCCACTCTTCCTGGGGACTACCCTGTTCTACGTCCACAAATTGTTGGTTAGTCTGCCATGTATTCTTTGTTTTTAAAGCTCTGACCCTTTTGAATCTGCCAGTCACTTAGCTCAACTTTATTCTTCAACACTGTATGATATATACATGTATAAATACTATTTTCAATGCCTTGTTGCAATTAGATAAATGTCAGAATATCTGACCAAAAATTTTTAAGCTATTTCTGCATTTGACCACTTTTATGTATACAATTTTGGTTGGATTCTTATAGACAAAGAGGTAAGCAGTCTCAAATTATTTATTTAATGCTTTTAAATCCATTTTTAGCTTTTCCCCCTCTACATTTCTGCTGCACTGAAGTGGCTAAAGAGAAAAGGATTGATAAAGGGCTTCCTTCGTTATTATATATTTGAACTAAGAATAAAACTTCCTGCACTTTCTTTACTCCCTTACTTCTGTCCACAACTGCCTCCTAATCACCTTTTGCAGCTGGTTATCAGAAACTATGATAAGTATTGGAGTTAAATAAGCTAACAAAATGTGGATGGTGCATTCATAGCTTGGAATGTATTCAGCATTATTTTGAAGGAAAAAGGTTTATACTACACACTATCTAATGTCTACCCTCTAGATCTAAGGAAGATCTACTGTATTTTGAACAGTATATGGGCCTAGAAAAAGAGAGCTGGATGATGCCAGGTTAAATGAGACCATTTTCAGTATAATATATAGTGACTTAAGAGTCAGCACTATTACTTAGACAGTGATTTATCGATACATCTGTGACATCTGCGAAGAAATAAGCCCAGGCCATTTTGGTGGAAAGGATAAAAAAAGGCCTCTGAAGGGTCCCTTGTCTGTCTCCTAACAGAATTTAAACTCTTTAACCATAACCCAGTATCTATTGGAACTTGCCTCAGCCCTACCAGGTAACTGTAGAGCTTTGTTTCATGAGGGGAAAAACTATATATAATCACTGAAATATCAGGTATGCCTCAACTATATAAACTGCTTCTTCATTAGTATGCATTTTAATGAGGATAGCAAAGAAATGAATCAGTTTGATACTAGGCTATATGAATGGGAGAAATGTTTTGAGTTTTGCCAGTGTTGTCCAAATCTCCCTATTTTCACTTCTCAGTAGGCTACATCACTGTGTTCCACTGTCACAATACTTCTTTAACACTATATGAGAACTGTAGCAGTTTTTACTTTAAAATGAAAAATCTGACATTTCCCATTTCAGCTTAGGGATAATACAGTTGTTTAAAATATTTCCACCTCCTATCACATTGACTGAATAAAAGAGGTGAAATTTAAAATAGACCATTTAAACAAATATTTCCTTTACTTTAATAACATTTGAATCTCTAAGTGCATGTCATGCTTATCGTCTATTAGCAAGTGTTTTAATTTGCAGACAATAACTACAGCTTTTACAATACATGATTCATTGCAGAAGCTAGCAAATATGACTAAGTTTCTCTTTTATGCTGTCCAGAAGACCAAACTAAAAATGTAGCTTTTGGATTCTTCTTTTAGGAACTAGAGTCCCTGAGCCACTTTGATATTTTTAAGAGTTATAATCCCATGCTAGAAGTTTTGCTTGTTTGTGTGAATGTCTGGCTGCAGAGAGGGGATTTAATGTGTACCTCTGTACTGCTTTCTGCAAAAAATATGCCAGGACAGTTGAAGAGTTACAAAATATGAAGTCAGTGGCAGCCATAAAAGATTATATCCTCAAACTGCCTCCAGCTAAAAGCAATTCAGTTCCATCCCTAGATTCTTCTTCAGTCCTTTTAAAAACTGGCAGTTTTGACCTCTTAAAACTATTTTTACTGGGGAAAGAAGTGAGAGAATAATATCTTTTTCATGACCATATAATTCAAAAGAAAGAAGTAAAACATATATTGAAAGCACACTGAACCCGTCCCTGTTCTTTGCTTGGGATCAAAAAGATAAATTAGTCAATTCCCTGCCATAAAGGAGCTTTCAAGGACCAGAAATAGGCAGGGTGGGGGAAAAGGCAAGTAATTATTACAATCATAACATTTGTCAAAATAACAGGAATAAATAAAGTGGACAGGAAGGATTTGCAAGACTCCGCAGAGGGGTTGGTATTTAACTGGGCTTGACTATCTAGATGTCCAAACAGAAGGGGAAAGAAAGAGAGTTCCAGCTGAATTTAACTTAAGAGGTGATACAGAGGCATGAGTATCATTATGAAACCACAATGAGAAGGTTAGTTTCACTTTTGGGGGAGGCAACGGATGTCCTTAACAAACTCCACACATATATTTTATGGACCACACCCCCAACCAGGACCAGAGATCCAAGACACCATGGATTGCAAATCCCATAATACCATCACCACGTAAGGGAGGGTTGCTGGGAATTGAGAGTGGAGTTAAGCAGCCAGGTTTGGTATGTTACCAGGCCTAATGTGGGCCTGTGGGCCTTATTTTAAACCAGCTTTTAGCATGCTATTGGGTCCCAGCTCAGCAGAACTGGAGGACACATTCACCAATTTCTCTCTCTCTAGTTCACCCTGAGTTACTCCATTGGTCATTAACCCTTTTTGTAAATCAACCCTTAATTAGCCTTTTTGTGTATGTCTGCAATGAGTCTCATTCTAAGTCCCTTTTAAGCACACAGGTGAAGACCCACAGTTAGGCAACCCATGTCATACCTTCAGCAGTCTGGATAAGAAATAGCACTGGGAGATGAACTACCAAGTGTCCTGCAGGTCTTTTGAATAGCTTGGAATATGCTCTGTACCGTTATTATGGAATTGGCAAAGACTTTTGAGCACTGACATGGGGCTTTATAAGAGGGAAAGGATGTCCTGAACAAAACCTTTATAGTTACCCATTTTGTGGACTCCACCTCCACCCCAGACACCAGAACTACAAATCCCAGCAACACCAAAGGGAGGGTGCTGGGGCCTGAAGGTGGATTTAAGCAGCAATGTTTGGACATAAAACCAGACATGTGGGCTTTGGGAGACTCTACGCCTCATGGCTCATGGCTTGCGGCTTATCTCTTGACTCTTCACGTTTCACTGGCTTTCAGCATGCTATTGGGGTTCCAGGTCATGGGGGTTGGGTAGGACACCTCAATCAACTTATCTCCCTCTCTTTCCCTGAGTTATTCATGTTCCTTTTCTCTTGTGAAGAAACCCGTTATTAACCTTTTTTTGAAAGTGCCTGCAGTTGAATCTCAAGCACATGGTGAGGACCCACAGTCAGGAAACCCAATTCACATTGGGCTGCCCTGCAACAGCTTGACCTGAAGGGTAAAAGAATGATTCAGATTATGATTCTCAATAATTAGTGCTGCTCTTGTATGGTTTGTGCAAAACCACTGACTTTATAGGTTGAGGTGAGATGTAGGAATCTGTATTTCAAAAAATCAGTCCCGGCCCTCCCTGGTGGCGCAGCGGGTTAAAGCACTGCAGTGAGAAGCTAAAGCCACCTCCGCATGAGTTCGATTCCCGCCTGCCCTGGAGGTGACCACATGGCGTGGCAGACCTCTCCTGACCTGCCCGCTGCTCCCCTCAGCAGTGTACTTCGTCTGATCTGCCTGTTCTGCTCTCCGCTCTCTCTCTCTGGTGAAGTCTCTCACCGCCCCTGAGTATCTGGCCTGTACCCCAGTTCTGTATGTACAAATAAAATAAATCTTAAAAAAAAAAAAATCAGTCCCTACATCTTGCTTTTCAAAAGTAGATGGGCAGTTATTCTCCAAAACTAGAAAGACAAAGCATACGTGTGTGTGTGTTTGTATGCATATAGTGTGTATATATGTATGTATGTATATATGTATGCATATATATATATATATGTGGAATTTTTTATCTAATATGTTTCAAATAATCACAGAGTGGGAAAAAATATGTAATGTCAGCCTGGTTAAACTTGCTTTTCTAAAAAAAAAAAAGATCAAATTTCTATAGTTCAGGAATCTGAAATTTTGTGATCAAGATTAATTTTGAAAAGAAGTGTGAGTGACTTCACATTTAGTCTGAAACATTTTGTCCACATTTTTCTAGGATCTCACCTTACTACTACTAATCTATGGTGACCAGGGCATACTATCTCCTCTACTAGATCCTCACACAAAATATTTCAGATAGCTAATGGCCTGAGTAGTTAACCTGGTACACAAAATTATGCAAATATTTGAAAGCATTGAGTATATTTAATAAACTTCTATTTTGCACAGACTTTCTGGAAACATAAATAAGTCCAAAGAAATAAATGGTAACACAAAAATTCCAGGTTCAAATAGAAGGACTGACAGAGTGGGGTGGGAAAAAAGTTTATACCTATTATGCCAAATGACATACACATTAACAACAGGCAGAAGACATTACATTTCTCATTGAGTGAAAGATCTAATACAATGCTATCTATAATATTATTATTTTTTATAACCTATTCTTTTTCCAGAACACCTTCAAAAAACTTTAGAGGATAACAGTCTGCAAAAAAGAACTTCAAAGAGAAGACTAGAAGCGGACAGATTTTTTTTTTTTTTTAATTCATACTACTGATGGAGGAAAGAATTGAAAACCTAAAGGAGGCACCACAAGATTAAAACCTGACTTCTATGGAAGGTTAGGGGAGGGCAGATTAACATGACCATTAACCCAGCTATGGAAGTCAATATCCTTAGGCTCCAGTACCTCATCACAAGGCATAAGGCCCCAGCAGGTATCAGATTTCGTTAGGGAGTTTCTGACCACAAGCCTGAGGGTGAAGATATAGAGACTGGGCCCATTGTGGAATCTCCAGTCCCAATTCCAAATGGGCCACTCCACAAAGGAATACAATCAGGCCACTCACCAAGGGAATGAGTGCCTCTCAAAGAGAAATTGACTATATCAGTGTGGTCTTGCCCTGGCCCAAGGCAGCAGTCCTGCACACCTGTGACTATACCCAGGCTTTTCCCACCAATCCTTTCCCTCCACAGGGCAGCAGCCTCCTGCCAGTTTGTAGCCTGTAGCCTGTACCCTGCAGGGGCTTCTCTTCAGTGACCTCTCTCAGTGGAGACACCTCCTCAAAGCTGCCCACCTGTGACCAATGCAGGCTTCTCTCAGCAAACCTGTCCCTTTTAAGGCAGCCTTTTCACCCCACTTATGTCTAGGCAAATGTCATTCACTTTTCTGCCCCTTTTCCTAATAAACCTGTTCTTTAAATATAACTAAAATCTGTCTCGTGGAGAAACTTGCTGGGAAACTTGCCACGTGCTGCTAAAGGTGCTCTGGTGAAACCTTTCCCAGAGTGAACCCATGGAACCTATATTCTAAATCCACTCAACTCTAAAATTACATCACTATCAATAAACACAAAACAACTCAAATTTATAAGACTTAGTTTTTTTTTCCCAAAAAACTAGACCCTTTTATATTTGACAGTGTCATTTTTTTTTTTTTCAAATCAAGCTATTACAAAGTATTATCATTGCTATAATTGTTAGCACAAAATAGAATATAGGAATTCGGCCTACAGTGGAATAAAACTTGTTCCAATTAATTTCAAATCCACTTATGAACATACAATAAGAAGTCAAATCGAACTTAAAATCATTTCCAGCAGACTTAAAGAATATTCTAACATGTGTTTGCCATTGTAATCAACAACAGAAGTAGCGAGAGAAACCTTTGTAAGTACTTAAAGATGAATGAGCCTGTCATCAAGAGCACCTTCATTGTAATCTATCGAGATGATTCCTCCTTTGAATTCTGTAGCATATACCCTATTTAGTGTATGTGGTATGTGTAAGCATTTTAAATATATTAATTCAGTTAATCCTCAAATAGTTGTAACAGGCTGAAGTACTCTAAAATTTAAACTTCCACTCAGACACATCTTTTCCACAACTACAAAAAAAGTCTACCTATATAGGCATTTAAATGTTTACATGTCAATAATTAATACCAAGTCATTTCACTTTATCAAAAAAATTATCAGTGTAGTCTGCCTGATTGTAGTAAATGGCAACTCAAGCCTTTTATAATAATTAAAAAAAAAAAATTGGAGTCAGTAGCTTTTCTTTCTCTTTCATAGTTAAGAAAAATTCATAAGCATATTCAGTTGATTTAACTTAAAAATGTGTCCAGTATCCAACCCCCATCACTACCACGATAGTAAAACTCCAGTATCATCTCTTGCTCCGATTAATACAATAACCTTTTAACTGGATTTCTAGTTTCCATACTAGCCCCTTTATAATATCTTCTCAGTATATCTTCTTAGTCAGGCCAGGTCAAATTTCATTAACTTCCCAGCACTCTCAAAGAAAAAGTGACACTTTATAATGTTCTTCAAGGTCCTAGTTTATATGACCCTGTCTCCTTTTCTCCATAACATTTGGAGTCTTTTCCTTCTGGCTTACTTCTCTCACTCTGGTCTTCTGCTGTTCTAGGAATATGCATATGGTGAACCCTCCACTTGGTCACTTCTGTTTTCTTTCCCCGATCTCCTTGTTTCTGTCAGTCCATAGTTAAATGGTTCACCTGCTTCCATGCTTTTCCTAGATGCCACCTTGCAGTAGGGTCTTCTCTGACCTATACCATCAAGAATTACATATATTGGATGTGTTTGTTAGATTCTATTTCTATTTCATGTTCAAATCAGAAATGTGAAATGGAAAAGAAAATAAATATGGTTCATCACTTTTGTATTGCGGAATCGTTCATTTTAAAATATATTACTATTAAATACATAAAATAACAAGTTTAAAATAATAGACCATTGTACACACATTTTTGACCTGCTATTTTTTACTTTATAGTTCACTATGAGCATACAGTTTCCATTTTGTTTGTGGCACGGTCTCCATCAGCAGTATCTGTTTTCAGATAGCTTCCACTTGACAGTAATAACAACAGATCTCTCTCCTCTATGAATTAACAATAAATGGGTAATATCAGGGGGGAACTGAAATGAACAGAATTATTATAAGTTCCATAAAGGAAGGAATCATTTCTTTCCCGCAGCTCCTAATAGTACTGAAAACACAGCTTTCTCAAGTGAAATAACCCAACATCTCCTTTACTAAGAGGACAGTATCACTTTACATGACAGTGCTACCCCCAGCTTCTTCCATCCTGAGTAAATTTTGAAAGGTCTTATAATATCTGTGGCCTGGGACTTTATAATTATGGCTGGGTTCATTAATCTTTTCTCTCTCCGATTGAGACTGAGTTTTCTTACAGATTGCTAGCCTCTAGCAGTCAGTTGGGGAGATGAGACATCACTAAGACAGATAACAAAGAAAAATGGATAACAAATTGGAAAAGATTATGTAGCTCCATAGCACTATATTAAACAAACTCTTCTGAGGAATAGCAGCCAGAAGTGGCATCTTATGTTCCTAGTAGTCTTTCATCTGCCAAAGGGAATTAACTTTGTGTGTACACACACACACACACACACACACACAGACCCTGAAGCTCTCACACTTAAAAACAGCAATATTAACAAATAGGCACCTTTCTAAAATGCCATTGTAAGCCTAAGGAATGAAAATGTGATTTTTAAAATTGATGGAGGTTATAAAAAAGTGACCCAAAAGGCATTAGAGTAAGTAATAAGCCTAAAATGTCTTGGCATAAAATGTTTTCATTAATTTGCCTTTGAAGTTCACACACAAGAAAACTAAAATTCAAGAATAATGGATTTATAGTTTAAAAATAGAATTCCATCAGCAAGGCATTTCAGTAAAGTTTCTTGAGCTACTAAAAAGATCTGGAGGCTGAGATATTATTTACAGAGAAAAGATAAATGATGTGCAAACTACTGTATATACATCTATTATATTACATTGTAAAAATGATTTAAGGCTAGATATCTACACTACTACCAATCATTCTGCTACAGTTTCTTGTTTTCTAAAAAAATACCAGTGGCCTTATAACTACCTGAAATACAAATCCTACAGATATAATTAGTCATCACCACCAAACACACTGAAGAGTTGGCCACAGCATAGCTATCGTGCAATTTTACCTCTGTAGCAGGCATCATCCTATGAAATTTATCAGGACAGCCCTAGGAGCAAAGTTCTACTACAGATAAAAAAGTTGAAAGCAAAGAAATTTAATAACTTGCTAAAATCACATACTAAGCAACAGACCTCAGACAGGCTGGAGATTGGAGCCTGTCCAGAAATATTGGGCCAGATACCATACTTTAACCAATAAAATAAAATATTTAATATATGGACAGAGAAGCAAGAATAGAATAGGCATGTGGGAGAAAGGATGACAGAGCACACCAAAGCACACATTGATAAACACAGGAAGACAAACTTGAACTCTATAACATAAGACTTTTTTTCTTCTTTTTCATGTGATCTGGGTAAATAGTGAGGAAATTTAATAGATCTTAGAAATGCAAGAATTGACTTGGTAAGGATAGTGAATGAAATGACTGAATAAAAAAACTTACTCAAAGTCACCTGGGAAATTACTTGCCTAGATTAAAAAGATGATTTTACATCATTTGCCATAATATTTGATGTATGTGGGGGTTCAGCAGTGTTCAGCAGATGACCTCAATGTCAGAGTGGAGTGTTACATGGGTGAAATCAAGAGCATTACATGGTGATCTTCTTTCCCCTAATACACATCCTACAGTACTATTGATTATCTTGGTGTACAAATGATAATGGGAAGGATGAAGGCTGATTATACTCCCTAGCTTTGGGGTTCAATACAGAATAAATGGTGTCCTTACAGAACTAAAAGCTAGCGATTTTAAGTACAAAAAGTAATAACCACTAACATTTACTGAGCACTTACTATAAGGTAGTCTCTTTCAAAATTTCTGTCTAATATCCTGATTAATTTTCATGCTAGAAAAATGAAGAATAAAGAATGGCTAATAATCACAGAAAGTTGGAGTTAAGATTTTTAAACTCATGCGGAATCCCAGTGATTGAGTTCAGTACTAGGTTACCCTTGGGGCAAAGAGGACTAAGTGTGCAAATGACATGGCAGTGGGGTTGCTAAGAAATAATATTTTAGCAGGGAGAAAAGAAGAAGGGAAAGGAACACAATGATCTCTAATTTTTCTCTTACTACCAACTTAATATTTTTAAATTAGCATAAGTATAATTTTACTCTTAAATTGATTTACTGTTAAGGAAACAATGTTTTGGGATTTTTCTCCAGATATTAAACCTCAGGCACCACTTTACGGATTGTTTATTATTTCATAACAATGTTAAAAATTGCATGATAATAATTTAACTTTCCCTATTTATTAAACCAAACAGATCTTTGCCAATTATATAACCAAAAGGACCCTTAAATATTTACTTATTCCACTAATAACACATAACAAATCTTTTCCATAAAACATTTGCTATTTTAAAATATGCAGCTTTATGAAATTTAGAAATAAAGAAGTGATGGTTATCTGACATTCTATTGTTTTTTAAACTTGTCTTAATAGATTTTTATCTATATTTTTCCTATTAGGTAATATTTCTTTATTCTGAAAGACACTTTGGCACATGATTTTAATCACTAGTTTGATACTATAGTTTACTTTTTTTTAAAGAACTTGAATTGATACTTTAATATTTAAAAGGAAAAAAAAATACCTGAATGAAAATATTTAATAAAGAGAAAGGAGGACGGATGATAAAAGTGGCTAATCAGGCCACCTAATTTTCAGATGACTTTTCCTTTGTGTATTCCTAATCAGGCTTTTTTTTTTTCTTTTATATATTTCTTATACTTAGTGGAGAACTTTAAGAGAAATGTCACGGCATAATTTCCTTTCCATTTTTTTTCTTTCCTGCTTAGAAAGAGCAACTGCAATTGCCAAAAGAATCACCTCTAAGTAGAATGTAATTTGTTCTTGCCAGGCAGCAAAGAATTAAATAAAAGTTGCATATGGCTGCTTGCAACAATTGAGGCTTGAAAGATTGCTAAGTGGGTTAGCAGCTTGATCTCCTTATTCATCTTTCCTCAGCTCCCTGTAGAGAAGCCAAGTCCCCTGCTCTAGTCCTCCAAAGTACCTAGCAGTCTCTCCCCTACCTCTGCTTCACATTTTGAAATAAAACTGGCTTAGGGAAGGATGCCAGGAGAAGGAAGATACATATAAACATTCTTCTTTGCAAAGGTTATAAAAAAGGAAACCTAAATAGACAATTTTTTTCAGTAACTTGTAAACGTTTTTCTTTTACTTCCTGCATTGTCTAAGTGCAAAGAAATTCAAAGAAAAGCAAAATGGTGAGATCTTTCAATTCTAACTTAATTTAAGCTGAATTCCATGCAATTGCTTTCATTGGTAAACAGGGATAAACGGGAACAATAATGAAACATAGAGATGATGGTAGAAGAACAGAACGGAGTCACAGTAATCGCTGAACTGATAAAAGAATAAACAACTTAGAGAAAAACACATGAGGGTAATACTGAGTGGATTCAGAATGATTTTTACATATGTACTCTAAATACGAATATACAATGTAGGTTTTATGTTTACAAAAGTCAAGGATAGAGTGCTTGTAAGTCTCTTACTTTAATTAGGTACTTGTTATTTGAGTTAATATAAAATTTTATTTGGGAAAGTCTCAGCAAAAGTATAATCAAGTTATCTAAGCTCACATTTCAAATCCTGCACCCATTCTTCCAGAATTATTTTCATATTCTCACATAGCAGGATTACTTAAAACTTTATCCCAAGGGTACATTAACTTTTTTTTTAATTGAAGTATTCTTGGTTTAAAACACTATATATGATCTAGAGTTGTAAGTTGACAAGTCTACGGATTTACCATTTCACACCCACTACAAAGGCTGTGGGCAAAAGCGGAAACCACCAGATAGTTCTGACTGATAATCATGTTTATGTTCCTATTCTATCGTTTTATTTTTTTTTAATTATAGAATACCCATAATATAAAATTTACCATCTTAACAATTTTAAATTTTAACAATGTTAAATGTAAACAATGTTAAATGTACGTGTCAGTGGTATGAAATACATTCACACTGTTGTGAATAAGTAATCAACCACTAGTCCCTTAACTTTCTTTCATCACCTAAACTGAAACAATATACTCAATAAACAATAACTACATTCTACCCTCTTCCCAGCCCCAGCAAATACCTTTATATTATTTAGTCTTTTCTATTGTTCAGATTTTCACATTCTTAAGTATCACATGTAAGTGAAAGCTTATATGTCACTTGTCTTTTGTACTTGATTTTTTCCACTAGAGAGAATGCTCTCCTGTTTGTCTACATTGTATTATAATGTTTTAGAATATTCCAGGCCTCCAGCCCCTGGTGAACCTTTACTCTTTCTCTTTGGACTTTCATGTGTGGTCCTGCCTTCTATAGTCACTCATCACCTCATAGCCCACTTCAGGCTGAGTGACCTTGCCCTTAAAGAAACAGCCTCTCCACTCAGGTGTGCACACCTGGGCAGGCCTGAACATCTTCCAGGTGTCCACAATCAGGCATGTATGTCTCTCCCCTGCTCCCAAGAGCCTTCAGGGTTCAAGGCTGCTGTGATAGCCACAAAGGCCGACAGAGGTATAAACACTTAACCAATTCACTTACCATATAGCACACAACTAAATTTTATTACAAAGGCAATATATACACACTTAAATTTAGTGACTTGATCCATTTACAATATTTTATAACAACTCTAAATTTGAATTTATGTGCATCTATAGATTATGTATAATAGAATTATTACATAGGTGTGTGTTAATTGGGCATTTTTTCCAAAATTCATGTTGGTCGACAAAAGAGATAGTGATAAGAATATTTTCACAATGGAAAAAAGCAAACTCCACAAATTGGGACCTTTTCGTTTTGTGAGGAGGTGTTACTGAAAATAACCAGTATACTATTGATGTGATATAATTTAAGACCAAAGAGACAGTGCGTTGGAAAATACACTATTTAAATTTTTCTAAGTGGGTATGATATATTCTGAGTAGGTATTTCCTTATGTAAGAAATTAGTATTTCTACTAAAGAAACAGAAAATGAAATGTAACTTCAACCTGGAGAGGGGCAAATGGTAAAGAGGTAAATAAAAAGTCCTTCAGGTGTGGAGAGCCAGAAGGTTTCAGGTGCCAGGGATATGCTCACCTTTAAACAGGGGCAGGGATTGAAGGGTCAAGTTTGGGCCGCTCACCCCAAACCAATCTTACTATGAACAAAATTTTAGTAACCAATCCATTTTGTTTTGAAGGAATTTGGGTTTCAGTTTGGGTGTTAAGAATAGTTGAAGGAGGGCCCTGTACAGAAGTTAGGTTACTGGTAGTAGAAGCTGGACATCGCAATGGGAGGACAAGACCAGTGTAAAGAGACTATTGAAGCTATTCCAGATTTTAGGTGGTTTACAAGTAAAAAGGAAAGTAACAACTAATTTATGATCAGAAACTATTGAGACTAATGTGTGCACAAATAAATGTGTGCACACTGTTGTACAAATGTTTACTTATGTATGCCTTCACTACATACAAGTGGTCTGTGTGTACCTGTGCATGTGAGATTTGCAAAAAAGTAGCTCAGATAATTCAGGAAAAATAAGAGAACTGAGATGAGCTAAGTCTGCCTGCTTCCTGGGGTTGAAGCGAAGCGCTGCTAAGGAATATCCTGTCACTTGCTAGAAGACAGGGATCAATTTTTTCCCTTTGGCAACAATGTAAAATAACACTTTTATTACAAAACCCAAGGAACAAGAAAATCAGGCTAGCAGGTACACTGAGCTAGTACCTTGTAATGCTTTTAAAACTCCAGAAAGTTTACTCCTGAAATGAAGGTCAGTCAACCTGGAAATCCTTTGGAGAATGCAACAAGACACTCTTCAATAAGGATCAGGTTCAAGTCCTTACACTCATTAGCAGAATTAAAAAGACAGCAGAAAGAGCAGTCATGTGATGCTATTTTTTAAACCAAATGCCTAGATTATGTTATTTCTATTTGCAAACCGTTTATAACTGTTTGAGTTTATAAGTGGCCTATTTTTTTGTCTTATTAGATCAGATTCATGAAGAATTTATTTTATAAATCTTCTCCAACAACCATCTTGTATTCATATGGCTTTAATATTTCCTTCTTAACATTTCCCACATTATTTCCCTAATTTAAGTTTTTTAATACTTTTAGAGTACTCTGCATGAAATGATCAATGTGTTCATTTACATAAACTATATATGTGTATATATAATATATAAAAACAAAAGTTTTTCTGGAATGACTTATGGACAATTTTTTTGCTATTCTTTTTTACTCTACCATAAAGGCTTAAACTTAGATGAAGGTATCTATTTTATGTAAATTTTTAAATTTTTATTTATTTTTAAAGATGTACTTTTTTATGCACAGAACTGGGGGATAGGCCAAAGGTGCAAGGGGGTGAGGGGAACTCACCAGAGACAGAGTGGGGAGCAGAACAGGCAGCTCTACTGAAATACACTGCTGAGGGGAGCAGTGGGTGAGACAGGAGAGGTCTGCTGTGTCATGTGGGTCACCTCCCTGGCTGACATTGAACTCAGACAGCAGTGATGATAGCTTGATAGTGCTGAGACTTAACCCCTGCATCCCCAGGGAGGCAGAGAGGCCTATAAATATTTTTATATTTATGGAATAATAAAAGTTGGTAAATTAATAAGGTTAGGTTTAATTGTACTCTGACTCATTTATATCTTATAAACTATTTTCTAGTTCAAGAAAGTTACCTATGTGAGATACTATATGTAGTATTAATTAGGAGTTGGCAATTACTATGATATGTAAGAATCACTCAATGAAATACATAATTTTGAGTTTTACTAATGGTTTTGACGCAGGCAGAACATCTGCTTTAAATAAATTAGTACCAAAAATGTTTATGAATATTATGTTCTATTATGAATGTGTTAAATCCCCTATGCTCCAACTTTTGTCATTAGCTGGCATTTGGTTTTAGAAAACAATTGAGAATGAGTGGTACAGCTGGCGTAAGCTACAGAAAAGATAGATTTGGAGAATCTGACGTTTGTTCCTTTCAGTGTCCTGGTGAGATCAAGCTCTAAAATCCTACCTTCAGGTTACTAAAAAACCCGTAATTTAGAAATATAGTAAAATGCTGTCTAATTAATATGCAATGAAAATAATAACTGTCACCTTTTATTAAACTTCTTCTGTTTAGATATGGTCAATCACATGAAAAAAAAATCAGAAGGCACTTTATCTTAGGAAATCATTCGCAGATTATGACATATATTAGCTTATTTATTCTTCATAATAACCCTATGAAATTGATCAGAAACCTGTCATCTGTCAGTTCTGATCATTGGCAACTACAAAAGCATACCTGTCTGGTTTCACAAAGGAAAGTTCTCTCCACACCAGATTTGATGAGCAGCCACAGCAGCACAGTCTGAACGCAGCTACAGCCAGGGCTCCCTGGCCAGCTGCTTCTACCTTAGCTGCATCAAAGCTTAAGGACCACAATGGTGGGCGTGGGCGGGCCCGTGGGGGTGGGGATGTGGGTGGGGCTTTATCTCCTGTCTTGCCTGGCTTCCTCAGTACTTCTACTGAAGGTGCTTATCAGGATTTCACAGGGCAACACCCTGAAAACACTTTGTGCCCACTCTGACCCGTGCTGGTATTTTTCTATTCTTAGTCCTTCCTCCTCTCTCCCTGCTCCCTCTGGCTCCAGATCCACAATCAGGAGACTTTATTTGAGCTGTCTCAGCAGTGCAAAAATACCCCATGTTTTTGCTGATCAGTCTGCCCTGCCCCAAGCTGTTCCTGGGGGGTGAAGGGACAATGGAGGAGTAGGTGCTTTCTCCAGCAGTCTCCTTGCTTACACTCCCAGCAAGAGATTAAAAGCGAGACTGTCACCTTCATCTGGGCTGTTTGTCTTAATCACCACCCTGTTCACCTAGCAACTCAGCACTCAGCTTAGCTTTGCTCAGCTCTTGACACTCTTACAAATGTAAACACAGAGTACTAATAAGCACTTAAGTGACTTGCCCAAGGTCAAATAGCTAGTAAGGACTATGCTTAAAACCAAACCAGTTTTGCTCCCAAATTCATTCTCTTTTAACTATACAGTATTTTTTTCTTGTGAAATATCAGTATCTATTTTTTTCACACATGACCTGATATAGCCCACTGACCTAATTTTTGGAAGGCAACCATTTTCCATCATTTCAACATTCTGTGATTGCCAATGCTATTACAACGAAACATCATTCACTATATGATATTTTTCACTTCGAAGTATCATTGTTGTTCATAGAATAAATTCCTGGTACTTATCCAATAATGTTAAAATATTTATAAATCCTTTTAGGGATTTGTATGAGAAAGACACTCATCTGTCCCTGAAACTGCTAAAGGTTAGATTAAGATATCTTAAGTATTTTGAGAAATACAATTTTGTTATACTTATTCCTAAATCCATATGTATAGGGAAGGATTATTAATTTCCTAGAAAGTTAAAACTTTTCATCATTTTATAATAGCCTAAACAGTAAGCCAAAAAGAAACTAAATTCCCTTTAAAAGATGTAGTTTTTTTATATTAAGGATGGGTGTTTTGGAATCCTTTGGTGGTGCAGCATTGCACTATGAAGCTATCTGCAGCTACTCCTGCACAAGTTCAATCTCCAGACAGGTAGGTGACTCACATGGCTCGGCAGACCTCTCCTGTCCTGCCTGCTGGCCCCCCTCAGCAGTGTATTTCAGTCAATCTGCCTGTTTTGTTCCCCACCCTGTCTCTGGTGAACCCTCTCACCCCCTGCTCCTCTGGCCTGTACCCCAGTTCTTGTATGCATAAATAAATAAATCTTAAGAAAAAAAAGAATTCATGTTTTCAGTGGATTATTGTGGATGACTGTGAGTGCCTTGCTAGTTGAGTGTGGTGTTGGTGACATACATCTGCATATTACAGGGTGGTCTCCAGGAAAAGAGAAGGTCCCAGGTCACCCAAGAAAGGTGACACCTAGCAAGGAGGAGGAGAAGACGGCAAGAGTAGGAGAGTAAGGGACTGGTGAAAGAGATAAAGAGAAGACCCGGAGGAGGTAAATGGAGCAGAGAGACTTGAGGAAGCTGAACTTGCTTCTTGGCCTTGAACTAGAAGGTTTTGGAGGGCCAGAGGAAATGGAAACACACACTGGAGGAAATGGAAACACACACTGGAAACAGACTTGGGTGAGAGACCCTAGAGGAGGCTGACAATGGCAGCATAAATTGTTCTTTTCCTCCCAGACTTGTCCGGCCCCTTGTGCCTCTTTCTTGTGGGTCCTAAGAAGGTAACCTTAGACTTATGGTTAACTTTGGGGCCTTGGTGGTCCTATTTTGGGCCAACACTGTTTGACTGGATATTTACCCACAAGGAGATGGGAAATTTGGGTGCTTGATTTGGAAACTATTCTTTTCCTTATTTTTATTGCACACTAATTGTATTAAAGTTCCTTTCCATTAAAGGTCTTACACATTAGAGTATGCTTTCTCTTGATTCAGCAGACAGTAGAAACTTCTTAGAGCAGGCAGGATTGGGGGTTTTGGAATGCCCTTTACCCTCCCAGTAACATGAGGTGGTGTAATCTTATGCCTCTGAATCACATATAATGTTGTAAGCAAATGCTACCTCAATGAAAAAATAAAAATAAATTAGTGTTTTACTAAAATATATATTAAAAATTGCTTTGTTTAATGCCATTTAAGAATCAATTTCTCTTAATTCATTATGTCAAAATTATGTGATTTCTACATATTTACAAGTATACAAATTAGTCTCTTAAACATGAAAAAGTACATATATTTTTTATCTTATCAGTATAATATAAATGCAATTATATGAAAAAAATTAAGCACATAGATGCGTAGTGCCATCTCTACCTGAAAAAGGACTTAAAATGGATAAACTTCTCTATGAATTATAATTTTCATTTCAATCCATTATTTTTTATCTAAGTGATTGACAGACGAAAAACATATCTTGGATTCTTAGATTCATGTGATTGACTGATGAACTGATTTATTTCATGTGTATTTATTCAGTAAATATGTGTTATCCATTTTTTTTCACAAGTTTTGCCTTTTTTTTTTAAAGATTTATTTATTTATTCACACAGAACTGGGGTACAGGCCAGAGATGCGGAGGGTGAGAGGATTCACCAGAGACAGAGC
>NW_004567103.1:17823093-17833714 GCF_000260355.1 Condylura cristata | reverse complement strand
TTTTTTTTTTTTCTTTTTTTTAATTGAGGTACTTACTGATTGGTCATCAGTGAAGAAATTGTATTTAAAACTATGGGAGTGCCTGAGGTCATCCATGGGGGAAGGCAGAAAAGATGGCATAGGATATTATCATCTGCAATTATGTCACTTAATATGTAGTGTATCTGCAAAAAGGATTGCTAAGTAAAATTGCAAAGTCAGCAAATACTTGGAGGTTAACTTGCCAAGGACCATTGGTGTGACTCCACTCTGCATTTAAAATAAATGGGGCTGTGTGACTAATTGTAGCAAAGCCATCTAGTTTTTTCCTCAAAAGAGTTACACAGAAAGATGCTATCTTTCAAGAAATGCAAATTCCTCAGACCTTTACTTTTCCATATCCTAAAAGACTGAGTACCCTCCCTTATGGTTTCCTTGTTGGACTTTATACTTCCCTGGCCTTATTTATATGGTACAGGATAGTCACTTTTGATGAGCTGAGAGTCAGCATTCCTTTTCTCTTATCAGACCGTTATGCTTTCCCCACCACCCCAAATAAAATGTGCCACTATATGGACATACTGAAAATAGAATCCATTTCTGAAGCACATCATTTGTCTTGTCAGAATGAAAAATTCAATATTTCATTCTTATGCAATTTTACAAGGTAGGCAACTTGAACAAAGATGAAATCTCTTACAAATTTTTATTTGAAGATGACAAGAAAATTGTTACTCTACTTTAAAAAAAAATTAGCCATTTATTAAAAACACAGCTGTCAGTTTAGATCAAATATATTTATATTTTCCCATTATATTGTTAGGACCATCATGAAATTTAATAATTGTCCCTTGGAGTTTGATTTTCTAAAAAAGTGTCATAACACAATCAGTACTACAGCAAAAAATCATTGAGCTGTGAGAAGGTAGTTATAATTTCAGGTCGGAAATACTTAATAATAGATAAGAAATACAAAACTCAAATTAATACTTGATAACAATTCTGTTCTCATACAAATATCAGTAAAAATAAATGTGGGGACAATATAGCATGCTTTATGGATTAGAAAGATTCCAGACAGAATAATTTCCAAAGGTTTTAGTGACAGTTTAGATATTATTTACTTATCATTTAATCATATTAAATACTTTAAGTTTGATAAAGCCCCTATGGTAGAAAGAATATTCATATTAAAAATGGGAAATCTAACCTCTGGTGGTGCAGGGGTTGAATTCTGAGCGCTATCAAGCTATTGCCAGCCACTGCAGCAAAATGATCCCCAGCCAGGGAGCTGATCCCCACATGGGGCAGCAGACCTCTCCTGTCTCACCACTGTTCCCTCGGCAGTGTATTTCAGTAAATCCACCTGTTCTGACCCCCCCCCCCTTCCTGTTGAATCCTCTCACTCCCTGCACCTTTGGCTTATGTCCCAGATTTTGTATTTATAAATAAATCAGAATTAAAAAAAAAATTAAAAATGGGACCATGGGTAGATTATTATGCATTGACAAAAATCAGAATCTATATAAACCTATATTTCTTCACTCTATTTCTAAGCAGTAAAATTGTCAAACTGTTGCAAGGAAAGTTAGGGGAAAATGATTGCTTAGAAATTCTATAATTTTCACTACTTTTAAATTTTTAATTAAAAAATGTCAGTGAATAGAAAGCAACTTTTGCTCTACTACTTTTTGTTCAGTGGTGTTTGACTGACAAAGATCTGAAGCAGTAGCTAGATAACAGTCTTAAGATTATGGATACTCATAATTTCCATTTGGACAATGGGAATATAATCAAATATTTTAGATTTAGCACAAAGGGTCATGTTAAAAAAATGAGAATTTATAAAGAGGAAGTGTCATTCCAAAAAAAGTTAATAAAAAGAAAATGATGAGCCATTTGTTCCGCCATATATAACTGAAAATTTCAAAGGACACAAGCATAGTGCAAAAATTATTAAAGTCATAATAATTATGTCATTCATTTTTAAACAGGGTAGAAGAACATTCTGAGACATGATAAAGGACAATGCTACTCACATCCTGCGCTACCATTTGTGGACACCAGAGTCAAGTTGGAAGGCCATGGATTCCGAACAATATCTTGCCAATGAATTGTATCTGTATAACAAAGGAATTTGTTCTGGTCTACATAGACTCCACCATTTAGGATTTCTGTATTAAAACAAATAAAGAAATTTGTTGTCATAATTCTTATTAGAGAGAAAAGTAGTTAATAACATTATTTATTCTTCAACTATTTTCATTGTTAGCATAATAGCCAATAGCATAATAGCCATTAAAAGCTAATAGCCAAGATAGCTTTGAGTCATGTGAAATGAGTCAGAAATTTGAAAAGACTGAAAAATATAAAGAAAACCAAACACTCATAATCGAAAGGCTTAGAATGAAACACTCTTAACATTTTGATATAGATATTATTAATCTTTTTTCTGTTTTTATGCCCTGATATGATTAGAATGATATTGCATACAGTAGTGTTTAACCTGTTAGTTTTGTCTTATTTTACATTATGAGCATCTAATGGTAATTGAATGTTATTCTACTGAATATTATTTTTAATGAGGATATACTATGCCACAGGATAAATTAATAGCATTTTTTTCCTAAATAATCTCTCTTTTTGCTATTTATCTTTGATTAGTTCTTTTGAAAATGTTTGCACAGGCCCTCCCTGGTGGCCCAGCGGGTTAAAGCACAACACTAAGAAGCTAAAGCCACTTCTGCATGAGTTCGATTCCCGCCTGCCCCGGAGGTGCGGCAGACCCCTCCTGACCCGCCCGCTGCTGCCCTCAGCATTGTACTTTGTCCATCTGTCTGTTCTGCTCCCCTCTCTGTCTCTGGTGAAGCCTCTCACTGCCCTTGAGCCTCTGGCCTGTACCCCAATTCTGTATGCACAAATAAATCTTAAAAAAAAAAATGTTTTTACAAATGACATTCCAAGGTCACAAAGGGTGAATATTATGACCTGTGGTACAAGTTGTCAACTTTTTCTTAAGAAAAATGTGACACTCATTAAAGTGAATAGATATATCACTAGTACAAAACTGAAGCTAAAACTAATAATCACAGAAATATTCTGTCTCCTCAAATGGAAGTAATAAGCTTATTCTTTAAGAGCAACACAAAGCAAGATACAATAAAAAAAAATAAAAAAATAAACAGGCTCATTGGAATAAATGCATGACCATGAGCGAAATCCATTAAAGCAAATTTTTACTTGATTCTCTTTCACAATACTTGACTTGATCTGTTACTATATCCTCAATGAATAATGGTTGATCATATAGATAGATTATCCTTCAGATAGCTTTACATTATCTATAAAAAAGTAAGCTATTTCCCCTAAAATGCTGTTATTATTATTTAATACATTCATTAAACATCTACAGCAAATTTTGCCACATTTTTCCCTATTATCCAATACAAACAGAACATAAGATAAACCACAGTCTATAAAGCAGTAAGTTAAAGGCAACAAAAATGCAACTAGTAGTAGTTTAAATAGAAGTGGATGATTTTTCTCACATAATAGGTCTATAGAATACAACACAGAGAGTAGTTTAACTGCTTTGCAGTTTCCCTGGCCTTCTATATCTTCCTCAGTGTGTTGGCTTTATTCCTTCTAGGAACAAGATGGCAACTGTATCTAAAGATTCTGATATAAATTCTTAGAGGCTGAAGACAAAAGACCAAACAAGATGCTTCATTTTTGTGAGGCTCTGACTTTCTATTTGAGAAGAGAATCACCCTCTATATATTTTCTTGGGCAGAATAATATCCCATAGCCATTCTTGCTACAACAGGTAGGTGGACATATATACACTTTTAAAAGAAAATCCAGACAAGAAAGAATGTGGTGAAAAAGTCAACTGGCTTCATCTTCCATTGTGACTTTAAGAAAATTTCTTCTGTAAAGTATTGCAAGATAAGTTTTTAAGAGTCACCTTAAGCCAAAAAGGTAGATGGAAGAAAGAAAGGAACAGTAAGACTACTAGAGGGGTATTTGTGGGAGCAGGCTTGGCAGGCTCCTTTAAAGTGCCTCAATGCATTGCATCCATAACACCCTCCAGATTAATTTTGACATTGCGAGGCTTCCGACATTTTAAATCACTCCCAGGCACATCATCAATTTTTTCACTGACTATTGGTTCCGTTTTCTCAGGTAAAGAAAAAAAAGAGAGAGAGAGAGAGAAAGAAATTAGATAATCTTTCTACTTCTAAATCCCAGTTCATTATTTTTCATGACCTAACCATACAACCTTCATCAAAGCAGAAGGCAGATGTAAGATGTAAGAAAGATTTTGAAAATGGATTTCTATATTAATGTTTGGCATTAAGTTTCTATCTAAGAAAAGTGAAAATCTCATACTAATAGCTTTCTCATGAGACATTAGGTGATGCTCTTCTGCTCTAGGAATAATTCTTCATTAGGTGACAAAGAAGAGATTTTGACTGCTATCCAGGAAATGAAGGTTATTTTTCAGTCTACATTTGGAAAAGTTCTACTTAAAAAATGTGAAGAGAAAGAGTAATAGCTCAAACATTGTAGCAAGAGACTGTATTTTTCAGGAGTCACATTTTAATTCAAATAGCTCATACTGAAGGAATACAGTATCCATCTGCAACTTCCTATCTAAAAATATTCAAGTAGAATCTGATTATATTATATTGAATAATAATCTCATCAAATCCTTTTCTTCAACCATGTTAATCTGCTACCAATGTTGACATTTGTTTCTTAGAAATATTCTGTGTAAAAGCTTGGTTTTACTTGGAAAAGAGATTTTAGAAATGAGGCAGTAATAATTCAAGTATAATCTTTCACGTTAAAATTTCAAATTAAAACTACAACCATGATGTTTTTATCATCTTAAATTCTAATTCTGGCATCTGACAGTAATTTTAGCTAAGAACTACTTAGTCAGAACATTTATAAATTCCCAGTATTTAATTATGGATCATTTATTTAAAAATATACATATAGTACGGGCCCTCCCTGGCAGCTCAGTGGGTAAGGATGCAGCACTACCAGAGAGCTGTAGCTGCTTCAGTGTGAGTTCAATCCCAGGCCCCCGGAGGTGATCCACATGGCATGGCAGACCTCTCCTGACATGCCGGCTGCTCCCCTCAGCAGTGTACTTCATCTATCCGGCTGTTCTGCTCTCTACTCTGTCTCTGGTGAATCCTTTCACCTCTGGCTTAAACCCCAGATCCATACGCATAAATAAATAAATCTTAAAAAAAGAAAGAATATAGTCCTATTTTATATCTGGCTTAGCTCCTATTTTGCTATTAAATATCAATAGATACATCAGAAAATTTTAATATGTAATTTATCTGACATTCTTCGATGAACTTGATAGCCTAAATATTTGCAAGGAAATGATGCTAAAATTGCCTTTATTCACTTATATAATTCACAGTGATTTTCTAATGTTATGATGATTTTAAAATATTGATTTTAGTATAAATATTTTAAATGCTAATTATATATATTTTTGTGGGGAAATATTTAGTTAAATTTATTTCTGGACAAAGAAAATTCTAGGAAGAATATTTACCTTTAAGAAAGTTGTTAGAGAAACAGATTATTTACTTTACAAAAGGATACCTAGTGTTTCTGCTCTAGTTGACAATAGAGGCTTGATTAGATTTTTCTTATATGGAGAGAGGAAGAATAGAAACAGAGAAAAGTCTGGTTGGGTATTTACCCAAGAATATATTAAAGAAATGCCTACTTGTACTTCACATCTATCTTTGCTAAACACAAGAAAAGTAGAATTTTCCACAGGTTTTATTAACGATTTATTGTGCTACACTGAGTTTCGCTCTCTCCTGGAGGAAATAAACGATTAATAATTAAATATTTAAACCATGATAAAAACGACAATTTCTAGGCCCTCCCTGGTGGCGCAGCGGGTTAAAGCACAGCACTAAGAAGCTTAAGCCACTTCCGCATGAGTTCGATTCCCGCCTGCCCCGGAGGAGATCCACATGGCGTGGCAGACCTCTCCTGACCCGCCCGCTGCTCCCCTCAGCAGTGTACTTCATGGATCTGCCTGTTCTGTACCCCACTCTGTCTCTGATGAATCCTCTCCCCCTCCGCATCTCTGGCCTGTACCCCAGTTCTATATGAATAAAAAAATTTTTTAAAAAAAAAATGACAACTTCTAATTCTACAAAAGAAAGGAAGATGAGACAGATTTAACTGATATTCAAAAGAAGCATAGAATGGAGAACAGTAAAAACTTAAATAAGTAAATGAGCTAAAGGTAATAACATTTTATTATAGTTTACCTTCACTGTGGAAAATATATCAGAATAAATTAAGACAGACACCAATGGATTCTGGCACAATGGACAATTTGTAGCAAAAAGCTGTCATGAATTTCCTTATCATATTATAAAAGTTTCTGGCATGTTCACAAACCAGAACTGTATCTTCTCAATAAACATCATAGTTAAATACAGTATATTAAATATTATATTCTATAGAAAAAGTATCATTAATTTTGAATTAAATTCTGATCAAATAAAAGCAATACCGAAAGTCACCTATTTCGATAAGCAATCTAAGGTCATTTTAACTTGGTTTATTGTTGTATGGTTGGGTTTCCAAGTTCAACAACCAGTGTCTAGTTTCAATAAGGCACAAACTACACAATAAATATTTGATTCATAAAATCATTTATAATAACTGGCATATAGGAGCAATAAACATATTGGGATGTAGGGAAAATAAAAAAAATATAAACAAGAGACTTATAGTTTAATAACCTGAAAGAGAAATTGCTTAATGTAAATATAAAATTTTATAAGATAACATTTTTATAATTGATGATGTTCAAAATTATTCAGACAATATGTTTGATATTGTATAAAATATATTTAGAGATTTTATTGTGTCCCAAATCCTATTTTGAGCAATTTATTCCATTACTATCAAATCAATAATGGCAATTTTAGCTATTCCAGAGAAGTAAAATTCCCTAATCCTGTGCAAAAGTCTAAAAGAAAGATTTTACACTAAACTATAAATATGCTTCATATCATTGATTAAATTATTTTTCAAAAATTGCAAAATAACAATGTGACATTTAAGAGAGGATATAAAACATACATCGTAGTCTTACAACCCATAAAAATTGTCCATTTCTTCTCTTTATTCTCATTTGCATGAGTCTAATGAAGAAGGAAACGTTTGTACTATAAATTAAATTTTTGTTCCCTTTATTTTTTCCTAAATGCTATTTACTACACTGAATTTATGGATAAATAACTATTATGAAAATCATTAACATTTTGCAAAGAAAATCTCTGAAAAGAAAATGTGATAAACAGTGAATTGCAGCTTTCCCCCCAACCCAATGCTATAGTCTGGTAGTGATGCAACCTGCCTGCATAAATACAGATTAATATGGCTTCTTACTAGGTTTAAGATATTGACAAAATTGCTTTGACCTCATTAACAATTGATGACCATTTCGGAATGCTGTTTCCTTTTTACAAAATAAAAATTATAATTTTGAACATAGACCTATTCCACTGAATCTATATGATTGGTGTCATTTGCAGCCATTCATTTCTCAGTATGAAACTACACAAAATTAACATACGAATGATCTAGTAAACAATAACAAAATACTTATCCACCATCCCTGATTGTATTTCTAAATGTCTTGTTATGCATAGGTGCATCTACAGGTCAACTGTAGAATGAAAATGGCAATGAAAATAATTAAAGATTAGAAATATTGCACTTGTCTAATTACAGTGGGGCCATCCGAGTAATGTTTATATCAGACTTATATTGCCTATCCATGTCAAAGATCACAATGGAGGAGTCAAAAGCTAAAGTCGCAAAAGTCCATTTTGAAAATGAAGCCACAAGAAGCAGGGCTTCCTCAGACACAAAGTAATGTGTCTTTCTGTCATCACCTTAAGCCACACAAGACTGTTGGCAGATAATGATGCAAAAGCAATATAGCTCACATCATCTACCCGTGATACTTAATACTTCATCTCTGGAATGCACTTGGTCCAGGGATCCCGGTATCCTTCCCAAACCCAGACCTTTCATCTGAGAGCACAATGAATTGCTGCTACCCCCCTGGGTCAACCCTCAAGGTTCATTATTAATAAGCTGAGACTCTAAAGGCTAATGAGAACCGGGTGCTTGAGGAGACAATGGCTCATTCATCATCAATCAAGCTTTGAAGTTTTTATACAGATGATTTAAAGAGAGTTGAAGTGTGCAAAATTGAAATGTCACATTTGTATTGGGAGTGGGGAGCGGGTGATAATGTAAATGAGTGATATAACCTTCTGTATTTCAGCTCAATGATCAGTGTCAAAAGCTCATGGATGCGGATATCAAATGTTAGGAAGTAACAATGGACAGTTTCTCAATCAGAGCAAAGCAATTTTAAGAAGAAATTACACACTCATTGACTGAAAATCAACCTAAGATGGAAAATACTACTAAAATATCCTGATGGCCATTGAATGGAACTTAGTAATGCTCTCTTAATCTTCCACTACAATTGTAGTGGTTCACTACAATTCTTAGCTCTCATTATGCTTTGGTTTGAGTCCCTTACCATGATCACCTTGTTTTTAGAGACAGTTTCTAACTCTTAAGACACCAATTAGCTTAGCAGCTCATGTAACAGCGTAAATGCTACCTGACCTTGCTGTTTATTCTCTGTGTGTTTGTTTTGTCTTTATCATAGTATAATCTCTAGAGGAAAAATACCGTAACCTACATCATTCTGTGATCCTAGTAGCAAAGACAGTGTCAAGTGCATAGTAAAAATTACAAAAAATTGGATGATAACGATACTAGCATTTTTAGAATATGGCTAACACTTGTAAAATGTTATTTGTACAATTGATAACATTATATTACTGTTACCTCTCCTGTATGCACTCGAAACCACTTACAATTTAAATCACATGAAGTAACAAATACAATTAGTTTGATCTTAATGAATGAAATTTTCCTGCTCATTAGGGAAATAGAAATCCATCTAAAACCACTGATATCTGGAAAAAAATTAAAATTAATTTTCTCCAGTATCTGTCTTCTAAAGTATAAATAGAAGTTTTCCCTCTCAAATTATTCTCTAGCCTTATATAGTCCACGTGTGTTAACATGCTTAATATTTTTCCTCAAATAATTTCTGCTATACCTGTACTCCCTTATATTTCTTTTAAAAACTGAATAGTACACAGTAAAAGGTAATTAGTCAAAACTTGACATTTCTCTTTATTCTTTAACTTCTATTATTGTCATGATAAGCTCCATAGAACTAACAGTTTCTATTCTCCTTTCTTTTTTTATATACTCATGACTAATTCTTAATCAGGTTCTATCATCTCAAACCAGATTAAACATTTTGTTTCTTGCCCATTATCCCAACAATATCATCTTGCACATTAAAGTCATAATGAGTTCTATACTATGGTTTATAGACAGATAGATGTACTGTAGTAGTAGGGTGGTTAGTTAGACAAATAGATCTAATATTATCAGGTCTTTGGGTGTCATGACAATAATACCAAGTCTAGTAAGCTGGGTAAAATTAAGTTCAAAATCTAGTTTCCTATACACTAAATGACCTTATATAATTTTAGGAGACTGAGTTTGCTTAATTCTATAACAGAAGTATTGGCTTATAATGCTTAGTCACACATGGATTTGATTGCACTTTATAATTAGTAATTGTTTAGTTCTTGTTATGCTTTTCTAAGTACTCACATTAATTTGCATCACTTAGACTAGATTGCAGTTTAAAGAAGACATGATTCTGTTTTTCTTTATATAAAGGTCTGATATGGTGATTTCAAAACTATTATGAAGACTTCACAGTCAACAGGGGCCCATTTTTTCATTTCAATTTTTGTTGTTTCCCCACATTCACCATGAAAGGAGTTTTCCATTTGGTAAAATTGAGACAAAAGTCTGAGAAAAGTATGAAGAGCAGGGATGAGTACATGTTATCTCTTAATGGAGATCTACATGGCAATTGTCATTATGTCTCCTAGGTCTACATATATCTTGGAACCAAAGGAAGGTACTAAGGTGATAATAAATAATAGTCTGGGTGGTTATCCGACTAACTAAATTTTATTTATAAGTTAAGATATTGGATGTTGGGAGGCAACAAACAATCTGTCTTCCTGAATCAAAAGTAATCTCTTTGTATCCTCTAGATATATAAAAACTTATATAATCTTGTTACTTGAACAAATGTAAATTTTTTCAAGCCTTTCCTTTGTAGTACAATACACATAACAGGAAAGTACATATATCATATGTAATGAATTTCTATAAACTAACCACAATTATGCAACCTGCTGCCAAATCAAGAATAGAACAAACCAGCACCACAGAAGCCTTCATCATGTTTTCTTCTAGACAGCACTATCAAAACCTTTATCCTGCCTTTGACCAAGATCACTTTTACCAAGTTTGCCTATCTTTTAACATAACTAGAATAAATAAGCAAGCTTTTTTTTAATGATTTATTTATTTATGCATACAGAATTGGGGTACAGGCCAGAGTTTCAGGGGCAGGGAGAGGATTCACCAGAGACAGAGTGGGGAGCAGAACAGG
>NW_004567103.1:17649891-17822993 GCF_000260355.1 Condylura cristata | reverse complement strand
GATCAAACTCATGTGGAAGTGGCTTTCGATTCTTAGTGCTGCGCTTTAACCAACTGTGCCACTAGGGAGGGCCAAACAAGCTTTTTTTTTTTTAATCTGACACCCTGTTGCTCAACATTAAGCTTGTCAAATCCATATATATTGTTACTTTTCATTGCTAGATGGCATTACATGCTTTGTCCATTATATGTTGGGGAATATTTAGATACTTTTCCATAATTCAGTTATACCTTTCAAATAGTGCTGGCAAAATAGTCTACAATATTTATTCTAATGATCATAAGTATTTAGAAGTGGAAATTCTGGACCACAGTCACAGTTTTTCAATATACTTTTACCAATTTGTATTCCTGTCAGTAGTGTAAGAGAAACCTACTTGCTTCTTAAAACTGTCACCCACTGTTTTCTTCTCCTTTATTGCAATCATTCTGGTTGGTATGTCATGGCATCATTTCAGTTTGCACTTCTCTGCTGATTAATAATGTTGGACATCTTGAATACTATTTGTAAAGTGTACATTTTAAAGGCAAGAGGTTTATATTGTTTCTTGAAAAAGGGACTTATATATGTGAAACATTCACAGTGCACAGTGTTTACTAATAAACATTTGAGTCTATTCGTAAATATCAAGTAAATCAATGCATTAGTTGTTCCCTTCTTAGCCTTTGAACTTTGGGGTGGTCTCACTCAATATTTTGAAAATTATTCTTTAAAATATGTTAGAAAATATATTAAGACTATAGCAGTAATTATATAAAACAAATAGCAATTCATGAATTCTAGATGAGTGAAAAAGTAACACTAAGTGAGTAGTTCCCTGGCAAGAGCGACAAACATAATCAAGGGTATATAAAGAAACAGAATGAGAAATTCAATATCATCTTGCTATTAAAATAGGACAATCCTTTACATAAAGATCAAATATTTTTATTTCCCTATCCACCAGAAAGCCCTCATTACAAGCGACAATCCTCTTAAATAACTGCTCCAAGTTTCCAGAAAATGTAATTGCTTCAGTAGAACAAATCAGTAGAGTTCAATTCTTTCATTACCAATAAGGAGGAAAGTCGCATTAGTTCCCAGAAATGATTTGTCCCTTTTATTTACAGGCTTTAATACAATAAAGCTGGGATACAATGCAAGGTCACTTTCAAATATCTCACCTACTATATTAGTCTGTATAGTTTTAATAACTCTTCTACAATGTGTGATTTCTTCTTTAGAGTATTTTAGAATAGTTCTTTTTTCTGACGAGAATAATAAACAATATTACTATTATTGGTTGCTGGCAAGTTAAAACTTGTAAATAAAAGATGTTGAAAGAGAAAGAATAGTTTAATCTTATAAAATGATTAGAATACAACTTACAAATAAAGGTTTTTTAAAAACTATATACAATAAAATAGCAAATATACTATTTGTGAGCCTAGCTGTCTTAGATAAAATGCCTATGTTAAAGTAATGTTTAAACTAAAATAACAAAATTTTATAAAGTAATTTTTTTAAATCTTTAAAATAAACTGAAATGGTTACTTAGCATACTTTTAAAACTCACAAGTATATACAAATTAAATATTTATTTATAAAAAGATATCCTACAAATGGGAGATGTTTGCACATACCATCTCCAACAAAGGGTTAATATCCAAAACCTACAAAGAACAGATAAAACTCAACAACTATAAACGACAGGTAGAGAATGTGAGTAGACATTTCTTCAGGGATGACATATCAACAAGCCCATGAAAAGTGTTCACCATCTCTTATTACTAGGAAAAAAATAACAACAAGTGAATAATGAGATAGCACCTTACACCTGTAGAATGGACATTATCCAAAAGACAAGACATGACAAGTGCTGGACAGGGTGTGGAAAGAGTGGAGCATCTGTAAGCTGTTAGAGGGAAGGCCCTCAATACCAATGCTTTCTCCCATTCTATTTCCATCCACATCCTCTTTCCCCCTGTCCATCTGTTAACCAATATATATTTTTTTTGCACTATCTCTAGTGTCTTTCTGTATTTTGTCCATGTATGCATTTTGGTTATTTTTATGCCGCAAGAGTAAAATCATCTGCTAACCACCCTTCTATAAGTATATTGTGAGTTTGGTTCTGGACCCCAGAAGACTCCCGAAGATCTTGTAGAATCTTCTTTTTTAAACTTATGGTGTCATTACCATATCCCACAGGTATAACAAATGAGATTTAGAACAATTAGCAATGTGCTAAATTTCTCACATATACACAGAGACCAAGTGAAGATTCAAGACCAGCCAATCAGGCACCAGTGGCTACTGGTAACCACCTCACCTAATGCCTCTTAGTAAAGAGAGGAGCCACTATATTTGAACATATTTATATGCAATTTATTTTTTAGTGTTGAGGATTTACTTTATTTATGCATCAAGAACTAGGGTGTAGGCTAGAGGTGTGGGGGGTGGTGAGAGGATATACCAGAGATAGAATGAGGAGCAGAACAAACAGATTTGCTGAAATACACGCTGAGGGGAGCAGTGGGTGAAACAAGAGAGGTCTGCTGTACCATGTGGCAAGACGCTGTGTGAATTAAATTCATGCCACAGTGGCTGATGATAGATAGCTTGATAGCGCTGAGACTTAACCTCTGCGACACCAGGGAGGCCCCTAATGGAATTTCTCTTAATCCTTACAGAGGTCCTATGAGGTAACTATTACTAATTTCGTTTAACAGATGAGAAAGCCAGTTTAGAGAGGCAAATAACTGATAAGAATTCTTGACAACTGTGACTCCAGGTCTTTCCAACTGCTGAATTGGGGCCCTGTGTTTAAACTTTTTATTCTATATTCCCTGCTTAACAAGAAGGAATACTGAGAAACTGAAAAATGTTTAAGCAGACCAGCAGCACAACTCTATCTTATATAATCTACTGCTAAGGATAATTAAGAATTCACAGTAATTTCCTTAAAGTCCTTTCTGAAAACATTTTATTGAGTTGAAAGGTAAAATTATGCCTTTAAGAATCTTTTTTCTACATGAAAAACTATGCATTGAAAAAAAAATTGGCTCTGTTAGATGTCTGGACTATATCCCAACTTCTCATTGGAGGTACCTTCCTTTTGCTGCTGTCAAAAGTAGACACAGAGGGAAAGGAAGCACAATAAAACTTCAAGAACTCATCCTGTTTATGGAGAAGCCCTTCAATTCAGAAAAAAAAAATGAATAAAAGAAAAGAAAAGCAATTATATCATTTTCAAGTACTGTGCTAATTCTCTGCTAGTCTTTGGAAGTTCTGCCCTAATGAACAGGGTCAAGTGAGTTTTATTTACCTTATCCAAAATAAAATCATAGCCCAAGTAGAAAATGTGTGGTCTTGGTATGTAAGGGGTTTGGTTCTTCTAACCGACCACATGTTCCTTATGATATTTTTGCTTACTGATGGCTACTGAACAATTAATACAAAGAGGGCAAAAGAGCAGAATGTTCAAGTTAGTGAAATCAAATCAACAAAATTTATGTCAACATAAAACTTAATTTTCTATTCGTTTAATTGCAAGTGAGGAATGCTCATGGGAGGCAAGGAAAAGGAGGCAAAAAGTAAAGCACAGGGTTAAATGTAGCTCTGTCATAGTATCTGCTACAGGTAAACTTACTGAATGAGTTGTATAAATACTACTCAACATTTTAAGAGGACTGAAATATTTCCTTGGGACATGATTTTTAAAAATTATCTTTCTAATGGATGTAGCTGTGATAGTGAGACAAGCCAATGCAGGAGCAGGAGATGACGAAGAACATTATTACAACTTCACAGCTTTCCGTGAACTGGACTTCCTCATCCTGAGGAAGACTTCTAAGGAAGCTGTCTCCACAGGGCTGTCCTTGTGGCTTAGTGTAGCTTTATTTTAATAGTAAAATGAAACTACTTGAAAATTACACACAATACTTACCTGGCAGGGGAGATAATCATGATCACAAAAATTATACACACTTGTCTGTGCAAGTATATGTACATGTATGTTCAAATTACGCTTCATAAGCACATATGTGGGAAAAAATCTTCATTTTAGCAGAAAGGAAACTTATTTCTCAGTGCTTTTTTGTAGAAATTTTTGAGACTACAATTAAAATGTTTACTGAGAACAAAATGTTGATAGAAGAAATTTCTACAAATATCAAAAGTGTATGTTTGTCAATTTGTATAGCAAAATGAAAAGGTCAGCATAAAGCATTAGTAAGAGGCAATTTAAAACTTTATTCCTAATAATAATTTATCCTTCTTTTTATAAGTCAGTAGATGATAATAGCTGCATTTCAAAAGACAAATTATATGTATCTGCTCAAAAAAAAATTAGGAAATGATACTAATCTGAGTCTTGATCAATCAAGTATCTGACTAGATAAACTGCTGATGCCTCATGAGGAATCAGCAGTAGAATCTTTGTGATGAAAAATGTGCACAGTATAAAAATTACAATAGAAGTGTGGTTCTGAATGCTTAGCAAACAAGTCCAATCCTGCCAGCTGATTTAATAGATTTTCTAGTTGCCTTTTTATTTGTTAGCATAGTTGGATAATATATATTAATTATTGTTTACCATTAAAAAGAACAGATTGTAGAAATCCATCTGAACAACCTAGAAGAACAACAACAACAAAAAAAATGCAGTGTTTTCCACTGACATGTAAACTTTATGTAACCATATTGCCAATTTTTCTTTAATTCTATATCATGTTCATTTCATGTTATAATTAACAAAAATATTTCTTAAAAACATTGTCCTTCTATGGCGGTGTTGTGGGGCTGAATACACTATGGCAATAATAATTGAATGGAGTCCTATTCTCCCAAATTACAAGCAACAGTATAAACCAACATTATCTTAATAAAAAGTCCTTTTTAAAATATATATTACATTTATCCATTTTTTTTAAGATTTATTTATTTATTCATACAGAACTGGGGTATAGGCCAGAGATGCAGAGGGTGAGAGGATTCACCAGAGACAGAAAGGTGAGCAGAACAGGCAGATCGAGGAAGTACACTGCTGAGGGGAGCAGCGGGGTGGGGCGGGGCGCGTCAAGAGAGGTCTGCCGCACCATGTGGATCTCCTCTGGGGCAGGCAGGGATCGAATTCATGTGGAAGTGGCTTAAGCTTCTCAGTGCTGTGCTTTATTTATTTATGCATACAGAACTGGGGTGCAGTGGTAGTGAGAGGATTCACCAGAGACAGAGTGGGGAGCAGAATAGGCTGACTGATGAAGTCCACTGCTCAAGTCCACTGCTGAAGGGACCAGCAGGCAGTCAGGAAAGGTCTGCCACACCATGTGGGTCACCTCCCTGGCTGGGTATCAAACTCATGCCGAAGAGGCTTTTGGGCTTTAACCCTCTGTGCCACCAGGGAGGACCCAGATTTATCAATCTTTAATCAGTGTACCAGAGAACTGTCACTTAAAATATTGAAAAAGGAAGAAGGTAAATTTATTTGGTAGTTTAGTATATGTTACTAGTTTAAATTATACCTGTTTCATTAATGGAATGAGAACAAAATAATATAGAGAGATGAATTTTATCCTGCCTCTAATAAAAAATAAATTAAACATTTAATACTTAAATAATCCTTCAAAGTATAAATCACTTAAATTAAATAATCCCACATATAAAAGGATTAGTGGGGGGAAATTATAGACATTTTACAAAACTAAATATTTAACAGTGGAGATGCTAGCTTCCACCACAGAAAGATCATGGATATTTTGATAGTGAATATAGTGAAGAGTTGAGATCAATTTTTCCAAATTATGTTCAGTATTATAAATTAGTTACCACAAGAAAAAAATCAGAAGAATATTGTAGCTACTGACAGATAACTTTATGTTTTTGAAGATTTATTGACTTATGAATACAGAACTGGGTTACAGGCCAGAGGTACAGGACTAGTAGAGGATTCACCAGAGCAAATTAACAAGGCAGATTGACAAGAACACGGCTGAGTGGAGCAGTGGGCTGGTCAGGTGAGGTGTGCCATGCCATGTGGGTCACCTCCCTGTCAGGGGATCAAACTCGCACTGAAGCAGCTGCAGTGAGCTTCACAATGATGTGTTTTGACAGGATGCACCACCAGGGAGGAACCAACAGGTAATTTCAAATGATCTTTCTAAAGAGAAACCTGTTTGGACCTCTTGTATGTATTCATCTCCTGTGTCTACTTTTCTAGGTCAAGTGTTCATACAACCATTTCCTATTAGAAATAATTTTGCATAGAAAGCTAACCTCCAGCTTTATTGCTATTAAAGCTACCTACCTTATGGTGCAAGGAAAACAAGTTTAGCTGGACTAACAGAAATATCTGGATACAAGTAGGCATTTTAGCAAGAGTAGCTACAGAGACTGTAGTTTTACTTTCATCTTTTATTGTCACTGAACAGTGACACAAAGAGTTTTTGACATAAAGGTCTAATATTTTGAGACCTGTTCTTAACATTTCTAAACAGCTATGGTCCACTATTCTCATTTTACTTCAGACTTCACTCCAATTAGATGGCAACATCTGGCAAATATTGTTCCTAAGAAATTATTTTAAAAGTGCATTTTTATTGAGGTTCAAAAAATAGTGTATACCTTAAACACATTTTTCACAAAAAAATATTTTCTTTATAATCAGTCTATATTTTCTATTTTTTTATGGCTCGTCAAGAGTTAGAATCTTAATTGCAATTGGAGGAGGTTTAAGCTAGTTTGATATGCACCTAGCTATTTCCGTGCTTCAAAGCCTACAGAACCATCTGCTTGTTGGCAGGTGTAATTAATTAGCTAAGTGGAAACGACTTTCCCTTTCAGAGTGAATAGGAGGAGAGGAGGGAGAACTCTATGAAAACCCGATCTTAGGCAGACCCATCGGCTGGGTGCCTGTGGGCAAATTTCCGATGTTGAAAACTCATTGAATTTAATGGTTCTTAATTTCACAAGATTTCTAATTACAGCTGTGATAATAAGATGTGATCCAGAAGTTGAAAAAAAGTTGGCACATTTTCAAGGAAAATCCTTTCACACAATGTAGACATCCAAAAAGTGTAGAAGTTCATTTATTTATATACATTTTACACATTCATTCCCCTGACCTTTATTTATAATAAAGCAGTTTTGAATCTATTTGGCAGACAGGTGGCAAATGCATATTAGTAACAGTGAAAAGAGGACAGGTAGCAAGGGAAATTTTCACTTAGGCCAACATTTCTTTTCAGAAGTGGTCAAGAAAAAAATACATCAAATCACCTCATTATTCATTTAATAGATTCAAAAAAGGACTGCATTCTGAAAAATGAAATGGGTGAAATATTATAAAAATTAAAGATGATGAAATTTCCTATAAGTTTGTCTGTATAGCTTATAGTAATTTGTTTTTAATGGTCTCACTTAAAGGAGGAATGTGGAGAAAATAAAAAAAGAATCAGAAAAATAGTAACTATACTAAAGTAAAAATCAAAATCACCAGGCAGGGCCCTTCCTGGTGGAGCAGCAGATTAAAGCACAGCACTAAGAAGCTAAAGCCACTTCAGCATGAGTTCGATCCCCAGCCCCAGAGGTGACCCACATGGTGCAGTAGACCTCTCCTACCCGCCCGCTGCTTCCCTCAGCAGTGTACGTCATCATTCAGCCTGTTCTGCTACTCACTCTATCTCTGGTGAATTCTCTTACCGCCCCTCTACTTCTGACCTGTACCCCAGTTCTGTGTGCATAAATAAATAAATCTTAAAAAAAAAAAAATCAGGCAACTATAGATTAGAGACATTCTGTAGGGGAGGAGAAGGGAGAAGGACCAGGACAGAGGTGGAAAGAGCACAAGGGACTATGGTGATAGTGCATGCGGAACTGGTGTTGGGAATTTCATGGGGACACTATACATTATAGAAAAATGGAGGATGATTGACACAAGCTATGCAACGTCTATCGTCTGACAGATTCCGGGTAGATCGGGAAAAGCTCTGAAAAATCAGACTTTCCACTGCTAACTTATGTTATAACCTCCCTTTTTTGTATAATCAAAATATTCTGAGCAACTTTCAGCTTACAATTGGACTGCTTCAGCCGCACAAGGCCTGCCTGCCCTGACAAGCAAACACTGCACCAGGGTGAAAAATTCCCCTGAAATCAAGTGACTTGACTACTATAAATAAATGCAATAGGGCTATTTTTGCAAAGTCTCTCTCACTGCAGGATGGATGGAGGAAACCCATATCTTACATTCTATTATCTCACCTAGCCTTCTATTCAGCTTCTAAAAATTTACTCAAACTTCCTATTGTCTGGCCTTTAAATGTGGAAATTCATCCAGGTTGCCTGTTTTGAAACTAGTCAAGTTTTCCACCTGCTACACCTTAAAGGAATCCACAAAAGTCTACTGGCTAGTCTTTCAGGATTCTACTATTTAATCTTCAGATAAGGAAATTCATCTATGCCTCCTATTCAAAGATTTGATTAGCAAGGACTTTCCTCTTCTGCCTCCCAGGATGACTCAGGTAGAAAAACAAAAACCCATTAAGTAGTAGATAAGGTTTAAGGGACTTCTGTCTTAGTTGATCTCACCATAGTAATATTAGTCATAAACTTTGTGCACCTATGTACCTGTTTTTAACCTTGATTGATTTTAGAATGTTATATCTCAGCTAAAGGGCAATACGGCCCTAAACTGTTTTTAGAAAAAAAGATGATTGTAATCTCTCAGCCCAGTTCGTGTGCTGATGTCATTCCACTGCTTGTTCCTAGTTTATAAAATAAACCTCTGCTGAAGACAGAGCAGGAAGACTTGCATCCAACTCTGACTCCCGTGTCTTCCTCGCCCCCCTTTCCCTTTTTCTCCTTTTCCTCTTTTTAGGAATCTCCACTCGCCGACATCTTCCCACCTTAGGGTCCTGCCTGTATTACCTCCAGACACCTCAATAGTTGGAGCTGGTCTCCAACAGATGATATAATGAAGTTTAAGGCATAGAGACTAAGTGTAAATGGAGCAAAGTAGAGAGCACATGATGTCCCCAAAGGAAGTACTGGTTGTCTAGTTCATGGAGGAATAGTCTCAAAAGATAATGAGGACTTAGTGTTGCCAGAGATCTGCTTTGTTCACTGGGACCAGAATTCTAGAATTTACTGGTAAGTAGCATAAGATTTAAGTATACTGTATGGCAAGCAAAGCACAGCTGTGGGCAAGTTATAGTCTTCTAGCAGTTTACCACATCTGGTTTATAAAGTATCTAAAGTGGCAATACTTCTATAGTATCCCAGTCTTTATGCTAATGGCCCTATTAAGATAGGATCTCATTAGACAAATCTTATCAATTCATCTACAAAAGAGTAGAGAATGGAGTGGGAAAGTGAAACAGTTACATACTTCATGAGAGGGTAAAGAAACATGGGGAAACTCCCAAAGTTACAGGAAGAATGGTATCCAGCAGTCAGTCAATTCTATACTTCCTATTCAATCTTCCTGGGATCCTTGTTTGTTGGAACAGAAGTGGGATAAGCTATTGGGTTTGGAATATACGCTGAGGAAATATCACCACAGTACATCACATTCACTGCTAAAGTCACATGGGAGGGCACAACTAGAAGGTGAAATCCATTGAGGCACAAAGAAAACTGAAAGTCAGTGGATAGTGGGAGATTATTATTTACATGTAGGATGCAAAAGTAGAAAAACTGGCATTCAGGAATAAATGTTCAAACTTTTTTGGTACTGAATTAATCAGTTAGGTGGTATTGCATTAAGGTTTGGGAAAAATAGCCCCAGGTGTCTTAACAGCAGTACTGTATATTAAAAGTAATAGATTTGCTACACCACATACTAAGTGAAATTGTGTTTAGCTTAGTATTCTAAACCCAGACAAACCATCATTCAAAACCATCAATAAGTTTGACTATAGAAGGGAAAACTTTATATATTCAAGGGCCTCATGTATGCATTTCTAATCTTTATTTAGTAACGCACAAGGAGATGTTATTTATGAAAATAATGGGTGAAAGCAAAGCAGTGATACTATGTGACACTGGTCCCTGACTGGGGAGTCAGTAAAGTCAAGTACCAGAATACAGCAGATCTAGAGATACTAATACAAATTGTTGAAATTAAGCTGAGGGTTCAAGGAGAGTAGCCCCTAGGAAGAAAAGGGACTGATAGAATGCATGATATAATAAAGAATTTGGCAATAATTGGTGTATAGGTAAAAAAAAAATAGCATAGGAAGCAGAAGTCAAATAGAAGCCTCGGGGAAAATGTTTACGAATGAATATAATTATAGCATATATTTGTCTTTTCCATAAAAGATCTGATAACTGTCAAAAGAAGCATTTTGATGAGCTAAAGAGGTAGCAAAGCAGGAGTTCATTGATTTTACCATGTGAATTCATTGTTTTAAAAATAAACAGAAGATACAGCTGAAATAGCTCAGTAATGGAAGTGTATAATGAACACTGAGGCCAAAACAATGCTGTCAAGAGTAATAATGGCAGATGGTTCTAGACTGGAAATGCTGTGCTAATTCCAAACATCTAAAGCACTAAGCCTTGAAAGCTAAAAATACAAAAAAAAAAAAATCCATCAAGAATCAGTTCTATGGCATATTCTGCACTTACATCATAGCCTTTTACAAGAAATAGTCAATGTTCTCTTATCGCACACATTACTTTCATCAAAAGGTTTCTGTGTGCTTTTCTGTTATCTCATTTAACTTTGTATTGAGTGACTGTTTCACTGAATATTCAAAAGTCAAAAAAATATTTTGGGGAGATTTTTTTCCTACTGACCCTATTATTGTTTTATCCCAAACTGTGTAAATAGATATTTTTTCTTGATTCTTCAAGAAAGGAAATAAAACTAGGTATCCCTTACTCTTCCAAGAAAACTTGCAAATTGAGACAAATTTGTTAAAATCTGGTTTAATCATACCAATATCAAAATTACTTTTAATATTATTTCACCAAAAAGCAGCAAGAGACTTATATTAGTTGCTATCAGATAATCAGATAATTGGACAAAAGTATATATATGTGAATATTTATAGGAGTATTATATATAAATGCCAAAAATAGGAAACTAGATACCTAGTACTAGTGATTAATTAATAAAATATGGTACAAAAATGTACTAAATAATATTCAGCTATTATAATTATCTTTAAGGAGTTTTATGAAAAAGTAAGAATACAGAATTAACACAATTTGTCTAAAATATACCATATATATGTACATACACACACACACACACACATATTTACAACATGTAATATTGGAACAAAATATCCCATTATGAACTGGAGAGTGTTTGTAAATCTCAGAGTTTCTCCTGACTCATAACAAATGCCTAGAATATGTACTTCATTTTGTATAACAGAAAAATAAATAAGATGATATGAAGACATTGCTGCTATAAATTATGCATATCATTAATGTAAGTATAATAGTAGGCAATTTATAATTAAAGCATATATAATCTATACAGAATACTGAGTTGAGAACAATAAATTTAAAGCTTCAAAATTATAGATAACTACATAGAAAATAAGTAGAGTATAGATGTAACAGGTACACACTTCCTCAGGTGGTAAGTGACAGTCTTTGAAATCTGATTTAACAAATTACTAAGTCAACCTGAAAGTTTCTCAATAATGCCTCAGCATTATTGAGAGTCTCAGAACACAGTGAAAGTGTAGGTTCCAGAACCTATGCTGGGAGTCATGGCACATGACAGTAATCATATTAATGTTCCCATGCATGTATATAGATAAATCACTCTGTGACTGAACACAGTACATTAGGGTAGGATGGCCACATATCTGCTATCCAGGGTCAGTTGATATCTAGAGCAATTATAAACAGTGCTTATTATTAAAAAAAAAATAGTTATGCATACAAAAACTGGATAAACGGCCAGAGGTGAAGGGTGTGAGAAGATTCACCAGAGATAGGGTGGAGAGTAGAACAAGCAGATGTACTGAAAAACATTGCTGAGGGGAGAAGTGGGTGGAACAGGAGAGGTCTCCTTTGCCATATGGAGATTGAACTCATGCTCCAGTGGCTGCAGAGAGCTCCATAGTGCTGCACTTTAACCCACTGCACCATCAGGGAGAACCTAAAGAGTGCTCATTTTTCTCATACAACAACTATTTAATAACTCTTTGCTGACCTTCATTAAAAAAATTGTAAGATATTTGGCCCTCCCTGGTGGCGCAGCAGGTTAAAGCACAGCACTGAGAAGCTTAAGCCACTTCCGCATCCCCGGAGGTGACCACATGGCATGGCAGACCTCTCCTGACCAGCCGGCTGCTCCCCTCACGGGTTTACTTCGTAGATCTATCTCTTCTATCTGTTCCCCGCTCTGTCTCTGGTGAAGCCTCTCACCCTCCTCATCTCTGGCCTGTACCCCAGTTCCGTATGAGGAAATAAATAAATCTTAAAAAAAAAATTATAAGATATTTTCAATTTGAATGGTCTCAGCAGAGGAACACCGAAGTCAAATTTAAGTACTTTTCTTTTTTTTTAGATTTATTTATTTGTGCAATGCGGAACTGGGGTACAGGCCAGAGGCTCAGGGACAGTGAGAGGCTTCACCAGAGACAGAGTGGGGAGCAGAACAGGCAGATCCACGAAGGGGAGGGGAGCAGCGGGCGGGTCAGGAGAGGTCTGCCCCGCCACGTGATCACCTCCGGAGCAGGCGGGGATCGAACTCATGCGAAAGTGGCTTAGGCTTCTTAGTGCAGTGCTTTAACCCGCTGCGCCACCAGGGAGGGCCAAATTTAAGTACTTTTAAAATTCTGGAAAACTCAAATCGTGACAAAGAAGAGTGATAATTATCGTTATTGAGACAGATTAATATTAATGCCCATGACCTACATTTGACACATATACAAAATATAAAATTCCATGATTTTGAAAATAATTTTATAGTATTAAAGTATTTTTCATAAAAATAACTATATTATGAAGAGACAAGTCAATGTTTTGTGTAATGTATATATATATCCACTCATATTTCTTTGGGTACTATTGTAAATAATGATACAATGATCACAGAAATGCAACTATTCTTTCTGATTAGTTTTACATTCCTTTGATAGAGACTGAGGAGTGGAATCACTGTAAAATATAACGGATATATATTTTTTTAAAGATTTATTTGTTTATGCACACAGAACTGGGGTACAGAAAGGAGGTGCAGGGGAGGTGAGAAGATTCACCAGAGACAGAGTGGGGAGAAGATTCACCAGAGACAGGCTGACTGACGAAGTACACTGCTAAGGGGAGCAGAGGACAGGTCAGGAGAGGGTTGCCCTGTCATGTGGTCACCTCTGGGGCAGGGATCGAACTCATGCTGAAATGGCTTTAGCTTCTTAGTGCTGGGCTTTAACCCACTGTGCCACCAGGGAGGGCCCTATAATGGATCATTTTTAATATTTTGAGAACCACTATTCTGTTATCCAGAGGAGTGAAATCAACTTACATTCCACCGATAGTATATGAGGTTTCCTTTTCTCTATAGCCTCACGAACACTTTTCACTCCCTGTCTTTTTAACAGAGGTCATCCTCTATTAAAGTGGGTTCTCATTGTGGTTTGCTGTGTCAATTAGCCCTTTGAAACTTGTCTACCTGGAGCCCTCCCTGTTGGCCCAGTGGGTGAGAGCACAGCACCAAGAAGCTATAGCAGCCACTGCAGCACAAATTTGACCCCTGGCCAGGGAGGTGACCCACATGGTGAAGCAGACATCTCCTGATCCTCCCACTGCTCCCTGCAGCAGTGTTCTTCAGTACATCTGACTGTCCTGCTCCCTACTCTGTCTCTGGTGAATCCCCTCACCCCCGCACCCAGCTCTGTATGTATAGATAAAAGAATCTTTCAAAAAAAAAAAAAGAAAAGAAAAGAAACTTGTCTATCTCTCTACATTTACTGATATGATTAAATGATTTTTGTCATATAATGTGGTGAATTCCACTGATTAATGTAAATATGTTTAATCATTCTCACACCTCTAGGGCAAATCCCATTTGATCAGGATGCATGATATTCTTAATATTGGATTCAGTTTGCTATGATTTTATTGAGGATTCTTGTTTCTATGTTCATCAGGGATACTGGTCTATAGTTTTCTTTTTATGTGTGGTATCTTTTTCTGTCTTTGGAATCAAAGTAATGTTAGCCTTATAAAATATGCCTGGGAACATTCCCTCTCTTCATTTTTTTTTTTTTTTCAAAGAGTTTGAAAAGGATAGGTATGAATTCACATTGGAATTTAGTAGGCAAGCCATCTGGTGATGGCTTTTATTCTGGGGAGGGGGATTTTGACTGCTGTTTAATTTAGTTGCATGTAATTGTTCTGCTCAGATTTTCTCTTTCTTCATGATTCAGTCCTGGTAGGTTTTAAGCATCTAAGAACTTGTCCATTGCTTTTGTGCATTCCAGTTTATTGGTATAAATTGTTCACTTTTGTCTGTATGACATCTGCATTTCTGAGATGACTGTATTAACTTTTAATTCCCTTCTGAGTCTATTTATTATTCTCCTCCATTATTTTTATTGTGTCAAATTAAAGATTTGTCTATTTGTTTATTTTTTTTTGAAGTTTCAGCCACATTTGCCCAATAATTTATTGAACATGTTTGTAATACTGGAAAATACAGTTCCACATTTCAACCAGTTTTGAGTAAAATAGTCATACTACAATAAATAACCATTAACAACAGGTACCACCACTACTGAAAAAACACACAGAACTGGGGTCTCCCTGGTGGTGCAGAGGTTATAGTTTCAGCCCTAGCAAGCTATTGCCAGGTATGGTGGTGTAAGTTCATTGTCAGTCAGGGTGCAAGCCACATGGCACAACATCTCTCTCCTGTCTTACCTAACTACAGCTCCTCTCAGCAAAGAATTTCAGTAGATCTGTTTGTTTTGCTCCCATTCTGTCTCTGTCTCTGGTGAATCCTTTAAAACTCATCACACACACCTATGGCCTAACTGCAGTTCTTGCATACATACATATATATGTGTATATATATATACACATATATATGTATATGTATATATATGTATATATATACACACACACACACACATATAATTATCTAATTATCTGCAGTTCTTGCATATATACACACACACACACAGAGACCTATCCTGAACAAACAATTAAGAAGAGAATTCATTAAAAAAAAATCCTTGCAAGCAGTACTTAACATTTACTTCCTCTATTTGCAGAACCATTGTCAGTAGTTAGCAAGCAGTAGAGCTGGAAGCAATACACTCCCAGAGGTACTATTTTCTAGATGAGCTGCAAAACTCTAGGCTTGACCATAAGTGGCCATTAAAATTCCCAAGGCACCTTTCAAGGAAAGTAGCAGTGTTTGCTTCAATGTCCTGGATTGATTCCAGCTAACTAATTACACTCAGCCTGCTTGGAGAATTGTCAATTGTTTTAATGTGAAAGTGTGGTTTCCTTGTTCCATTACAGTACCTAGATCTACCTTCAAAAATCCCACCTCATAAAATTACAGAGGGAATTCTTATGGCTCATCATTTCTTTAAGACTGAGGTCTTCCAGGCTCTCCCTGGTGGCTCAGGGCCTAGAGCACAGCTCAGCAAGCCAGCCGCAGCGCTTCAGGGCAAGTTCAATTAACACCCCCAAGATGACCCACATGGTGCAGCAGACCTCTCCTGTCTCACCGGCTGCTCCCCTCAACAGTACACTTTGTCAGTCTGCCTATTCTGTTCCCCATTCTCTCTCTGGTGGATCCTCTTACTGCCCCTGCACCTCTGGCCTGTACCCCAGTTCTGTGTGAATAAATGAATAAATCTTAAAAAAAAAGACTGAGGCCTTCCTACATCTACTTCAAATATAAATACTTCAAAGTCTGATACTAAAATTTTGAATATAGCTGAATATTTAGGTAGTACTCAAGGGAAAACACAGGAGATCTATCTAATTTGTATTTTAACACAACAGAATATCTTCTTTTTGGGGGTGGGAAGAGAGGAGGTAATCTTACAGGTGGGCATGTTTAATACCGTTAGTGAACCCCTTGTAGGTATAATTGTGATATATCTGATTTTTCTATACTCAATATCAAAATGTATCTATTTATAAATCATGAAAAAATAAGTTTTATTTTGTAGGACAAATTTTTTAACTGATAACATACTTTTATTCTTTATTTTTTGATAACATACTTTTATTCTTTATCTTCTGATGTGGTAGCAGAAAGTTCTGTGTATCCAAAAATTTTCCCTCTGTTCTTCCATAGTAATGGGGATTTATTGGTCATATATTGGCCAAATTGAAGACAACATCACCAGTGTTCTCACAGTTATGTGTGGCTACATGACACAACCCTGGCCAATGGGGTGATGTTGGCAAAAATGATAAAAATGATGCTCACATTTCTACATTTTTGCCTGTTCAGTTAAGGCACCTGCTTGTATACTGCTTCCAGGGCATGTGAGAGAGACAATATCAACTGTACTTTTGGGAGTAATATCCAAGGGGATGGTGTCACAAGGTGGAAACAATATTATCAGCTGTAGGCTAGTTAGGATGAATATCTTAGGCTTCCACAGCTGAGATGAAAACGTCTATCTTGTTAAAGCTATTGTTAGTGGGGTTCATTATTTCTTAGTAATACTGTATCTTAGCTCATATACATGACATACAATTTTTTCTCTCACCTGATTTATCCCTTTAAATAATGTTTAGTACTATCTAGCTTGTTTTCTGCACAAAGTTCTTATGTTTCAAAAAATGAAATAGAGATCTTGGTAAACATATAATTTTTAAGACATGTCATATAATCAATTTAATCAATGCTTTAGTTACATGTATTAATTTTGCTCACCCCGATTCTTACATAGACAAGATACTACTCTACTACCCCCATTTCATGGATGAAGAAATAGAGAAGTCAAGTGGGCCAAGATTACAAACTCAGATCACCGCCTCAGATCAGCCACAGGTCTGAGACATGTCTCACAGTCAGTCTGTAGGAGTCCATCCACGTGCTCACAGCACAGGGACTGACAAATTAGCCTCGTCTTAGCTTCGAACTTGTTTCACAGTTGCAGTTCCCTTCACAGAATATAGATGCATGGTAGAATAAGCTTCCTAATATTTTCCTTCAAAACAACCTGGAAAATTCCAAAGTGTGATTATTAGAGGAAGATTACATGATCAAGAGACAGCATGTAGGGCTAAGTACGTATGTGATCCACCTGTAGAGAACCTGTGATGTATAGAGGGATGTGTGACAACAGAGTTTGCAACCTCTGTATAATGGCAGAGCCAGCTTGAGTATGGCTGAGCAGGTTACGTGAGAAAGCGAGGGAGGGCTACTTATAGTTGACAGACTCCATACTCAAGAGGATATATTAGCTGAGTCTGGAATATTCAGTATTTAATAATTATTTTTATAACTTTTCAATATTAATTTGTATTTATTTATGCATGTATATAACAACTAGGGGTTAGGCCAGAGTTAGAGGGTGAGAGGATTCACCAGAGACAGAGTGAGGACCCCAACAGGCAGATACTGAAATATACTGCTGAGGGGAGCAGACGGTAGAACAAGAGTGGTATGCTGTACCATGTGGGTCAGCTCCCTGGCTAGGAAAGGAACTCAGGCTATAGTGGTGACACTAGTGAGACTTAAAGCATAGGTCACTAGGGAGGCTCAGTATTATTTATTTCTAGATGCAATGGGATATATATATAACCCAAACAACATGATTTAAACATTGCCTAAAAATCTCCCCTTGGTATTATATAATTAAGTCCAGGATAGTTGCATGACTATCTAAATAACATTTTTATTTGTTAATTTGGGAAACACTTAATGATTACCCACTGTGTGACAGAACTTATGTTAAGAACCAGAATATAAAAATAAAATGTGAAAACTGATCACTAGGAAAACATTATCCATGTAAAGAGAAAGACATAAAAATAAATTATCACAGGGAATGACACATGTTATAATGAAGATAATTACAATGTGCAAAGGAGAATAAAACATCTATGAGAACTGCCAGGGAGAATAAGAGAGGCTTTAGTCTGAAACTTGCAGAATGAATAGGCTTTGGGGACTGATGAAAGGGACTGCTGGGAAGATGCCAAGAATTTTCATGAAACAGAGATGTGAAAAAGAGTTAGCAACCTCTAAAATACCTCTGTATCTCTAGAGTACAGATAACATGGAAGAGGAAGAGGCTCATGATATGGGACAGACATTCTTCTTGGGTGTAATGGGAAACTTAGGTACCATATATATCCAATAATTCCGAGAAGGTAAAGGGTATGCTCTATCTTCCATCTTAGTAAAAGATTTCTGGAAGTACTACATGAAGGAATTGAAAAAAAAAAAAAAATAAGAGGCCAAAGCAGCAGTAAAGGAGGTGCTGGAATGGCATGGTGGGAAGGCGGTGTCTGACCGAGGCGTGGGCCAGTGGCCATGAAAGGGACTAGATGTGAAATGCAAACAGAAAAAACAATTTGGTTTTAGGTGTGGGTTATACAGGAGACTGAGCAACAAATTACACATTTCTGACTTTAAATTAATGAACGCTGAACTTTGGAATAAATGAGATCAATCATTTGGGAAAGGAAAATGAAAAATAGAGTATTAGATAGAGTCTCGTTTTAGGGGTTTGTTGGAAGTCATGAAACACTTTTCCATAGTGGTTGGAAAAAGAGTGTGAACAACAATTCAAACTTAGATTTGTCACTCATAAATACATTTGAAAAGTAGTCATTTATTAGTCATTTAAATACAAAAATGGAGTTGTAAATTTATTCTTAGCAGCAACAAAAAACCCAGAATTATACTTCTGCTATAATATATTATATATAATGATATATTATGATATCACTAATATCATTTAATGAAAGACTAGAGCATAGAAAACAATATGCACAAGATATTCACTAATCTATTATTTAAATAATACAACAAACTAGAGTCCACATAAATGTCTATTTAGGAAGCATTATATAAAATAGGGCATAAATATATAATAGAATCTTACAAAACTTCATCATATGGTGATGCATAAATAAAACTTATGTAAATTGTAACAGTCCAAATGATTCATTCCTATGGACACCATAACCCTATCATGGCCTCATGGCCTCTCTCTACAAATGGGCTTCCTAACCACGAGGTTTTAGGCAGGTGAACTTTGTTTTAGGCATGGACTTTGGCTGGTTAAGTGACAGTGTTCACTTTTTAAGCCTAGATATTGAGAAGCATCATGTCTCTCCCTCATGAGAATTAGAGATCCACAAAATACAACTCTGTAGGCAAAATTTAAATGGACATATTTTTGAGTATTTTCAGACCCCAACAATAATCTGCCACATTATATCAAATAAGAATTTCCTATTGTTAGAGAGTGGGGGGTGGGGGTAGCTGGTTTATGCTACACTGTCACCATTTCTATTATTAAATTGTTATTTAATTGGCCCAGTTGGCCAATTCACAGGTAATTGACTCAAAATTTATATTCACCAAGTGGTAAGAAAGGGAAAGGGAAATGAAATCAACAAAATGCAAAATTAGATCTGCAGGCACATTAATGATGGTCAGTGCAGCAAAGGCCGCCTCTGAATAGAAAGGGGCACAGGCCCCACTGCCAGGCTGACCTTGGAGGGCTCTCCCTCTATGGGCCTGGCCTCTGCTGGCCTGGCCTCTGCTGGCCAGCCCCTTGGCTGTCCTCTCTTTGGAAAATATTCTCCACTGGATCATTTTACAACTACTAAAATATATTTTCTACTTCATAGTTTTCATTTGTACTTCCTTTCAAAAATTTATGCTGCTCTGATTTTCAGTCTTTCTCAAATTGTCTTTAAAAACTTTTAAAGAAAATCTAGCAAACTGAGTTCATGTAATAGATTTTTGTTGTTGTTACACCTACTGTCTATTTTATTTATCTATGATCTACCCTCAGATATTTACCTTTAAATCTAATCAACACAAAATACTAATTTATTTCTCTTGGAAGGATGAACTCCATCTTTAACAATGGCTTAAAGCTCTTATTTTCACAGTGTTTCTCAAGTAAAATATAGTTCTGCAAATTTATTATACCGGAAATATTTAATTTTAATATATTAATATGAAAAGACAAAGTTATGATAGGTAAAATTAAATAAGAGCTAAGAATAGGAGATAAAACGAACTGCAAAAAACTACAAACTATAATTCTATTCTATTTTCCTATTTTCTAAATTTTTCTGTAATTATGCTTTTTTGCATGAAAAAATACGATTTTTTTGTTACTTTATAGTCTATATTAGTGTATACTAAAATTTCTGTATCTTACCAACATGTAATAATGCTGTTGGGAGGATTATTATTATTATTCCCATCTTATTGTGTATTGAGGTACAGACCAGAGGTGTAGGGCCGGTGAGACCCTATTATGAGAGACTTATTTAAACCAAATTAATAAGTCAAATAAGAAGAACCAAATCACTGCAGGATGACATACACACACACACACACACACACACACACACACACACACACACATATATATGTTTCCCAAAAAGAAAGAAAGATTATTCTTCCTTATCACAAACCACTTTTTTATATTAAAACTGAATATATTTTAAAATATTACATTAACTGAAGAGTTGAATAAAAGTAAAATATGTAGGTTTACTGCCATCATCTTAATGATAATATATAGTTACTAGTAATGAACATACTTAGACTTATTTTCAAAGCTTTTATGAGCCAACACAATAGAGAGCACATTCTTGTAAGCCTTCATTATTTCCTTAATGGAGCAACTCTGAACAAGCTCAAAGAAAAGAGCAAAAGATGGCATTGTATAAATAGCAAAATGAATCCATCCTTTCATTTTTTGTCTCTTCTGACTTTTAAAATTCAGCAACAACAAATTAAATATTAAATCCTTATTCTCTGTAACACACTTATGAATTTTTCTATTTAACAAAATGGTTTCTAGTCCCCAGCTAATGATCTAATTATTCTGAGCATTTAGCAGTTCATGCAACTTTATTAAATGCCTGCTAGGTGCTATGTGCTTTGAAGATACATAAATAAATAAGTTAGTCCCTGACCTCCAGGAGCTTGAAATCTGGTGGAGTAAATAGATTTTAAAAATGTTTATAAGACAAAGCTGAATTAAATATAATATTTAAAGCTGTTCTACAAAAATATATTTACCATAATAGATTTTCCATAATGAAAATATTGAATATATATGAAATGGCTCTTTGAAATTGTAGCTCTGAATTAAGGAAAGATCCCTAAGATTTTTCTTGACAATTGTCAAGACAGGTAAATACCAAAGGTAGCTATCTACATATAACTTTCCTAGGACCACCATATTTCAAGGACCCCATGGAGATTAATTTATAATGAGCTTTTGGGCTGAAATTGTTGGTGACTTAAATTACCCCAATCTAGGATGGCTTCCAATCCTTGGGACCTGGTGTTGGATGACCGTATCATCAGAGAAAAGGGGGCTATAGCTATTATTCAGCAAGTAAGGCATAGTGCTGAGACAAATAATGTAAATCTTAGTTGTGGGTTAACTGGAAGATTAACTAAAATATTCAGAACACTGTGGTAATTGCTGGGATATGGATATATACAGTTGCTAAAAACAATTAGGGTCTCAAACAGGATACTAAGTTCGAGAAGCCTATTCTAGGCAGTCAGGAAATTAACTGGTCATCCTCTAAGTCACCTTTTTTTTTTTTTTAATTTGTTTATGCATATGGAACAGGTCAGAGGTGCAGGAGTGGTGAGAGGATTCACCAGAGGCAGAGTGGGGAGCAAAACAAGCAGGTTGAAACACACTGCTGAAGGGAGCAGCAGACAGGTCAGAAGAGGTCTGCTGAGCCATGTGGTCATCTGGGAAAAGGGGACTGGGGATCTAACTGGCACTCTGGCTGAAGCTGATGCTGCTCCCTTGCAGTGCTGCACTTTAACCTTTGCACTACCAGGGAGGACCCTAAGTCACTCTTTCTTTATTACAATTTATTTTAGTTCACATCACTTCCAAATCACACCTTTCTCTTACAGGTCAATTTAATTGCCCACATTTATTCTGCTTCTATCACTTTGCTGATCTTTTAAATTTCCTAATTCTTACAATACATTTTCAGGTACATTATTGGTACTAAACATTAACATAAATTAACACTGCACACTTGAAAAGCAATAAACATCATCCCTAAGTGAAAACAGTGGAGTGTCATTATATGTATAATTTTCTTATTAATTCACAAAAGGTGTCAACATTTAGTTTAGTTACATGAAAATTACAATATAAATTAGGTATCAGAAATCTTCATAACAATTATGTGGAAATTAGACTTTACTTAACCAACATGATCTTTAATAATATTTTTACCTGTTACAACAAATTGACCGTTATAGTAAGACCCATATTTGCACATTTTAATGTAGCCACACTAATGTAGCATCTCACATTGATGATCCTCTATTCAATAAAACAATAGACAATAAGATGGGAATTAAGTGGAAGGCGATAAGACATAGGTTAAAAAAGGAATTAAAATAAAAACCAATTTGTGAAAATTCACATTAAAGTAAATAAGGAAGGGCAAAATGAGAATCACTCAATAGCTCTTGTTAAAGAAAAAGTGGTAAACTTGGAAGTGAAGGAATAAAAATTATCATTTAAAATGAGTAATTACACGGTCCTTCCTAGCGATGCAATGAGTTAAAGTACAGTAGAGAAGCTCGCTGCAGCCTCTTCATGGTAGTCTGATCCTGGGACAGGGAAGTGGCCCACATGGCGCAGCAGACCTCTCCTGACCTGCCCACTGCTCCCCTCAGCAGTGTGTTTCAGTCAATCTGCCTGTTCTGCTCCCCACTCTGTCTCTGGTGAATCTTCTCACCACCCCTACACCTCTGGTTTGTACCTCAATACTGTATGCATAAATGAAAAATCTTAAAAAAAATAAGTAAATATATATATATATTAGTGTTACAGTTCTTCATTATCATCAAAAATCCCAGTGCAGTTTCAACTTTGCTTTTAATGTTCTGATGTAGCTACTAGGTATATCACTGTGCTGGTTACTACCGTGATATCTACTAGGTAGAGAAGGTAAATTTTCTGTCTCTTTTAAACACGTGCAGTATAGCAGTGAAAGTCATTGTTTTACTCATTAAGGTTCCCGTATGCCCCGATTTACAGCACTCTTTTTATTGACTGGTTTTCATGGGATTTTTCTGGACGTTGTTAAAACTTTTAGTCTGGGGCCCTCCCTGGTGGCGCAGCGGGTTAAAGCACAGCCCAAAGAAGCCTAAGCCACCTCCACATGAGTTCGATTCCCCCCCTGCCCCGGAGGAGATCCACATGGCTAGGCAGACCTCTCCTGACCTGCCGCAGTGTACTTTGTCGATCTGCCTGTTCTGCTCCCTACTCTGTCTCTGGTGAATCCTCTCACCCTCCGCATCTCTGGCCTGTACCCCAGTTCTGTACGAATAAATAAATAAAAATCTTTAAAAAAAAAAAAAACAACTTTTAGTCTGATGTTATCCCACCCCAACAGCAATAATTTTAGTAATACAGAATAGTTTCCGCTCTGCTAAGTAATCAACTATCCTAGCAAACACTTTTTCTTGTTTCTTTTGCCATCAGAACCAGTATCTAAGATAAAAGACTAAGCGAAGTCATTAGAATTCCATTTTTCTAAAATAAGATTAAACATGACTTAGTTACTTAAATTATTAGCAATGTCTTCACTGTATTTAGAACATCTTTTATTTATAACAAGAAACCAGTCCTGACATTTGGTAATCACAGGGCAAATGTGATATTAAGCCAAGGGACACATTCATTTTTTGTTGTTCAACTGTCTGTACTTGAAAATGACAAAAGATAAATAACTATGGGAATATAAAAATCCATATAGCTGCTGTAACTTTTATACCTATAATGTCACAGCATTCAAATTAGTTTTCAATAAATATGAACTATTATGTCTCACTCTACTGATACCATCTCTACAAATATGAAAAATAAGAAATATATCTGAAAGGAGTGTTGATTATTGTAAGTGATGCATGCATATGTCATTGCTGAGAGTAATCTTCCCTATCTTATGAATTAATAAGAAGTATTTGGTACATAGCACTTTTTCAAATAGCATATTATTAAAACCAAAAATACATTTTTTTCCTTTATTGAATGTCAAAAATAAAATATAATTCTATTTCAACAAGAGCCTTTTTTCTCTAAAAACATATTTAAGTTATAAAATATTTCATGGAGATAATACACTGAAGATAAAAAACCTTATCAAATACTGAAATAACTCGCTTTTTGAAAATAATGATAATTTTAAAAGATAGCCAGCATCCTTATGTATTAGAAGGGATTAGATTCCAGTGATTGTAATTTCAAGATGGTAAATGGATATATCAAGTAAAACTGTGAATTAGCTTGGATAGAGAATAGTGAGTATAGGATAGAGCATAGGAGGACTAAAAGACATGCACTATGCAAAGACATTAATATTAAAATAGTTGTTTTTAGTATTGAGGCAACACTGACTTAGAGGCAGAGGGTCACTGTACCACTCCACAATACCCACCACGACAACACCACCTATAATCTTCCACCATAGACCACACTTTTATGTACTGAGATTGTTAAATATATGTTTTAGCAGTCACAAATCCCCTAGAAATTTATCAAATATCTTCGAGGCTCAGATACTTGGTCTAAAAGTGAAAATAGCAGTTCTCACACTGGTGGATGGATAATGGTGTATGAGATTAGATATTAAATGTGTCCGGGACAGCACCTGATAAACAACATACACCCTGTACATCATAGGCTTGCCTTCCTTTTACTATGGACATCTCAGTTTATAGTTAGGATGATTTAGGGTACAAAAAGTTGCACATGAATATTTAGATGTTTAGAATTTTAGTTGATGGGGAGAGAACATGTGAAACTACTCAATAATATTCTATTATGTTAGGTCTAAAGTTTTATATTCTGATCAAAGTGAAATTGTCCCTAACTTGAAGCAATTCCGAAGTATTTAATATAAACCACCGTTCCCATATACTTGTTCTTGTCTTCAGATTCCCATTTCTATAGGTATAACATTGAACTTGTGGTTTTGATAAGTTTAACTGAATTATTTGCTTATGGATATCTTAGCTAACATACACTTAAAACAAAGTCAAGTATCACTCATTAGGTCACAATCTTATTAAGAGATGGTACAATGGAATACTAAGTGAGCAGTGACATAAAGATAATGGACAGCATCAAGGTTGTTAGGTTTATGGAAGGAATTAATGAGAACTGGAATTGAAAAGGACCTGATAAACAGATCTAGCCCTTCATAAAAGCACAAGGATAGTCTAACTACAAATAGAATAAAGGCAACAAAGTTACAGAAGATAATTTTGACTACTTCTTTACCTTATTTTATATATATATATATATATATATATATATATGTACATTATGTTTATTGGGGTTCCAAAGACTATCCACATTTGGAGATTGTCTGGAGGGATCCATGGAATTCATTCTATAGTAATACTACTGACAAAACTGATTACAGTAACCAGAGTAAGAACAGAGTGAGATCAGAATGTAAAGAAGACATAGGCAGAGTCTAGAATAGTCCATGCACAAGCTTCTAATATAGTGTCCTATCTTATCTTACATACTATCTCCTTTTATGAGGGGTTACACAGACAGCATTTTTCTTCTAGCAACAACATGTATGCAATGAGTCTTTAAGGAGAACTTCACTGGAAATCACTGCCCAAATTCTGATCATATAGTAGATACCCTCGGCCTAGTATTTAGTAAAATTCAGACTCACAGAAAGAAAAATGGTGTTCAGCATCATCCACATTTTTTGTGCAAATGCAAGGGCAGTAAACCTTAGTAGTTGGGGATTGATGGGAGCATTCCAAGACCCGAATTCCAGACACAGCCTAGGACCAAACTTGCAACTGTAGTTTCTGTAGAGCGCAGTTTTAGGCCTTTGAAGCTAGCTCTTTTCTGTACAACAGAAGTTACAAAACAGCTTGCTATAGCTTATCATATAAAATATATTAACAAATAGTGAAAGCAATGAATAACAATAATTAATAATATACATTAAAAAGGCTATGCAATAGGATATTTTAAATTGTAAGCTACTTTGGTTTTTGGTAAAGCATAATGTGCGATAAAAAAAAAAGCAGGGAAATAAATAGTTAAACTTATCAGAAGGAACAGAAAGATAATTTCCCCTCACTATAAAATAATTCAGTTTTAGACAATGCAGGAAAAATGCCATTAATAAATATTACCATTAGACTTCTGTGGTTCTGAAAGCATTTAATTATGAAATGTAGTTATATTATAAATGTTGGTATCTAAACCCCAAATGGGAAGACTATCTATGAAATATATTAAAAAATCCGATGATTTTATATTATTTACTCCATATTCTAAATTGTTGCTATGATAATCTAATGCTGATATATTTGCAATTGAGTCATTCCAATTCACAGATGAAAACACTTGAAGAGTTCCCACCCAAGTTCTCTCAAATGGTTACAAAATTCAGAAGTGAGCTCCAAAGAGACAGGTTAAATGTACTCCAGCTATTGAACCACTAGTCAAATGAATGATTCAAAAACTATTTTTAAGCATCTAAAAGGGCCCTTCTATAGATGTTTTAACCAAGGAAAGTACCAGAGGCTCAGTCTAAAACATAGAGAATTTAGGTTAAATAAAGAAAAGAATTTATGGACAGTGCAGGTTGTTTAGCACAGGTAAGTAACACAGTCACTTCCCTGGGAACATTCTCACTCTAACAAAGAGCTTTAAATCACAGACCATCAATCTAAATTACTTAGGGTTTAATCTATCTCCCATCAACTGTATTGTTGGACAAGTTACTTATCTGTGTCTCACTTTCCTCATCTGTAAAGTGAGATATTAATCAAGTATGGTGACTAGAAAATAGATAAAAGAACTAGAATAGGCCCTGACATCTCCCTAAGCTCTGCTAACTTTCCATTAGTTCATATCTCCATTTTCTAGAAATAACATTATGTAGCCACATGTGATGTGAAGGGTGAATGAAGAGAGATGATGGATCAATGAGATTATAGAAATTAATCAGAAATGGTTCATAGTCTTCATATAGAAAAAAATATAGATTAGTGGAAAAGGTAGTCTTGGTCATTTCTGCAAATCATTTGGGAGGTAGCTCTGGGAATACTGAAAGTTACCAATGGGTGCCATCGTTTAGATGGTACATTACTGATTTTTCACTTGTAGTGTGTACTCAAAAGTGAAAAAGTTGAAATGTAGAGTTCAGTAATCAAACATCTTTATTTTGAGCAAACTGCAGCTTATCATAGTTTACAACAGGCTTCTAGAATGAGTTTATATAAGTTTAGTTATTTCTGTACCTGTGTGCAGGGGAAAATTAAATTATCTATAAAATGATCCACCTCTTGGCTTCTGATAATCATTGGAGGTGACCACTTCACTGCCTCTGCTTCATTGATTTCCGCTCAATCTCTAACTAAGAGGTAAAATTAAAAACAAGTGTTAAATGTTACCTATCAAATAATTTTGTCCTTAAAATCAAAAAGGTTTTTGCTTTTTTACTTAACTTATAATTAATTTCTAGGTACAGTTCCAAGATGTTAGAAATAGTTTATTTCAAACACATTTTCCCATATCCCTTCCCAATTCAGCCCTCAAAATGAATAAACATACCCAGCCATTGTAATAAATGAGATGGATTTAAAAATGGAAGGACAATTTTAGTATTGCATTAAGTATAAGCAATATTTAATACAATTATTAAAACTGACTTGATGTTCAGCTGCCATTTGAAAATACAATTGAAATAAAGAATTGTGTATTTCAATTACACACCAAGGTCTATAACTTGACTGTAATTGAAGTGGAGGTTACAGTTTCTGCTTTAAGTTGTAGTATAAACTGGATCACCTTCAAACATGGTGGATAGAACTAAAGCTAGTGAATTCTGATTTTTCACCCCCCAAAAAGCTATTTTCTAAGCATTCTACTGTGAAATTTGTTTGTAACTAGGAAAGAGAAAAGCAAAAATGATTTATCGACTGAATAAACTAAGGTAATTTTACTGTATGTGCGTATTCTTAATGCTAAATACAACAGACCACCTTTTTGCACTGGGCTAAAATTTGCTTTTTGTTTCTGTTTTTGTTTTTACACATTATGCACCCCACAAAGGAAAAATATGGACTAAAAATATGAAAGAAAAGTTTAATCATCACTCGTTAGGCTAATATATCTTTTCTGTGTCTTCAGCCATAGTTCACTTATAAAATAGCTTTTCATGGAGAACAGATTTATAAGGAATAATAGGAAATAAAACTCAAATTGTTGGGATACACAGCACTTATGAGATGAGTATAAAGAAGACTGTACTGTAACTATTAAGGTAAAAGAGATTCGAAATATATTCTGACTGGTTCTCAAAACAATTCTTGGCAAAGATTTTCAGAGGCTCATAACTATTTTCCTTGTTGCTCCCATCCAACAAAACAATAGTCACTAGTCATCATCATTCCTTCCATCACAATGATAAAGCTAGTAATATCTGTCTTTATTCTGTTTCCATAGCAAAGTGGTTGATAATACATTTCTACAACCCAAATCTTTAAATAAGCTGAGAAATTTCAGTGCACTACCATAGAAAGAGAAAATGCTAAGTAAACTAATGCAACGTTAGAAACACACCTTGATAGAAGTGTCGAACACTTACAGAGTGATGTGTTTTATGCAGGTCTCTGGAGCAAGTATCCTTACAGAGGAGTGTGTACTTTCAAGTGTTCACAGAAGAATCCATTGTGTGAAAGAAATACAATTGCAGAACTTCTATTTGTAAGCATTGTTTTAGCTTTAAAATAAGTAGAAATAAAACTAAGCTCTGCTAGTACATATTACATGGACTGATGTTGGGATCCTTACAAATTGTTGTGATATAGTCTTGCTTCTACATACGATGAGGTCACCCTAAGGGAAAAGTTCACGCTATTGCACAGAGGGTGACATGCTAGCACCGTCTCACCCATAAACTTGGCATGTTTATGTTCAGTATAGTTTGACTTGCTTGGTTAGGCTTGCATATGGGAGTTTATCATTTATATGATCTAGTTTTACTTAACTAACTCTCAAGAAAAGTACAATGTCTCTAAAACGGCTCTTTAAAGTACTTGCAGAACACACTAATAAGGCAAATAAAGAAAAGCAAGAGAAAGACTGATCTGGTGCTTCTCTAAGAACAAGTTTCTTCACTTACATTATGCAGAAGTGAGCATAATGTACTAATAAGATCTGACAAGAAATTGGTAAACTGTACAACAATATCGAATGAATTGTGTATATGGATATATGTCCGCTATCACTTGACAAATCTTGCCTCAGCAAGGTTTTGCATTTGAAATTTTAGCTAATAATAAAGGTGCACTTTATGTGTTTTTTACAAATAAATTATTATTTTAAAAATGGGAAGTTAGTTCAATCATAGCTTGAAGATAATTAGTAGAAAACTGGTTAAATGCTTTAGAGTTACATATTTTAACAAGGCTAAATAATAATTTTTTTCTATATTCCCTAAACTAATGACATACACCAACATTTTTTAAGTTGTCAATTCCATTATAAGGAATACAATTACAATATTATAAGGATTACAATCACAATACAGTGTGTGGCCAAATATACAAATTTGAGCATTGAGAATTTAAAATAACACAGAACCTTAACCTTAATTTACTTTTTAGGAAAATTTGTGATAATTCTCTACAAAAAAAAAAAAAATCAAGTGTCTCATACTTTCAAAGTTGGCAAATTAGGTTGTTACTATGTTGAGGCCAATACAACATTTACTGGTTTCTAAAAGTAAATGAAATCATGATTTCTGGTATTATGTTAACACTAAGGTTTATTACAATCAAAATTTACTCTTAAAACTATTGCAATACCAAAAATAACTATCATACGATGGTTCTGTTTGTTTATTTTATTTGTTTATTTTATTTATTTATTTACTCATGTATGTATGTATGCATTTATATGAGACTTTTAAACATGTTTTTCACAAATATACTGTGATTCCCTTCCAGTTCTCAAATGCCAATAATACACATAACTTTACATGTGATTTTTATTTTTATTATTTCAAGGTCTATATTTTACATGTGATTTTAAACCTAATTTACCATTTATGTTTGACTTAACTAGATTTAAAGTTAGTTACTGATTATCAAAACTCATCAGTTAGACAGTGGAAACAGGTAGCTCCATCAAACTGGACACATATTTAAAACTTGATTATGTTCAATTCAGAAGAATACATATGAACATTTTAATTTGATAGTTAGATTTTGGTTATTATTTCAAACATGTCTCAGAATTATCATCTTCCAGGAAGCATATTCTTTACAATCCTGTCCCATTTTTTTACACATAATTATAAATAAAGCTATAGCACAAAACAGCAATCTATCACTTACTGAATCAACTTCTTGCCTATAGATTATCTTGTAGTGAGTCATTTAAACTAGGCATTATGAACTATTATTTCAAATAGTATTGCTTGATCGACAAAAAACAATGAATCTGAGTTCTGATACATTGCATATGTTACAAAATAAGACTAGATTGTCAATATTTTCTAGCAGTTATTTCTGGAAGTAAGCAATAAGGTTTATTGTAGCAAACATTTTTCCTTTTGGGTATGATGCCATAAAGATCTCAGTTAAGTAAGATTTTTAAACATTTTTACACAAATAAATAAAAATATATACAAAATATATACCTATGATAATTCATTCAAAGTTGATAATTCATTCAAAGTATCCACAAAAATAATTTCTGGAAAACACTCAAAGAAGAGTATTTCTGTATATGACTAAGTAGTTTAAATTAGCATAAATTTACACGATTCAAATATTTACATGTATGATATGGTAAAGATAATAGGTACAACGCAGAACATATTCTTTTCAAGACCACATTATACTCTTTCAATTTAATGTAACCACAATTAAATCTTGTCTAAATACTTTGTTTTTATGCAAGTAATAGTCTTTTAAATTAGGAATTTCTCCCTTCCCCTATTAGGTGTGCCTATATTCAAGATTTAATTTCATACTTTGAATAATCTAACTTTAAAAGATGGCTAAACCAAATAAATTAACTTGGACTTTTAAAAATAGGAGGAATTTTATATTTTTTCATTGTTACAGCACTAATAACAATAATGCTGCCTGATTGATACTGGCAATAAGTAAATATTTGTGAATTGAATAAATAAGCCATTAATATTAAAAAAGCTAACAGTTACATGATCGTGGAAATTGCACATACTTTCTAATCTACCTATCCCTGAAATGGCAAAAAGCTAAACATCTTCAGTGCAATATTTTATGATTATTACAAGGATTCATACAGGTGGAAATGCTATGCAAAATTTAAAGATCATGAGATGTCTTATCTCATACAATCTAGTGAATTTTCTCTGTATTCTTATTTTCACCTGACTTTCACTGATTTTCTCTAGAATTTTTAGATATATTTTTAAATTCATTGAGAAGTTGGACTTTTATTGGACTGAAAAAAATGATGTTCAAAAATTTCTAGGTAAATTAGTGTTGGGACTTCCTTAGCTGTACCAACAGACAGAATGGCAGAAACACACAACACACCCATACACACACAACACCTGATGATTTTAATCAATGGTTCTAGAAATTGTCACAAACCACCAATTGAGAATGGTCTGAAATGGCAAAAATAAATCTTAATATCTTATAGAATTTATTACAAAAAAGAAAAAAAAGAAAGGTAGCAATAATGTTAAATAAGTATTGAATTATAGTAAAGAAGATTTAAAATGCTTTTCTAGACATGCCCAAGCTAGTTTTTTTTGTTGTTGTTGTTGTTGTTATTTAGTTTAGTTTTGTTCTAGTTTCACTTTCAATGATGTGTGAAATTTTGACTAATATAAAAATTATTCTTAATGCACTTTAATTATTTTGCTAAGAAAAATCTATTTGTTCTGTATAAATGTTGCAAATGAACACACCCAACCCATAACTCAATAATGTATTACTACTCTACTTGATAATAAAGTACTTGATAAAGGTAGTACATGCAAGAACCTAAGCAGGCTTGTTAGCATTCCAAAGAAATATGTAAGTGTTGGACACTCCATATTGGTGCAGCCATTTAAAGCACAGCACTGAGAAGCTAGCTAAAGAGGCCTCAACACAAGTTCAATTCCCCACCAGGGAGATCACCCACATGGTGCAGCAGATCTGTCCTGTCTAACCTGCTGCTCCCTTCATCAGCAGTTTACTTCCTCAATCTTCCTGTTCTGCTCTTTGCTCTGTCTTTGGTGAATCTTCTTACCACCCCTACACCACTGGCCTGTTCCCCAATCCTGTATGCATAAACTAATAAATCTTAAAAAAAAAAAAAAAGAGAGAGAGAGAGAGAAATACGTGTCTTAGGAATAGTATTTAAATGAACACTGATACCTTCAAAATTGAAGAATAGATTCAAAATATTTAAATGAATTACCAAATTTCCACAGAGAGCAATTTAATCTAAAGTGAGCGATAGATTTATAGATTATTTACAAATTCTTTGATTATTCAAACTATACCTCCACACATACAGTGATATATTTTGTTAAATAAAATCCTTAAAAGTAGTATGAGTTATTGAAATTCTATGAAAATCTGATAATGGGAACACCAATGCTTTGATTATTATATGAATGGACATATGGAAAATTATATTTATTAATCATAATTTTTATTTTATTGAAAAATCACACTGTGGACAAAATAAGTTTTCAGAAGTATAGTAACTTTTCTGAAAAATGACTGAACAGCTCTTTCACTTAAACTATAACAGCTCTTTCCATTAGGATACTAAGTATATAGTATACATACTTTCTGACTAATATATCTTCATAGTTATTTCAACGGTAGCATATTTAAACTAATACTAAATGAATGAATGAATTCTCAGTGATTATGTGATTTGCTAAATACTCCAAGTCTAGTCAGAATTGTGTCTCTTAATGAATACTTTATTTATTTTTTTCTGTTTGAATTAGCAATTTTTAGCCCAGGACTATAAAACTTTCTGATACTGTATGCATAACTATATATAAAACTATATTTATAGAAATATATATACACACATATACATATACTGTTGAGGAACAAACTTCATAACTTTCTACAAAATGTCAATAGTTCTCAAAAACACTTATTAAACTCAAGTAACCTTTTTATAAAAAATTATAATATTTTTATATATTTCAGTTGTTTAGTTACATTTAATAATAATGGATAGTATGTGACTGTAGAGTTTCTTCATTCTCCCAACATACTTTAAGTTTCAAATACTATCTACTGCAATCTCGAAACTAAATTGAAGACTGATTTATCTGAATAGTCAATTCCTGAAATTAAATAGTGGTCATATATCTTTGATAGAGTGACTTTATTATTAGGTTTCTCAAGCAGAACGATCTTAGGGATGTTGGGGATAGAAAGAGAGAATCATAGTGGGGAATGTGTAGTACGCTAGAGAGCCAGTGATGATTTTCTTAGAAAAGTCTTTGCTGGCATTGATAGCTGCTCCACTCAGAACTGCATGAAGCACAGTCTTACCCTCACAGAATGGGCTCTTCTTTTACTTCCAATTCATGCTCTCTTTTTATATCAGGTTGAAAATTCTCCCCTACCTTTTTTACACACCAGCTCCTTTGGAAATGACATTAGTTGTTCTCAAAGATATCAAAGCCCCAGACAAACTAGCAAAGAGATATGTGCAGAGATATTTTGTGTGCATAGGTATATGTACACAGACACAGATGAACCTCATGTCACTATAACATTATGTAAGTAACCAGGAACTGGAAAACTGGAAACTACCTAAGTGCAAAATGACAGATGAATAGATAAAGAAGATGCCATTCACACACACACACACACACACACACTATGGAATTATACTAAGTGTTTAAATATCCTGCCATCTGCAATAATATGGATGGACAAGGAGGGTATTATGCTTAGTAAAGTAAGTCTGATGGAGAAAGGAAAATATATCATTTTGATAGTAGGATACAGCAAGTTAGACTAAAGTTTTAGATTATAATACCAATTAGTGGTTACCAGAAGGGAAGTAGGGAAGGAGATAAGCCAGGTAGAGGGGTCAATTGTGTGGTGAAAGATGGAATTGGACGTTTAGTGGTGGACTTAATGTAGTACATACACATGTTCATTTTTAAAGATGGAAATCTGAAAATTAGGCAATGTCAATTTAGTAAAAACATCAGCACCCCAGACCAAATGAATCAATATTTTATTGTCTCCCATCTACCACCCCCCCCAACTCACTTCACCAATATGTGCATAACTCTTCTGTAGATTATTTAATAGGAAATGAAGTTATAGACCACTGATAATAGTACTTCTCTGTTCAGTAAAGGCATTCAAGTGGGTAAAATCTCTTGGGAGGGTGATTAACTTCCAAAGAACTGGCTGAATATATTTCCTGGATAGGAAATTTTTTTAAAGTCTTTGCTTTCACATTATTATTTCTGACATCAATCACCAGGAAACATGACTAACTGCAGCCTCAGTTCTCTGGGTCTGTAAAGCCCTCACTAGTTTACCAGACTAGACTACTTCAGTCACAGGTCATAGGACCTTTGTGCACCGTGATTGGGAATTTAGGAAACATGCAATTTTTACCTCTTTGTGAATAGGTATCCCAATTTGATTTTAGTTCACCTTTTATGAAAGATTTAGAACAATTTTCTGCACATACACACCAAAAAAATAGAATTTCCTATATTTTATTTTGGGCCACTTGTTTAAAAAATATGAAAATTATAAAAAACATACTGATCTATTATAAGTTTGTTCTACTTTATCTGTTCTTTGTCAGAGTGTCATAAGCTTCTCCTTTTACAAGGTAACATAGCTATGCTAATTTGTTAGCCCTTTTGTTGTCTGATTATCAAAAGACATGAATGACACTTAGGATTTGAGAGCATGCAAATTATTTCTTAATCTTTATCTATTCCCTGAATTGTCAATTACCTAAGAAATGAAAAGGGAGGAAAAGCATTATTCCCGATAAATTAGTATAGCTAATAAACACTTTTTCAATTACAACATTGTTTAGATTTTTCTTTTTTTTTTCATTTACAGTGAATATCATTCTTGTTGTCCACTTAGAAAAAAAGAAGTAAGTTATATCTACTGCTTTTCCCTCTCCTAGTTTTAGCCATATCACTCACTGTAACAGCTGAGATTAATACAGCTTTTCAATCATCTTTAAGCAAGAATATTCAGATGCGTTAGCAGCTGCCCAGCTTCTTAAGAACTCACTAATCCTTTAATCTCCAGACACTTCTTTTTTCATAAAAGATTCACAAGCAAAACAAATGCAATATGGATCAAAAAATTTAATCAGAATGCTTAAAATGCAATTACATTCATCAGGGTGTTCTGTTAGGCTGGGTATTAAATCTGGGCTTTATTCAATATCCTCCTTTTATTATAAAGCAATATTTTTCCACTCTGTAAACCATCTGATCCCTAGGCTAATGTCCTTTCCACTAAATATTAAAAAGAGAGAGTGCTATGAAAAATGAGCTGGAGGAATATTCCACTTATTTCAATGGGAAAATTTCAAATCAGACTCTTCCTGAAATCCTTTCTTACAAATAACCAGTTAATTTGACCACAAGGATTTACACTTTCAAATAGTGGTTACAGGACTGTTATGTTGTTTTAAACATCATCTATATATCCTCCATCACACTTCCTTCAATTGAATAACAATTTTGACAATTGCAATTTGAAAATAATAGTCTATTGTCCCAGTTTTAACAGCTGAAAAGTTTAAAGGGAATACTAATTTCTTCATTCAAGCAGAGTAACTCTGCAAAAAATCTTAGTTATATTTCTCCAGTTCTCTATTTCACATCTAATATCACTCAACTGTAACAATAGCTTTGAAATAAAGAGCTGTCCAGCACAGCTTGATGTGAAACAGCTGGGTGCTTCTTTTAAGTCTATACCTAGCTGTAACACAGTGGTTGGAGTTTTGTAAGACATATGGAAGTTAAGTGAAGTGGTTGAGGGAGTTCAGGGAATTCCCTTGACATAAGTAATCCTCGGAGTAAGAGAAACTTATTTAAAGGTGCAGATGTAGGGAGACCTCAACCTTCACTAAATATTTAATGGATTGTTTGTGAAATTTGTAGATGCCCATTATGCATTAAGCCTGTTTGCCCAATTTTCTTCCCCAAAGGGGCTTCTCCAAATGAATAAATAATAAATTAACTTTTTCAATTCCACAGTAGGGAAAAATAGAAGCAAAGATCAGTCTTTTAATAAGGAATAAGTAGTTATTGCAACAATATTAACATCTGGTATCTACGACTCAGTTGCCAATTGTGCCCAATTGAAGTCACTGAAAGAATCAGCAAGGAAAGTCAAGGATTCAAGTGACTCAATGCACAACTGACTGCAAACTAGAAAACCATTTTTCTATACTATCCCTCCTATTGCTCCTCTATATACTATTGCTCCTATGGCAGTGAGGGAGAGCTCTCAATTTTTGAGACTGTCCTCTAGGACAAGATCAATATTCTTTTCTTCTCATCACAACTTCATAATTGCATGATGCTGTACAAAGTATACCCTGCAATTCTCTTACTGATATTACTATGTCTAACTGGGATATATAAGGTTGTAATAGTTACTCATGTTACTGATGTAATAACTAACAAGTAGAGAACACCTGTTTGTCACATGTTTTTGGAACACTCACCTTGAAATGTTATTTCCCTGGTAACAGGCTCAGCAAGTAGATCATCTAAGAAACTGCAGCTCTTGCTAAAGTGAATCTAGCTCTCCCTGCAGAGTGTATATACCTTCCTGGCAGATGCAAGAAAACTCAAGGGCAAGCATGGTGTGTCTGTTTAATGGTTTGAAAATAGTATGGTATGACAAGCATTCCTGTTATATGAGGAGCGAAATTACAACTTGAATTATGACTTAGCCTTCAATCTAGCCTAAGAGAGTAAAATACCACAGGTCTAGCATCTTTAGGCTGTGCAGGCTGTATTGGTTCCTGACTTAGAAAGTATCTCTTTAGGAATTTAGAAACAGGAAGCATATATATTAATTTGTATCCTGGCACATGATTCTTCCTTTTCTAGTTAGATTCAGAGGTAAACTAAAGGGAAAATAATCATGTATCTGATTAAAGTTATCATTCATGCAATTCTGTCACTATGCATTGATATTTGTATTTAATCCTGGAACACAAAACATACAGGGAAGCATCCAGGGAAACTGGAGTTTGGTACCAGGAAGTCACCCAATAGAATGGAACATATTCACTGAACCCTTCCTAGAGATCCCAAAGATGAGGGCTGTTCAGAGGATACATCTGTAACAAACACACATGTATCACAGTAAATTAGTAATTTACTAGTTGGCAAGCCACTAGGAAAAACTCAGCTAAAACTGACATTTGTCCTATTTCAGCCTCTAGAGTGCATGAATTTGCATCCAAAGATGTGATGTGTGTGACAGTGAGCAAACTACAGATAAGGTTTTTTTTGTATCAAGTAATAATTCAAAATTTATGTAAAATCTAATTATTCTCACATTCATCTATTTCTAGATTTCTGGATAATCCTTAGCTATGGGAAACTATGATAATGCTATGTAAGTAACACAGTGTTTTTTGTTTTTTTTTCCTCTGTAGGAAAATAGATCATGCATATTTTCCCTATAAATATTTTGACTACATATCTATGCTTTATAAATGGGACTCACATTATTTTACAATCCAAGGCAATTTTGATGTGAAAATACACATTAATAAAAATATTTGGAAAACACATTAGGAGTATTCTTGTCAAAGTAGGAAATACGGTCACCATATTTACCTAGTCCTACAGGAGAATGTGCAATGTTTTTTAGTATAAGTCAACGCTTATAATTATTTTACTTATAATTGTTTATAAACAATTTTATAAAAAATAAAATAATGGATTATTTATATAGTCAAACATAATTATTTTTCTACTTAGTATTTATCGATATGACAGTATCTTGAGGAATTTCATTAAAATAATCGCAAGTACTAGCTATTAGATATTCTAAATATCCTTATATAGATATATATATTTAAGGTAATCTTACTTCTAAAGGTGTACAATCAAATATTTTAATGTTTACTTTTTTACATAAAATATTTTATTTTATTTTTTCTTCCAAATATGCAAAGATATTGAGATCTTATTTATAAGGATAAAAGCATACATAGTCTCAAAATGACAATTTTATTAAGCTCATCTTTCTATATTTGTATTCCAAAATTATAACTAAAAATATATCCTGGCACAGCAAAGAGCAAATATAAAGAAAGTGGAGGATAGGACATTTGATGCACAAATAGATGCATTGGTTTTAATAATGACTTCGGGGGAAGCCATAAGATATTCTAATGAATTTCTCCATGGATGTCAGTTTATTCATTAACCTCTTGCTAGGTTGTTCAACAACATACTCAGAGTTGACCAAATTGTCTTAAGGCATTTCCTGCAATTGTGACATTCATGCTGCTAATTGTCATATTTTCACATCTACACTTCTAAGCATCCATCACAGCTCTCCCAGAATTACGTATTTTATCACCAAACTTTGCTAGATTTAAACTACCTCTTTTCCTATTTAATCTAAGATAAGTAGCAACTTCTTAGATTAACAATTTTTTTTTTTAAGATTTTATTTTATTTGTGCATACAGAACTGGGATACAGGCCAGAGATGTGGAGGTGAGAGAATTCACCAGAGACAGAGTGGAGTGCAGAACAGGCAGATCAACGAAATACACTGCTGAGGGGAGCAGCGGGCGGGTCAGGAGAGGTCTGCCACGCCATGTGGTCACCTCCGGGGCAGGCGGGAATCGAACTCATGAGGAAGCGGCTTTAGATTCTCAGTGCTGTGCTTTAACCCGCTGCGCCACCAGGGAGGGCCAGATTAACAATTTTTTAAAGGGATAGATTCTGAATTACTATGAGCTGGTTTGAGTATAGGTTAACTATAATATTATTTTAAACATAAGGCATGGGAGGTATACTTAAGTCTGTCAATTTACATATTTTTTTACAATTTTTTTATTTATTTTTGCATAGAAGAACTGGGGTGTAGGCCAGAGGTGAGCGGTGGGGTGGCGGTGCTAGTATATACCAGAGACAGAGTGGGGAGCAGAACAGGCAGACCCACTGAAATAAACTGCTAAACAGAGCAGTGGGAGGGGAGACAGAAGAGGTCTCCACCATGTGGGTTAGCTCCCTGGACATGGATGGAATTCAGTCTGTCCTGGTGATAGGGTTGAGACCTAACCCCTACACTACCAGGGTGGCCCTAAGTCTGTTAATTTTTAAGAGGCAAAAGAGATGCTATAAAGTCTTATTCAGATAATACAGGTGTTTCTGTTAGTATTGTAGATCGTGGGTCAACAGATAATCGAAGAAGAGTTTTCCATCTTCTTAATGTTGTAAATGGAGAATTTAAATTTGTTTATCTATCTATCGATCTATCGATCTATCCTTTCATTCACCTATCTAACTTGTCTTAGGTAACACATGTAGTGAGTGGCAGAATAGACATTTTTTTGTTTTTTGCTGAAATTGTGTTACATGTTGAGACAGGGTTGTAAGCTCTTCTACTTTGGGTTCAAGTTTACTTATTCACTAGGTATCAAAAACTAGATTTACCTGTCATGCGTTATTTATTCAACAAAGGTGAAAAATTGCATCAAAGATTATAAAGAGAACTATTGTGAATAAGGTATATGCTTACTCTAAGTAAGTAGAAAGGCAGAGGAGAAAGATAACGAGATAATCTCAGATATTAAACGGTACTTTGAGAGGACAGTTAGAGCTTTCTACAGTCATTCAGAAAATAGAAAGGTGTTCCGGATGGGGTAATTAGAGAAGACATCATGAGTTGGTAATTTGTAAACATGATAGAAATTGTCATTTCAGATGGTGTCATGGATAAAAAGTAGAAAGAGTAAGGTGTTTGAAAAATGCCATTAACTTACATGTCTGGAAAATACTAATTAAAACAAATTGCATCAATTAACAAATATTTAATCCATGCTAATTAATGAATGCACCAGATTATGTTTCATTTATCAAGACTGAAATTCTCCAGACAGGTAGGGCAGCACTAGGTAAAATTATTATTTCCTTAGAACTACAGATATCTAAAACTAAACAACAGCAATTACCTTAGGACTCTGAAAAGTTTAGACTGTTGTATCCACAGACATATATTGTGTATTTGAAGCAGGACATTGAGATTTTGCCATTGGATGCAAAGATCATTTTGATGCTCTGCTGAATGATAGTGTATATAGTTACAGAATTGTAGCTGATCTTAAATTGGTTCAACTCATGTTCAAAGCAAAGTTTTAGTTTCATAACTAATCAGTTTGCAATAAAAGCAATAATAGAATATTCAATACAAACAACAGCTTTTGTATTGAATAAATATTGACAGAGAATGCATAAAATTTGACCTTAGAAAATGAACAGTAAAAAAACAAAAGCTGTGAAAGAAAATTCACAAATATGAGCTCTAGTCAGATAATATGAACTAATTATATTATTTGAAAATTTACAAGGAAATCATTTTCAATAAAAATAAGCATGGGAGGAAAATGGGAAAGATACATATTAAGCTATGTTCAAAAATGAAATTGTCTTAATATAGTTCAGTCTACAAAATAATTCAAAAAATATGCATTAGTTCAAATTAGCAAAAACAAAGCACTTCCTGACCCAAAATAATATAATCCAAATATTCTGAAATCACTTCAGTTTGCTACTTTCTTAAACTATAATTCCATGCTTCTTTTTCATGTCTACATAAGAAGGTTTGTCACCGGTTCCAAAATATGATAAATAAGAAAAAAAATGTGAATTGAAAAGCATGGTTCCTGTAAAAACCCATGCTATTTTATACATGATCACATTTATCAGAATCATATGGTATGTCCTGGGGACTTAAGTTCATAAATAAACTTGCCTTCAGGATGTTTTTCATCTTATAGCATTGTGAGAGGCATTGAAATAGTAAAGAGATGCATTCTGTTTAGACAGTGGCAACTTCAAGACCAATTTCTTAAGAACAGTTATTCTAGGACATTTTTTTTTTTAAATCAAAAGCAGAAGATATGACCAAAGACTAAGCATCTACATTGTACTTCTGTGAAGACAAGGTATAATTGACAACACTTTTTGCCATATCACTAAATTTTCTACTCTTCAATAAGTATTTTTTTCCCCTGGTAGCTTACATTTATTTAGTATCGTCAAATAAATAAATTTTAAAAAAAAAGGTGACTCACACTTAAACTTTAACTTTCTCCTTTGCAAGTCTCTTGTTTGTTTTAAGAAATTGGGTGTTTCTTAGCAAGTATTATCCAAGGAGAAAATGAGATGTATGAGCTCTTCCCAGGCACTATTCCTAGTAAACAGAATTTAGCAACCTGTTCTATAAAAATAATAATAAACCAAAATGAAAAGACTGTTCCTACTGGCATACTAACTTAACTTCCAAAATTCATTGAAGTGATTGGGGTTGGCCTAATAGTCTTGTCAACACAGCTTACTCTGGCTTTCCTACGTTCAGTTTATGTTCCCATTCCAATGTCATCCTTTGCTCCATTTGGGGTACAAAGGTCATATTTCTAAGTATGATATAAAGTTGAGAACAGAACAGACACTCAGATGCCCCAGTATATCTTAATACATAAATGGTTTGGGGCTAGAAATGCCGATTAGATTCTCACATAATTACTTATGTGACAGAGATGTATCATGTTCAGGTTTTGAGCTGTTGTTTCTTTTAATTCCCTGTATTCTGTCAATGAGTTGATAATGTCAGAGTAAGCAGTGCATCTTGCCTTCCTTTGCACTGGAAGTCTATTCTCTATCCACGTTAGTTAAGGGGTGATTTAAAGGGGATAATTCCTTTCATATCATTCTAGAAAATCCTGTAGAGTCGTTTAAATAATAATTCTCACAGCTGTTCATAATCTGTTGGTGACCTCTGGCAGATTCAGACCATGACTTTATTGGGTAAACTCACTCTTTATTGATGGCCAGGTCTGGATTACATTAGTCTCTTATCAAAAAGAAGTAGAGACTATGGCAGTGAATTATAGGTGCTTTGGAAGTGGGTGCACTATGGTAATAACATCTGAAGTGTAGGGATCCCATATACTTCCAAAAAACAGATGATGTAAACCAACATTAATTACCTCAATTAAAAAACAAAACAATAAAATCTAGGCTTTTTTTTTTTTTTCAGTTATAAGCAGGCAGTCACTTAAACTGCCATAAAAAAATAGTAGTTAACTCACGAACAGAAACAAGAATTCCCAAAATATTCTTACCCCATCCCTAAACACACACATATTAAAAACATCTTTGTAACTACTAGAACTATATTTTTTTAAATTTATAATTAGAATTATATATTGTTTATGCTGAATGACTGATAATAATCCTGTTAAATTGTCTTTGTCTTACTGAAATGAAGAATTTCTTATATTTTAGATATAACTATTTGACAGTTATCACAATTTGAAAATCTCCCACTAATTAACTTGTCATCCTTTTGATGAATAAAAGTTTTCATCAGAATATAATAAAATGACCAACCTTTCCTTCATAGTTTCTGAGTACAAAAGCTTTATTATTCTACTTTTCACATTTTATATATAATATTGCTAGAATTAATTTTTTGTGAATGGAATTATTTTTCCTATGTGAATAAATCTTTGTTTCAATACCATTTGTTGAAAAACTGGCTAAAACATGTATAATCCTCCTATACAAACTTTCTTCCTCAATGTGTAAATTGTTCTATGTTTTGTATATTTTACCAGTTATATATATTATTAGGCCCTGTAGTTTTAAAATTTAAGTTTATAACTACAGGGCCTCCTACGGGTTTCCTATCTAGCAATTTTATCCACCAAATTTGTATTTTTACCAAGACTGTTTATTTTTCTTTGATATTATAGCTTCACATTAGTTTTATTAATTTTGTAAAACAAAAAGGGAAACATCTACATGAACATTTTATATTACAATTTCAAAGAGTTGATAAAATCTCTTTTTGTCTTTATACAATTTATGTATATCTGTCCTAGAAAAGGACAAATTCATATATACATATAGGTGTGTTTGTATATTCATACATATGTATGTATATAAGGATATGTATCCTTTATAGATATATATATGTATCCCTTATACATATATATGTATATAAGGATATGTATCCTTTTATATCACACATCAAAATCACACACACAAACACACACATATCTGTATGTGTGTGTATATATATCTTTTTATGTATGTATATATACAAAATATAATCATATACACAATAATCATATATGTATGGTATATGACTAAGCTGATTTCAGTCTAGAAATACAAGGTTAATGTAGGATTCAAAAAGCAAATGTGACTTTCCACATTAACACAATAAAAATGGGCACCCAAGGAATGTAGTACTATCATTTGATAAAATAAAATACTTAATCCTCACTATTACAAATAACAATCAAAGGATTGAACCAAACAAGTCTTGGCAAACTAAAAATTGAAGGAACATTTGTGAATCTGACAATAATCATTAACAAAACCCTTACAACAAGCATCATTCTCAATGCTAAAACATTAAAGCTTTGTTTCCACTTTAGTAGGAAACCATGATGCTCTATATTATTGCTTCTATACCACATTGTACTCAATGTCCTACCAAGGCAGTGAGGAAAGAAAAGATTAAAGATAATAAAGAAAGAAGGAAAAAGTAATATTTTAATGTGTAGATAATATTTGAATACAGAAAGATCAAAGAGTTTACAGGTAAGTTATTAAAATCCACAGACACATTTAGATAAGCAGAAAGGCAATGGTACTCCTATGTGCCAGCACCTAAAGTTTGGTAATAAATATTTACTAAAAATTAATTTATAATAGTTCACAAAATGGTATACTTAGGAATGAACAAGTGATCCACAGATACTACTTGCTTTAAAAAATACATTATTCTTGGGCCCTCCCTGGTGGTGCAACGGGTTAAAGCACAGCACTATTAAGCTATATGCAGCCATGGCAACAAGAGTTATACCCAAGGCCAGGGAGCTGACCCTCTCCTGTCTTGCCTGCTGCTCTCCTCAGTAGATCTGCCTGTTCTGCTCCCCTCTCCACCTCTGGTGACTCCTCTCATACCCTGCACTTCTGGCCTGTACCCCAGTTCTTGTTGCATAAATAAATAAATCTTAAAAACTACATCATTCTCAATTGTTGGCAGCCTAGTGTTTATCTAAGAAGTCTTCGTGGTCACTTAATCTTCAAATTAAAGCCTCACTGATTTCTTTTAGACATCTAGAATCCCCAGATTTGTAGTTTGGGCAATGCTCCTCAGTGAGATACTTTCCTCAGTACTGGTTACTCTTACAATGCCATCCTTTTTCAAAGAAAGGAAAACAGATTATTTGAGGTAAATATGATTATTATATTTCTACGGCTTATCTCATTTTCTCAGAATAGTTCAAATTTAACATAACCATTATTAGTGTTTTTTTTGTTTGTTTTCATTAACATATAAACAAAAATTTCAACAATGTGATAAAGAAGAAAAGCAATGTAAGTCACTTGACATTTTACTATCAACAAATAGATATTAATGTAGTCATAATCATTTTAGTGAAGTCATTTTTTTCTTTACATGATTTCTAGATATGTGATACAATTTCATGTTACTACATTTCAGCATTCAGATTTTTAAAATAGCTATAATAAATTACACTAGTATATGTTTCTAAATGTAATTACTAACAAAGGTCTATATGTTATTATGAATTTACTTTTGGCATACTATCTACATTTAAATATTTGCTTTTTATTAAAATTCTCTCATTGATATATTTTTTATTTTCTTTTTGGCAAAAATGTTGGCAATCATGTTTCAGTCCTTCCACTTTAAAAAAAAAATGCTAGTCCATGAAACCTAAGTATGGGAAGTTTTATTTTAAAGATGTTTTTAATATATGTGTATATCCTGAATATTTGCTACTGAAAAACCCTCTCACACTAAAACATGCTCATAAAAGACTAGAAAAACAGCTGTACTAGGGCAATTTCATATATCACAAAATTTTTGGTATAATAACATGAAACTGACACTCCCTAGCCCCCTTTCATTGTCTTTAACATGGCTTCTAACTTTTAATCAAAGCATAAACATTTAAAAATAATAAATGAAATAATGGAAAAGTCCACTTGGAATAAAAACAAATAATAATCATATAATCCTTAGCATCTTATGAAAATAACAGCATATTTTTAGAATTTGCCAAATTTTAATACAAATGTACCTGCTGCTCTTTGATTTGAATAAAGTCTTTTACATAGCTACATATGGCATCAAAGGTTAGATTCTACACATTCAAAGTAGCTCAAGGAGAAATGATTATCTGAAAAGAGGCAATTTGAAGCTACTGGAATCTCCATTCTGGAAAAATGCATGATTAAAATACCTAAGTAAGAATTTCACAGGAGTAAATCTGGTCACCTGCCTGAGGAAAATGGTACCTCTCAGATCTAAAATATACAATTAGAGATGGTGTGGTCAATGTAAGACCTCCCCAGACATAGTTAGGTTTATGTGCATATGTGTTGTTATTAGTGGAGTAAGACTGAGGGGGCAGGAGAAGAGAGGAAGAAGAAGTAGCAAAAGAGAATGCACATAGTATACAGAAACCAACAGACACAGGAATGGGGAATAAAGGTGAGTTGGTTTATGTATACACAGCAAGGAAAAGCAATACAGCAAATTAGAGACAGAGTACCACCACTCATGTATTGGTCTCATGATGAATTAATTCTATTGCTAAGTTTATATGCTTTGATTCTCCAATGGCATTCGTATATGAAAGCATATTCAGTAGATTTACCTCTTTAACTGTAAAACTTGGAACTTGTGGAATAAAGAATCAAACATAATTTTTGGAAACAAATCATAATTAATTTCTCAGTAGAAATTTGGTTAGATCATTTTATACTAGCACCATCAAGTTAGATAAGAAACACAGCCAACCAGAATTGGGAACAGAAGGTTAACAAAATCATAGTTCTTAAATGGACATTTTTCTTATCAGAAATAAGAATCCGGACTAGCACTTTCTCTATTAGCTATAACAAAACTGTAGTTGGATATAAGCAGTAAATTTCTGAGATAAATTGCTAGATAGTACACAGAAATATATTTTCTATTACCATCTGGTATGATTTTCCCATGGCAAATAGATATTGTATCTTTAGTGCAATGTGATAATATAACTTATATCTTCTTCACAAAGTTGTTGCTAAAATTAGTTCAATTTTAATTATGAAAATGAATTGAGTTATTCAGCAAGCAAAGAAATTTCAATGAAAAGTAATTATTGTTACACAATTCTTTATGCATACACTTGAAATATCTTGCTTTAGAAAAAGTCCTTCTACAGGGGTAGTCACAAATACATATTGACATAATTGGAACAATTAATTCAAACATCCCCTCCTTTCCTGATTCACATGTATTATCTAAACATTGTCAAATTATACATATATTTGCATTTACATTTTAAAGCTGAGTATCATGAATTGTCTAATATAATTATTTTGTGTCTGTATGATTTTTCAGATAAATATGCCTATATTCTTAAATCATATTATGCATGACTAAGTATAAAGCTAAACCACCTCAGAGAAAAGTTTAAATTCATTTTGAAGTTATTAAACAATGTCTTCCCTTTGAAGGAGACACTGATTTCCTAGAGAAATTTTCCTTGATATTATCATGGAAATATTTCGGGGATGATGACTCAGTTTGTGACTTGAATGGTTCATGGTGACATTAGTCATGAAAGCAAAAGCTTGAAATGATGCATTGACATAGGTAAACTATAGGTCTATATCCAGAAGTAATTAATTCCTTAAGACCCTCTTCTTCAATGTGTAATTAGTAGAAAAGGTTAATAGGCAATAATGTATAAAGAACACACAAGTTATTATATTAATTTTTGTCTTATTTGTGGTCAAAATATCACAAATTAGTTATTTCAAATTGTCAATAGTAAAACAAAGTTGTTTATGTGATCACTAAACTTCTCTCACAACTTATTATAACTGAGTAAAAACATACATAGTGGCTACTTTATGTCAAAAAGTCTTCTGTCATTCATCCAAAATATTTTTCAAAGCTAATTTTGGTTCTGGAAGCTTCTATAGGAAGAGTTAGAAGCTAATGTCTTTTGTAAAGCCTAAACTCTAAAGAGTTCTTTCACCAATAATAAGTTAAGTATACTATAGCTGTATGATGGTGGACATAGAAGAAAAATTATTCCTTTTCACTATTTGTAATTTGACTCAATTTGTGCTTTTTAATTACTCCAATTATTTTCTAATAGTTCCACATTGTTCTGCTTAACTCCTAGCTCTGGGATCTTCAAAAGATGGTTATAAACCTAACTCTCTTAAATTGCTTCTTGCTTTGTATTAGCAAGCGCCAAGAAACCAATAAAACAAGTTTATTCATGTCAATTTTTAGATTAAAAACAGATTGCTCCTTTTATGTGATAACAGAGTTGAAACAGGATGAAGTCACCTCAATTATCATTGTCCCTGGGTTTTATTGTGCACTACCCATCTAAGATAAATAATTACCTAGACCTTCTAACTTGCAAACGATTCACACATATAAAAGTCTGTAATTTTCTGAATTTCTGCCCCCTTGCTGGCACAATTAAAGTTTATTGACAGTAAATACTGTGAATTTTTATTTTTTTTTTCAGGGAAATACTGGTTCTATATAACAGAGATATGAATCTCATATTATAAAAATCTTTAGCACGGCTTTCATCAAAGGTTAGAAATAGGAATATTCATGACTACATTAATATTATCCTCTTACAACCTTCATGAAGTCAGCTACGTCCTATCATAAATAACTACTTAAGATAATTTGGTATAAAAATAAATTATTACTTAATGTTCCTCTTTCTGAAATGAAAGGAAATACATATAAAAAAATTAGGTGAAAACCAAAAGCAATATCGATGGAACACAAAATCAATTTGAATATTGCCCATGAATAATATAATGAAAAAAAAACTATTGATATTAGAGACTAACAATGAATTTTATATTATAATTTTTCTCATCAGTCACAGCAGATTTATGTCCTGTATACACACAGTGTGTGTATAAAATATGTACTATATTTTATATTCTGAATAATGGGGATAATGGCATTAGAACGTCAAAATATATATTAAGAAGGAAGCATATTTAGACATACAAGTTATTTACTGCAAATATAAACATTTATTGAGCACTGAGATGTTCAGCTTTATGCTAAGTCCTATAGGAAGTACAAATAAATTCTGTGAACCTGTAATGCAGGTATTATTCTGGCTCATTGATAAAATAATATATCTTGTGATGTGGCTAACTAGAAGTTATTATTTTACTAAAGCTCTAACAAGGCAGACAAAAATGATTTGAGTTTTGAGTAGAAAAGGAAGTGACAGAAAAAAATGTCTTGGCTTGCCTTTGCAAATGAGTATTGTCATAAAATAAAATTACAAAATTAAACAAGGTATGTTATTTTCAAGATTTGGAATTTGAGACTTTAAGGCACAAGGAAAAAAAAAAACTAAACCAAACAACTCAGCAGTACAATAAGTGTGTATAATCAGTAAACAATAAGGAAAAGCAAACTAAAACAGAGGATTTATAATAGTGACTAATCAAATAACAAAAGGATATTTAAATTTTGACTAATCTTGAATCCAACAAAGGATACAAATATATAAAATTTAAAAAGTTAATACATAATTGGGTAAAGTCATATGATTAAAAGGACAATTCATTTTCTATTTCCGCCTATAACATTTTAAGTTACTTGAGTTGTATCTCAGCCAATATAAAACATAATCATCTAATACAATTTTAATTGACCTTTCTGCTACTGAAATATTCAAAGACACTAATAAAATGAAGAACTACATCTCTCTGAAAAACCTTACTCATAATTGTGTTTGCACAGCATACAGAACAGTCACTGGGACCAGAAAGTATTCATTTCAAGAGAGAACTCCAAACTTTTCTATGTTAAATTTAAACATGCCCCATATATATTAGATAAGGTGATAAAATATTAAATAATCAAATGATAGAAAAAATCACAATTATGAGTTTTTAAACTATTCTCAGCTCCCCCCCAAAAAAATTTACACCATGCTTTTAGTTCATCTAAAATATTACTTGTTCCTTAATAATTTTTGTAGGGCTAATACCATCTTCTTTCGATATTATAGATTGGGGAGGGGGACCATTTTTCATAATTTCTGTTTAGGCAACTACATAAAATGTTCATAAGTCAAAGGTAGTTGTAAATAAGTTCAAGATAAAAACAACAAAGTATGAATAAGATAGTATAAAGGAGTTGTTCATGAAGCAAAAATAGGAAGCAAAATCCTGATGCAATATGCAAATTTATGCAAGTCTTACATTCTTAGACTCCTGTACATTTACTAGAGGAATGTGTAGAGTGAATCATCTTAATTATTGTTGTCATTCTTGCTTCTCTTTCTTCCCGATCCCTGCTCCATTTAAAGGGCTCCAATACAGAACCAAGGGTATACACACTTTAGAAACCTTGGGAGAGGACCGTCCAGTCCACTTCTACTGTTTGCCTTGGTAAGGGGCCAAGCCCACAGGGCCTATCAATGTCCCCACAGCTCTCACTGTCCTTCTAGATCTTCTCATTAAGCTTGACTTTGAAAATAGATGTCTGCACTTTCAATATCTCCATTTCTTATTTACCATCCAAACATCTGTTTGTGCACCAGACCCCCCTTTTCCGCTCTGCCTCCTCTTCCAGGCTACTGTGTTACTGCTATGACATCATTCTTGGCACTGATTCCTTAAGCCTCAGATTTGTCCTACTCCCAGTGAGGTTATCACTGCCATGGACAGTCAGGTACCTGTAGGTATTTGTTAACTGCTGCCCTGAATCTACATCAATTGGTTAATTTCTTCCTCATGGGCGTCCTTGGCACTGCTCAAGAGCTTACTATCTGCCTGGGGCATTCCCTCAAAAGACCACTGATTTATCCAGAAACTTGCTGTTACAGGTCTCACAAGTTCTTACACCACGTTAGCTTCTGCAACCAAGTCTGAAAAAGCATACAGTGCAGAAGATAGCATGAAAGTCTCCACAGAGAGTAGCTTGTAAGGCCAGACATAGTTTACAGATTTGGCAGCCACAAGAGGCCCTCTGGCATCAAACCAAATGGTGTCTCTTCCAGTGTTCTGGGCACAGAAACAGTCTATGAGGGGACCACCTGTCTATGCCACCACCTGTGTCTACCAGAGATATGTGCTCTGCACCCACAGGGGTGAATACAAAACTGCTGAACTAATGGCTTACTTACAGTCAGCATGCCAAGCCCCAGTTGGTCTGCTCTGGGTTCATGTGCAGGGAGCCTCAGTGGACCAACTCTTAAAGGCCTGGTGGGGATTCCCAGCAAAGGGACTCTATTTTTGAAGACTTCTTCCATATCTGTTCTGCACAATTACTACCACTCTCTAACATACTTCTCCATCAGTTTTTCTCATGTTAGTTAATGGAACTCTCATCCAGACACAGCAACCAAAATATAAGAAGTCATTCCCATTTCCATCTGAGAGTAACCACGAGTGATACCCATTCTGTCACCAAAAGAGATTATGAAATGGCCTCCTCATGCCATCTCTATAGACACAATGTTTTCTTTGAAGAGTGAGAAACTCCTATCTCTTTAAAATCTGAAATAAAATAACAGCATGTTTCCTTTAAATCCTAAATTGCTTTCTCTTATAATTAGAATTAAACACAAACTTTTACAGTGACATATACAGTATTATATAACCTGCCTTTCGATTCCTTCCAGCCCTTTCTATTGTTTACTATTCTTTCAACTTTCCTAAGTTACATGATCATAGCTTGCTTATTCCTGTTTAAAAATACTTACACAATGCCTGGCTCAGTAAACATTCCATGGACTGTGGTATCAAAAACAGAGAAGTTGTGCTGAAGTTCTCTACGTGACTTATTCAGAACACTACCACGCTATATGATAGAGGATGCACATTCAGTCTTCCTTCAGAGATGTTGGACATGTGGGGAAAACAATGTGAACAACACTGTCCTGGGAACTCAAACCTATCAGCTCTTTTCAGTTCTATAACCAAGTGTAAATTATGTAAGTGAAAGAGCAAATGCACAAACATATGTTTAAAAATTAAGCAGCAAAGCAGCATTAGCTAACTCTGTGACAAACGTTAATCATGCTTTTTTTTAATGTATTATCTTCCTATAAAACCCTCAATTACTGGTTAATGAAAGGAACCATTTTAATATATGTCAACAAATCTATTATAATAAATACATTGACTTAAAATAACCTAGAGTTTTTAGTTTACTTTCAGTGATCTGAAATTCTAATGTGCCTTGGAGAATACAAATTATCTGAATTGTCACGGAATATGAAATGCCAAAAAAAAAATGTGCATTTAATGTATCTATTTTGCTCAGATATTTGCTAATTTTGCCCAATGTGGATAAAGAATGAGACAGTGTAGTTAATGTAAAATTATTACCTCTGATATTCTCTGTATTTTTGCAGGGCCTCAATTCTGCTACATAAATACAACAATCCAGGCATAAAATTGGCAAATGGACCTGAAATTCATATTTTCCCCAGTGAAATCATCTTATAATCATCTATAAGAATTGACCATTTATACAAATGCATCGATCTGTACAGGATGAAATTTACAATTACATAAAAACAGATCATCCAGGATTTGAGAGATAGAAGGATAAAATACATGTAAAAATGGTAGAATGTGACTTAAAAATTAAAATTATAAGCTTGAAAAAGTTAATATCAGCATTGGTAAGTCTTAAATATAATTTTTATATTATATAAAATTCCACTATATATGTATTTTTACAAAGCACTTCTTTTTTATCAAAACAATGGCAAGGCTGAATCTTTGTGTAACAAGTTAAATCTGATGCTAACATGTAGCAAATGTTTACATGATAATCACAACGTCCAGTCTTAGTTCTATGCATGCCCATTCTACCTCATGATAATTCCTATGAATGAGGATTCACCTGGTTCACTCTGGAAGTCACTAGAAGTCTTTTTTTTTTTTTTTCCCCACAGAGAAAATACTTTGTAATCACGGCATCTGCTTAGGAATAGGACAAGAACAATATAGCTCTGTAAGTTATCTTACTCATTGATGAGTAGATTCTATGGACAGAAAGGGGCTTTTCTCAGCTAGCAACTCCTGCTCTAATGCCTTTACAGATGCTAGGTCTGATTTTTCAGATAAGAAGGAACCTAGGGAACTAGTCACAGTCCTAAAAGTATCTTACTATACTCTTGGTCATATTCAATTGTAGCTCAATATCCTCCTCATTTTTATTGTTCTAATGCTTTATATTTTAGGTATCCCTCTTTTTTTTTTTTTTTTCAACAACATGCTTCCTTCAGTTCTCATCTACCACTCATTTCAAAGTCACCTGTACAATTTTAATAATATTTCTGCCATTTAAATTAAAAAATCCTATACTTACTATTCCATAAATTTTGGAATAAAACTCTATACATATTGCTTTAATGGAGTTCACTTCACATGGCAATTACCAATAAAGCATTTATTATTTTACCTCTGAAGTATCAGTGTTTATAAAAATACAATTTTGTCCTAAAATTATATTAAGTACACAAATGTCTTTATGTTTTCTTTGATATAATTGTGACTGTGTATTTAAATAAACCAACCATATTTAGATATATGCTAATTTTATACAGAAAATATATACATGTATTCTGAAAATTTTTCTAGACCTATTTTCTACTGTTATAACCTGTTTTGAAATTTAGGAATATGCTCTTTATTGCGAATTTATACCATTAAAAAAAATAGGATTATGAGATAATGCTGCTAAATTTAAAGAAAAGTCTTAAAATAATAAATTATATATAGGGTCATAGACACATGTAATGCTATGTACCAATACACCAATTAAAAATCATTAACATCTTTAGAGATGTTTTAAACACCTCCATATGAATAAAAGCTAATATAGATGGGACACATAAATGTAGAACTAAAAAAGAATTTTCCAAATGAGTGATACAACTATATGCAAAGGGGCATCTGAAGATTTATACATAACTTTTATTATAAACAGTGTTGCTGCCTTACTAAAATAAACAAAATGGAAAACTTGCATACCCTCAATATCTTTTTCTATGAATTTAAGAGGCATCATTATGCATCACCAACTCAATAGCTTCTAAGATATATAATATTAATTTTTGATAAGAATACCTACCTCAGTTAGCAGCTCATTTTCTGGGTAATATAAAGTCATTCATTCATTCATTCATTCATTCATTCAACCTCAAGCAGCTATTTCATTTCTGTCGTGTAATTAGGAAGGAGCTAGACCTGACATTCATGTATTGATGATCTAGACTGACTTTAGGAATTCATACTTTAACATGGGAACATAATTTTTTTTTTTAAGATTTATTATTTATGCTTACAGAACTGGGGTAAAGTCCAGAGGTGTGGTGATGAGAGGATTCACCAGAGACAGAGTGGGGAGCAGGACAGCATATTAACACAGTACACTGTTGAGGGTAGCAGTGGGTGGGTCAGAAGAGGTCTGCCATGCCATGTGGGTCACCTCTGGGGCCGGGGATCAAACTTGTGCTGCAGTAGCTTCATAATGTGGAGCTTTAACCTATTGTGCCACCAGGAAAAGCCCAGGAACATAATTTTAAATACCACATGACTGTGATTAGTATCTTAATGACATTGCATAATTTAATAGTACTGAACAGGAAATAAACAACTTCTGATGAAGAGCTGACTAGTAAGCAGTATAAAGTCTGGACAAAGAAGTAAATGCAGGCCAGAGGGGCATAAGGTGAGAGGATTCACCAGAGACAGAGTAGGAAGTGGAACAGGGAGTACTATATGGGTCAGCTAATGGCCCGGGATCAAACTCTTACTGCAGTAACTGGCCATAGCTTTATAGCACCGAACCTTTAACCCCCACACTCTAATCTGTGTTTCGTTCATACACAAAACACATAAATTTCTGTCCCAACTAAATCTTTAGTTTCTAATCTACAGAAGTTAATATTTGGTGACTATATAACATCAAATAACAGCTGTGGTGATGAACTATTTTCCTTTCAGAAATAAAGCTAATAAGTACAAATTCCTAAGACTTGATGGAGAGGAAGTGGGAAGGGGAAAAGAATAGAGTGTGTGTGGAAGCGGGGAGGGAGAGAGACAAGAAACTTCCAAGGGGGGGAAGGTACTAAGAGATGCATAACTACATGAAGCACCCTTCAAGTAAAAATCACCAGATTAAATAAGCACACATTTTAATATTATGCTTTGTGAAATTAGACATACATTTTAATAATTGCTTTTAATGATTATTCAAGAATGAATTATTAATTTACTCTCTTGACTAAAAATATCTTCCCATGCTTGCTAAATAATGCTCTCTCAAATGAATACATATATGTATATGAATATATGGATATTTGAAAAGGCTAACACCTTTCACATCATTAATACTTCTATAAGTCTTAGCATTTGATCTTGTTATAATTAATGCTCAGATTGTTAGTACATTTCCACATCACAAATTTCAACAGTCAGGTTCATGGAAGGATATAATATACACAGAGAAAATATTGTCAATGAATTATTTTGCAGTGAGCCTTGTAATAGAATTATATGTGTTCCACTGCATAGCTTTATATGGGACTCTATGTAAATGTCAGCTAGAAATAAAGGCTCTTTTTCAATCTTTTCTGAAGATTGTTCTGAAACTCCAAACTTTTGTTAAGATGTTTTGAATTAGAAGTATAAAAAAATTGCTACAGCTACTAGGCAAAATCTGAAAAGACATATTTTCAGATAATCAGAAAAGCTATTTATTTCTGTTTTTAATTATTAAAAAAATAACTCAGTCATGTTAAGACATGAATATGTCAGCTAGCAGGCCAAAAGATTCAAAGGTTAGTATATTATGGTAATGGCCCCTCTCCACCTTCAACAAAAAGAGTACCAAATCATTTAGAAATAATGGCTGTACATTTATTTTCTTTAGTTTTCCCATTTTTGTTAACAATATAATTACTCAAATGACTTTACTGGTTTTCCCGATAATGGAAGAAAGAAATTAGACAAACTCTGAACATGGGCTATCACTACAAAATATATTTCTCCACTAGGTAACAAGATGAAGTGTACAATTTTAGTTGATGAATTCAATATTTCACCCTATTTATGGTTGTGCTGTGATATGTATCTGTCAAACGGTGAGACTTTAACAGACTTCCTACTGCTGTTTACTAAATATGGTTAGATAGTGAAAATGATTTTCAGCACGAAGAATGAAATAATTAATTCTCCTAAATTGTAGTTGGTGTCCAAATGGAAAGATAAAACTTTCTATTTTAACAAAGTAGGTATTGGGTCATTACTATTTCTCAGAATCACATTCTCTCAAACTGGAACAATCCTCAGAAAGACCTGCAATTCTCATAGCTACTGTATCATTAACTCAATATTTTGGTCACCCATTTTCTAAGAACTTGTGGTGAAGTCACTAGTCTTCTGGAATTTTAGGAAGTTCTTTTACAATATTTATATTGAGTGAAATGCTAAAAAATATCTCTAACTTTATTTCCATCATACACAAATGTATAAATGTAGAATATGTTCCAAAATTAAACCCTTTGAAAAGATTTGTATTATGTACATATACTCATACATTTCTTTTTATATGTGTTATAAGTTTTACAACTTAATATTTTCATTAACTATAACTTAAAGGAAAACTATCTTTTTCAGCCTAGTTAATTATCTGTGTATATTATGTAATATTAAAATATATGAGTACTTTCATTATTTAGGCTTTTGCTTGGCACTAATACTTTGTTGTTTCCAAATTTTATTATAACAAGCAATGAGAAGTTCTTTATACATATATATTTTAGTTGGTATGTTGTTTTGTGTGGCATATATTCTAAAAATGAGATAAATGAATAAAAGAATTAGTCATTAAACAAACAAACAAAAAAAGACAATGATACTTTACCTCCAATAATGTTATATCAGTGACAACTCAATATATATAAGAGGTTGCCAAAATCTTCACTCTGCGGGCCTCCCTAGTGGTGCAGAGGTTAAGTCTTAGAGCTATTAAGCTATCACCAGCCACTGCTGCATATGTTTGATCCCCAGCCAGGGAGCTGACCCACATGACACAGCAGACCTCTCCTGTCTTGTCACTGCTCCTCAGCAATGTATGTCAATAAATTCTCCTGTTCTTCTCCCCACTCTGTCTCTGATAAATTCTCTCACCCTCAACACCTGTGTTCTATATCCCAGCTCTTGTATGCATAAATAAATAAACCTCTTAAATAAAATAAAATAACTTGAGAGAAGAGGCAAATCTTTCAATAAACTAGGTAAAATTTGGAACGTGGCCACATATTACTTTTGTATCTCTGTTCTCAATACACCTCATCTACACAATCCCTGCAGGGACCAGTGCTTTTCTCCATTATATAACTATGTTTTAGGGTAAAAAGAGTCCTTTCCTTTTATGAGTGAAAATTTTTCTTTTTACTCCATTGGAATTTCATAGAAGTTCAACGTTTTGCTTAAGTCACAGAATTATGTTTATATTTAAATACAAATCACTTATGTTAGTGACTATAAATTTATTTTTGTTAACCCCAAGTTATGGCATATTGCCAATAAAATGCATTCTTTCTATAGAGATTTTTCCAAAGAGCACACAATATGTCTTATATTTCCTATTAAGTACTCATTCTTTAAACTACAGTATGGATTGTCACACTTAAAATTACATATATAAATAAAATGTTCTTATTATAAGATGCATGCAGGTCACATCTTTTCCAAAGCAGACATATCTGCATTTCTTTGGTTGTTAGTTATTAATATTTCATTAATTTGCAAGCTTCTTCAAATTCCCCTTGAGATATCATTAATAAAATACCATCCAAATCAGCAAGATTATAGTCAAAGTAGCCAAACTACAGAACCCATTTAATTACCTAGAAATTTTGAGTGCCAAGCACTTGCTTTAATTTAAAGAACTGAATAATCCAATGCTTTGATGACTACAAAGCATCTTTAGCTTCCTTTTTTGTTGGTAATTTTAACTATTTCTCATACTTTTCTCATTTAAATGAATTTCTTTACTTGCCTTTTTAGAATAATAATGAGCAGTTTAGCATAGTGGCAGAATCCACAAAGATATGCAGAAATCAGAAGTTTTTATATCAGACTGGAAAAACTTCAATAGTAAGAGATGTGGAGAAATAACGTTTCCAGGAAGAATATCAAGTTAGTAGAGAAATAATGAATTATCTAGTAAATGGTATTAAGACAATTATCCATTTTAAGGAAGAATAATCTTTCTTTCATACACAAACACAATGAAAGAAATTAGAATTTTTATAAACCATACTAGAAGAAAACACAGGGCAATTCCTTAACTTTTGAATTGAACTTAGGCAATGATGATAAGCATAACAAGATAAGAACACAGTGATTGAGTACTTAATTAAACAGGCACTTATTGTAACCACTCTTACACCTGTTGATTGTATGTAATCCTTAAATCTCACTAGAAAGGCAATGAAATCTCACTAAATAGGCAAGGGTGTGACAACACAGTCACTTTCATATAATATAGTTATATAGTAAAGTAATCATATAATAATAGTCATGAAAGTCACAAACCTAAGGTAGAGAGAGGTTATAGTGTGACTCATATCTTTTTCTTTTTGGTCTCCTCTGCCCCCACAAAGCTAATATCTTAAACCAATTAGCCTGGTTCAAGGTCTTAACTTTATGTATGTTTTGTACCCTCAGTAATCACATTTGAAACGAATAACAAGAATGACTACATAACATCACAAATTTCTGTATGGAAAGAAGGCAGCATAAAAAGTTATATCAAGAGGGCCCTCCCTGGTGGTACAATGTGTTAAAGTAGAACACTATGAAGCTACTGTAGCCATTGCAGCATGAGTTCAATGCCTGGCCAGGGTTGTGTCCCACAAAGTGTGGCAGACCTCTCCTGACCCGCCCACTGTTCCCCTCAGCAGTGTATTTCAGTCAATCTGCCTGTTCAGCTCCCCACTGTCTCTGGTGAATCCTCTCACCCCTACACCTCTGGCCTGTACCCCAGTTCTGTATGCATAAATAAATCTTTAAAAAATTTTGTATCAAGAAAACATATTTGCCATATATGACAAATTAAATAGGATATAAATAATCTTGCATTCTTATAATACCTAAAGAAAAAAAGAGTAATAAATAACCCACAGAAAGGCAAAATACATATATAAATATTTCTCAAAGTAATAAAATAGGTAATCACCAAATAAAATGTTTACCTTCTTTGATCATCAAATACAAGAATTAATATTTTTTGTTATCACATTTTTCATCTGTGACAATGATAAGTGATGAAACTTGTTTCTGCATTTGGACAAGGGTGTGGCAACACAGTCACTTTCATATTTCATATATATCCACATTTAAAATGTGTATAACCCCTGAAAAGCTAAGTCTGCCTCTTTAATTACTTAGCCTAATTAAAACCAAACAAAAACAAAAACACAGGTGACAACTGAATTTTGTGGTAGTCATTTGTATCAGTGGAAAAATTAGAAGTTGAATAACTATGACTATTAGAGATGGACCAATTAAATTATAATACATCTATATATGCAATAGCATTCAATCATATAAAAGGAGAACATGTAGAGTTATAAGTACTCATGTGAAGAAGCTCATGGTATACCATTAAATACTGTGGATAGAAGGGTCTATTTATGTTAAAAATTACTTATTAGAGTAAGAAAGCCTTCATAAGAAAGTCTTGTCACTAGCTGATATGGGTTAAAGTGGTAAAGGATGGACTTGGAGGTATAACAAATGATGGCAGGAAAAAGTTGTCTCAACAGCTTATGAGTAAGTCGTCTATACATATTGCATATTCTATGTTATTTTACTTTCTTTTCATTTTTTTAAGGATTTATTTATTTATGCACACAAGAACCGGGGTGCAGGCCAGATATGTAGGGGATGAGAGGATTCACCAGAGACAGAGTGGGAAGCAGAACAGACAGACTGCAATACAGTGCTGAGGGGAGCTGCACCAGGAGAGGTCTGCTGCACTATGTGGATCACCTCCCTGGCCGGAGATTGAACTTGTACTGCAGTGGCTGTGAATAGTTTCATAGTGCTAAGTCTTAACCTTTGTACCCCCTAGAGAGGGCCCTGTTGTTTTACTTTTAAATATTTATAATTGTTTTCATACATAATTTAACAAAAAGTAAAAATATTTTTCATCTTAAAAAAAATACTAGTTTTTTTGGCATCCCTTAGTACTTCTTTGCCTCATTCTTGCTATTCATTGCACACAATAGTGAAGTCTGGATCTACATGGAAGTCAGCATACTCTTTTACTTTTGGACTAAGATTTCACTATCATTGAAAGAAACTATTAGTAAAAAAATATAAAGACACCCTTATTGAATGAGAATGTTTTCACATCATATATTCAACAAGGGGCTAATATCCAGCACCTACAAAGAGCTCATGTAACTTCATAAAAATAGAACAAAGAACCCGGTCTAAAAAATGGTCAGAGCAGCTAACTAGGCATTTCTCTTAAGAAGACACAGAAAGGCAAACGGGCACATTGGAAAATGTGCATCACCAGGGAAATGCAAATCAAAACCATAATGGGATAACACGTTGGTTTAATGAGTCTATCGTTCCAAAAAACAACAAATAAAAAGGGACAAACAAACAAACAAAAATGTTGGTAGGAAGTTAGGGAAAAGGGAGTCTTGTACCCTTGTATTCCTGTGGTGGGAATCTAGACTAGTCCTTCTTGTTCCTATGGGAAAAATATGGAGGTTTCTTAAAATATTAAAAATAGATGTGTCCTATGATTCAGTAATTCCTCTCCTTGGTATTTATCCAAAGGAAGCAAAAACACTAATTTAAAGGGATATGTGTCCTCATGTTCATGGAACATGAACAACCTAAGTACCCAAGGACAGATGAGTGGATTAAGATGTGTTACATATACACAACGGAAAACTGTTCCACTATTAATATATACATATATACATATATATTTGGAACAATATGGAAGAAATTGGAGGGGATTATGCCAAGTGAAATAAGCCAGAGGGAGAAAGACAAACACCAGTTGATTTAATTTATATGTGGATATAAAGGAACAAAACAGAAGGACAGAACTAAACCAAAACAAAGTCTAGAAATGATTATAGAATTGAATTCATTAGAGAAGGAAGGGGTGGGGAAAATGTGGAAGGGGTTCCAGAAGGGTACATGAAGAGCAGAGTGGGTGGGATTTGGTGATGTACGTCTGAAAAAGTGTGAACCAATCTACAGTGATGTCAACCAATGTCACTTAAAAATCATTAATAAATTAACGTTAAGAAATTGATTTCATTCTTAGATCCCAAATGGAACTTGTTTTCTTCTTTTTAGAATCTCTTTCTGGGTTCCCCCTGGTGGTAAAAGGAGTTAAGATTCAGCAATATGAAGCTATCTACAACCACTGCGGCAAAAGTTCGACCCTGGCCAGGGAGGTGAGTCAAGTGGCGCAGCAGACCTCTCCTGTGTCCCCGCTGCTCCCCTCCGTAGTGTATTTCAGTCGTTCTGCCTATTCTGTTCATCACTCTATCTGGATATCCGAATCCTCTCACCCCTTCCTCTTTACAACTCTGGTCTACATCCCAGATCTTGTATGTAATTTGTTTCAGTCTGTTATTTTTCAGAATGATATATACATAACATACACACATATGTATATGTGTATATATGTGTGAGTGTATATATGTATGTATAGTTATGTATCATATATATAATGTCTGTCTTCTCTAGGAACGTCTAGCTGCTCATTTGTCGCAGTGTATTCTATCTTTTTATCCCTCTACCACATCTAACTCTTAATGTTCATGTAACTGAAGCAAACAAACAAACAAAAACTCTCTGTGTTGCTTAACTGACTATACAACTAGTTGAATTGATAAATAAAATGATAGTAACGATGTGATTGTTTTGTCAATTACAGAAACAAAATTTATCTGTAGTGAGGTTTGGTCTCATTTCTGAGGAAATGGACATTAAAATACTTCACATAAAAACAAGATGCACAACAATGTTCTTAATATTTAAACAATTTTAAGATAAATGATGCCCTAGAGGAAAATACTCAATGTTAATGCACAAACTTATTAAAAGTATATCATTACTAAAATCCTTACCATGTTAACAAGGTTGAAAATATGACATTCTTTTTAAGTATTTTATTTTATCATGATAACATTGGTTTTGTGTTTTAGAAGTTTAGGATCTCCCCTTCTGGTGGTGTTACCACACCATACCCACCACCAATTCACTCTACTATCCCCATAGCTCTGCTTCCTGCCTGTTGTCTTCCTGCCTCCTGTTCTCCCCTCTCTGGTAGCCTCACACCTAGAGTAATATTTCCAGGGCTTGTTTGTATTTTGGCTTTATTAGCCTTTTGTTTGGCTTCTCTATTGCCCACATCTAAGTGTCTTCATTGAGTGTTTGTCTGTCTCCTTTTGCTTTATTTTATTGAGCATAATCCCACTCAAATATTCATAAAACTGTTCCAGTGTAGTCATCAGACTACAAATCTGTACTGACAATTACTATGCAAAAGTACCATTTCTAACTATTGGGAAAACTGGCAGAGAATCAACAATCAACCTGACGGAATATATCTTCACTTCAATTAAAGCACAGCTAATGCCTACTACTTTCTCTTTGTTTTACCTTTAACACCCATTGATCACTCCTCTTCCCCATCCCAATTCACTGTTCTATAAAAGGTTGGGAGATTTTTCAGATCTCATTGTCTTGTGCCTCTATAAATTTTATACACACACACACACACACACATATAAATGACCAATATATAAAATTGGCTTCTCACAATGAATACATTAGTGCATATATTCTTTCAAATTAATATTTTCTATTCTTCTGGATACCTAGGAGTAGAATTGCAGGATCATATGGAACATTTACTTTTAACATTTTCAGAACCTGTTTCTTCATGGTGATGAGCTACATGACATTTCCAACAACAGTGTACAAAGATTCTTTTAACAACAGTGTACAAAGATTCCTTTTTCTCCAAAACCTTACCAACACTTTTTTTCTGGGTTTTCTGATATGTGCTATTCCCACAGGTGTGAGGGGGTATCTCACTGTGATTTTCATTTGCATTTTCCTGATGACAGATGATGATGAACATTTTATTTTTATGTGCCTGCTGGCTATCTGTATTTCTTTGGAGTAACGTCTGGTTAGGTCTGTCCATTTTATGATTGCTTCATTTGTTTTCATTTTATCAAGCTGTATTCTTTATAGATCTTACATATTAACCCTTAGTTGGATGTATGATATTCAAATACTTTCTGTCAATCAGTAGGCTGTCTCCTTATTTCAATGACAGTTTCTTAGCTTGCACACAAGCTTTTTAGTCTTTTGTAGCACCTTTTATTTATTTTTGCTTTTGTTTTCCTTGTTGAAGAAGAATCCCCAGAGACATATATGAAGCCAAGTGTTTGGAATTGTTTAGCTTAGGTTTTCACTTATGTATTTTATGATTTCAGATCTGCATCCAAGTTTTAACCCATTTGGTGTTAATGTTTTGTGTATCTTGTGAGATAGTGGTCCAGTTTCATTCTTTTGTATATGATTGTACAGTTTTCGCAAAATCATTTATGGAAGAGTCTTTTACTTCCTTCTCTATTGTATACTCTGGCTCCTTGTTTTGGATTATCTGCCCATGTGCATAGGGGTTTATTTCTGGGCTCTGGCACTTATTCCACTGGTCTGTGTCTCCATTTTTAGTCTATTCAAAAATAGACAATTCTATTTTGTAGTATAGCTTGAAGTTGGGGAATGTTCCATTCTTCTTTTCTGTAAGTGTTAGTTTGGCTATTGGAGTCTTTTGTGGCTCCATATATATATTTCAGTAATGCTTGTTCTACTCTTTGAAGAATTTCATTGAAACTACTAGATAGAAGGTGCACTGACTCGGTAGCTTGCTTAGTCTCTTCCATGTTTCTGATTTCCTTATTATTACTTCTCTATCATATCATATTGTGCACATATATATTATTATCATTACTCTATTATTATTCTCTTAAATCCAATGGCACATAGATTATAAACCCAGAACTTTCTTCCAAATGGGTCATTTTGCCCAGGGGAGCCCATGGATACTAGGAATGTCTCCCTAACCAAAATCTGCATATATTTTCACTTCCAACAGGCATAATATTTGTCTCACTACTACTTTGCCTATAAAAATCATTTGCTTGCCAAGGTTTTGGAACTTTATCATTGCCTCTTAGGTAACAGACATATTCTTGATTTGTCCACCTCCATCAACCTAATCTTACAAATAACAGTTAATATTTACATGTTATGTTAAACACTATAATTGTCCAAGTACACTAAGCTGAAAATAATAAGCACTAAGCATATATCTCATCTTTTTTTCTTGCTATGTAGGGTAAGCACTGAGAAAAAATTAAATTATAATAAAATTAGAATAATAATAGTTGTATCCTATTTAACTTATTTGCAAGAATAAAAATGACATTTTAATTCTAGAAACAAACTTAATAAGAAAAATGGATTAATTCTATTTTATAGTATCAATTAATATAATGAGTTGAATTATCATTTAAATGTTTAATTCTTTTTAATCAATCTTATAAAATCATTATTGCATATATTGCTTTTTTCACTGAAGACATTTAAAACTAGAACTCCTTCAAAGGTAATGAGGCCTTAAACATGTCTTCAATTTCAATCTGGCCATAATCTTCCCCGGACGCCCTACCACAAATTATAATTTGTTACAACAAATAAAAGAAAAATGAAACTCATGTATTATACCAGAAAGCAGTCAAAAGGTTAACATTTCCTCTCTCAGGCTTGAAAGAAAGTCAATAAATGAATCTCTAGAGTTTTTGCCAGAAAAGCTGAATCTTTAGTGATCGTAAAGAAAACCTATTCTGAAATTGTACTTATTAAAGAAAAGGAACAAAGAATAATGGAAGATCAGTAGATAAAAAAGAGAAACAACAGCTATTTTATTTTTAAACTTAGAGTTATTTTCATCACCTTCAGTCACCTTTACAAAGAAAGTAACACTAGTTCAAAAATGTTTTTTAATGAAATATCTTTAAGGTTCATTTTGACATTTTAATATTGAAATTTACTTTTCAATATTCTATAAAAAGGTAAATTAGCTAACAAATTATGTTCCACTTAGAATAACATAATAAAGTATTAAATATTATTTGTAAATTTTCTACAGATAAAAATTTTAATAGTCAAAATTCTATAAAGAGTTAAAAGACAAACAGACAAAAACACAAAGGAGAATGAATGTTAATTCTTTCTTAGGTTTTATCCTTATTGGGCATTTGCACTTCAAGTTTCCTCAGACAAGAACACAGAATTTGCAGGTATTTGTATACCCATCACCTCAACTCTTCAGGTCTTAATTCAAATACCAACCTTTTGATCAGACTTTCTTTGGTCATTCCATCTAAAGTTGCAAACCCCATTCAATACCTACATATCCCTTTGTTATTTTTTCTTGACTCTTGTAAGTATCTTAAACTAAAATGCACCATAAGAAGTGCATTTTCCACTTCTGTTCATTTGCATATTTTCAACAAGAATAAGGTATAGCACTTGGAAGGTACTTAGTAGGTTATTTGTTGAAATAAAACTGAATATAGGAGACTTAGAAAATAAGCATACAGTAAGCTTATAATTCCATGCTAGAAATCCAAAACACTCAGAAGAAAAAAGCATGTAATCATTTTTGCAGGACCTAAGCTTCAGACTGCCCAAACTCTGCATCTTGAAGGCACTTGAACATGCCACTCATTTAAAATTGATGTACTTCAAATGTAGACTCAGCAAGGGCATGTCACAATAGCTGGTGATCTGCTTTCCTTAATCCATACCTCTTTTCAAATTTATTATCATTCCTATGCATCTTTAAACACTGAATTCTTGGCTTGAGTTTCTAACTTTGCATATTTTTTGTGAGTGCCTTGAAAAAATACATTATTGATATAATAATGGTTTACAATATCATTGGTATTTTGGAAATATAGGGTATTTACCTCTTTTGGATGCAAGTACCATAGTTCACCCACAACCAAAGCACCTATAGTTGACCTCTCTAGTCCACTATGCTCTGTCCCCAGTTTGTCTCTCCCTCCTCTTTTTCCCCCTCAGGCTGCCTCAATTGTATGGTAAACTTTCGAGGTCAAAGTCAGCTTTTAATTTTATATTTATCTGATCTTTGTTTTTTTTTTTTTTTAATATTCCATTATCTAAATGACACCATTCATATTTGTCTTTCTCCCTCTTACTTCATGGACCATAAGCCCTTCTAGCTCCACCCATTTTATAACAAATGTCATGGGTTAGGCTTTTTGATCATAGAGTAGAATACCACTGTGTATATTTAATACATATCTTGATCTACTGATCTGTTTTGGGGGACTTAGGTTGTTTGCAGAGCTTGGCTATTGTATATAGTGCTACATCAAACATATTTATTGATATGTTTTGGGTTTTAAGTTGCAATATTCTTTAATAGGCTCTGATATAATATACCCGAATTTCAAACATTTTGTCTGCCTTATAATATACCATAGTTCCACGTATCAAATAGAAGTCTACTGTGATGACAACTAAGAAATTACATACAACATCTTGGTTTAGAATCAATGAACATTGAAGATCATGGGGGTGGGAGGGTGTGAAAGAGAGAGAGTGAGGGAAACAATGAGAAGGAAGACAAGTGGTGTTAATTAAATGACTTTTTAGCCGTAGAAAACAGCATGCCTTACTATACATTACATATGCTAGAATTAAGGTTCATGCAGTTAACCTAGCCCATGCTCTCTAGAACTTAATTATACCTCTCAAAAACCATGCTCAACATTCATTTATCTGGTTGAAAATTTAATAGTAACCTCATTAACTCAAAAGGATGTGTTAGTAACAGTCCTCTTTGATATCATTCCAATTCCCCTTTTCTACTATTTCCCCCAATTACTTTATGAACAAATGTACCTAGTCATGTTTTTTTTTTTTTTCCAAATTGTCTTATACTTTTCTCCCTAATCATGCATGGTCTGTTATAACTTTATACTGTACTCCAATATTTTTCCATTGGCTATTCTATCAATTATCTCACATATTTGTTGATTCAGAAAAGTTGGTATATTCAGGGTACATAATTTATTTACTATGTGTATTGTTCATGGTTTGCCTTCATCTGCTAGAATATAATAGGAAAGATGACATGCATATATATGCATTTGTCTCGTTCACTGATGTGTACCACCCTAAGTACCTCAAAAGTGGTTGATGAATAAATGATTTTGTAATAATTTATACTTCCAAAAGGACCCAGCATCAATTCCTTCCTCTCCATTCGCAATTTCTGATTTAAATTAAAGTCTAATTAAGATTGCCCTGGGACCATTTTCTTTCTAAATTTAAATCCTAATATTTCCCTAGGCCATTATATACTCTTCTTAGGACTTTTCTAAGATAAATATCTGATTAGGTAATTTTTCTCTTAGAAATCAAGCTATTTATAAGAAAGTTTGTTTTATAATCTTATGTAAGTATACTTTTGCAGTTTTAATGCTATACTATAAGCAAAGCACTTTTCTTTCACCTACTCTACCATTTTTATATTTGTAAATTTTATAAAACATACTTTATATTTATAATCCCATAATATGGGCTAATTAGCTTTTGTATTTTTTTCCTCAAGTAACATTACATAATAATAATAATATAAACTCTGCTTGTCTATCTTATAAATTAACACCTGTATATATTACATTAAATTCAGCTCTAAAAATCCAGTTTTACACAGAGGATCTCTTTTAGTTGATTTACCACTCTTCCTCTGTTAACCACAAATATATATATATATATATATATATATTTATATTTATATATATATATTAATATATATTTATATATAATTATATTTATATATAATTATATATATATATCATCATATAATATATATATATACATATATATTTCTTTATATATCCCAATGAAATATTTTAAGAAATAATGGAAGTTCAAGATAGTGAAAAAGAGAACATATTTTTTTCTCAAACAATGACATTCGAGTACATTTTTACCCACCATCATTGTTTTTTTGTATATAAATAAGTATATACATTATATGTACATATATACACATTCACACATATATGTATCTTTATATAAGTTCAATGGAATGTTCGTCATTACTACAGGTAATGTGGCTTATATTTCCTTTTATCCTATTATGTTCCTCTCATGCAGATATAAATCACTAAATTAATTTTGCAAACCACTAATGAGCTGTGATGCACAATTTGAAGAAAAACAAATCTGCTAAAGAGTTTTGAATCTTTTGGCATGAGTAAACTATTACCCAGGATACTGATGCAATATTCTGTGGAACTCAACTTCTCTTGATTCTGCAGCAGTTATAGAAAATTAAAGTGAATTTCTTAATACTAAGAGCTAAGTAAATCATTCTTCAATTTTCAAAAGATATGGAGAAAGGTCATTTTTCTTAAACTACATCACTGACTAATAGTCTTAGATGGATAATTCAAGAAATCATTTGTTGACAAACAGAAAAAGAAGCAATCAATTTTATATGACATAATTTCTATAAAAATTAACTAAATCAGACTAACTTCATTTGCCTAGTAGCAAATATACCAGGAATATTTATGTAATTAATTTTGAAAGGTATAAGATAGACTACATTTCCTGGGCTCCCTTGTAGTGAGGTGGAACCCATTACTGTGTTCTGAGGAAGAATGGTCTCACATTGACTCCTTTTCTATATAATCCAGTTCCCTTCCCAAAACTCTTACCAGTTTTTGTCAACACTTTGGTAACAGTTTCTTTTATTCTTTCATTATAAATACTTCCCTTTCTACTGATTCCACATCAGCATACAAAAATAATGTAATATTCTCCATACTAAATATAGCCATCTGTTTAATTTTGAGATATTTCTATACTACTTTTCAAATGCCTTTACAGAATTCTCTATCTTTGATAATCCCTTCAATGTATTCTAAACAAGTTTTGGATCCTTGCCATAAAAGAGCTTAGTTCTTTGGGTGTTTTTTCTCTCTCTCAAGTTTCATCCTCACTAATAGCTCCTAAATAGTGAATATATTTTCTTCATTTGGTTTTCAAAGCACTACTATCTTGTCCTGCGCACGCTCATTTTCTCCCCTGTGTTCCCACCATTCTACCCTCTCCGTACTATACCCACGGGAGTCAATACACTTCTTTTCTCTGTTTATACTCTTTTAGATGCTCTCATTGTGGTTCTTGCCTTTACAAGCCAACTACACCTGAGTGACTGAAAAAATGTAAGTGCTGAAAATGTAAATATTCAGCGTAGGTAATCTGACTGCTTAGTGAGCACTTTTGTCAAATATTCACCGTGGATTTATAAAGTCAAAAGTGAACTCTTGATTTTTCTCTCTGAATCTCAGCTTCACTAATCTTTCTACATGGTAAGTGATAAATCCATTCTTCCCGATATAAAGAAAAAATTTGTAATTGTCTTTGACTACCCACTTCCACACATTAAATTAATCAAGAAGCAACCCCCTTCCCTTCAAATGTCGTCCAAACCTATGAGTAATTCCACTTTTATCATAGTATTGCCCTAATCTCTCATTTCTTATTATTGTATTAAATTTCTGATTTCCATACTACCATTTTTACTCTCATCCACAAGAAGCCTCAGTGACCTGTCAAAGAGTGTATAGTCTTTAGAAGACTGGAATAATACTAATATACAGAATGAATATTTAAAATCATATAATGTTTTCTGAATTTAATATAGGTCATTAATCAAAATTAAAAATGTAAACATGGACCTTCCCTGGTGGGAGCTAGCACTATGAAGCTAGCCACAGACTCTTCTGCACAAGTTCAACCTCTGGCCAGGGAGGTGACTCACTTGGCTCAGTAACTTCTCCACACCTGTCAACTGCTGTCTTCAGCAGTGTATTTCAGCAGATCTGGCTGTTCTGCTCCCCACTCTGTCACTGGTAAATTCTCTCAACACCTCTCTACCTCTGAATTGTACCCATTTCTGAATGCATAAATAAACAAATCTCTTTGTTTATTAAAGTGAAAGCTTTAGCATGCATTAAGCCAAAAGAACTATGAATTATTTTTAGAGTCATTTTGAAAATTATTTTTCAACATGAATTAACAGTGAGTTAAATTCAGATTTTAAAATTATAATTCATTCGCAATTTACAATTTCTTATTATGTCTAACTAACAAAGTAAGCAGAATTAATTTTCTTGGCTAAATATGACAGCCAGGTAGAATACTGCTTTGGAGATTTAGCTCTACAGATATATTTAACATATATTTGTTTATTGTAAATATATTACATACAGTATAACATATATACACAAAATACACTTGCTACCATATAAATATTCTTTAATTTTCAAGTTATTTTTATGAGTGCATTGATGGAATGAAAGAAAAATATAGAGAAAAATATATGAACATGCACTTTAAACAGTATGTTTTACATTACAAGGCTATAGGACTGTGTTGTGGTCATACATTCACATTTAATCAAATACAGACTAAATTTGATAAAAAGCATACCCATATTTATCTCATGTTAACTGCCTCTAAAAACAAGTTAATTCTAGTTATTGTTAGAGTTTCATACCTATTTAGCTATATGGCGATATTAAGCAAAAGTATTTTATCTGCATAATGATACAGATACACTATATTTCCATTACAAGATCATGAAGCAATTTTTTTTTTAAATCATACCTACAGTGCTCTTTACAAATTGAAAAATCAGAGGAAAAAGTTGTTTTTTTTTCTTCATGAATGCTGAAATAGAGGGACTTCTTTTTTTACCCCTGCTTTAATATGAAGCTATTGTGAAGAATCATCATTCTGTCTTAATTAGTTTTTTCCTTAAAAATCACTTTTTACCAGTGATATTTTTCTAGTAAATAATATATCTATATATACATACAGATATATATGTATATATATCTATATATATATTTTAAGAGAGGTGATATTTAACAATGTCTAATATATAACAGGTTTTAAAGGGCTTAAAATGATAGTATAAATTTGATATCTATTTTTCCCTAAATTATGTCTATCTTCTTAAAGTGCTATTTTCAATCTTTATCTACCACAAGACTTCTGAATGAAACTTCTTATTTAAGATATTTAATCATTATGATAAAAACACTGCATAATAAAAATGCCTAGTGACTGTATTAGCATGGTATTTCATTGGCATTTATTTCATATTTACTTTGTTCCTTGAAGATAAAAGAATTAGAAAACTACCTGGAGGTCACTGATACAAATGATATTACTGAAGCTTAACATATTTTTTTCCAAGGGTCTATACATTATAAAGCTAAGTTACTATGTGGCTGACAAAAGTAATTTCTAAAAGTGTTTCTAAAACTATTTATCTGCTATCTTATTCAAAAAGCATTTTCTGTACTTCAATTAGAATGACCATATAAATGTGCTAACCTTTCACAACATGGTGACTTAAAAATCCATTAAATGTTTTAAAAAATGTACCACTTTACTCTTTTGTAGTTCTAAGGGCAAACAGCTACCTAACATTTTAAGGGTCATTAAATTAAAAATAATAAGAAAAGAAAAGCATTAACTAATTTATATTTTTCTTCTAATGGGAATAGAATTAGTAATTACTTTTACTGGTCAAACATCCTAGAGTCAGTCACTTGTATTAAAATCACATGCCTATTGGGCTCTCCCTGGTGGAGTAGCAGGCTAAAGCACAGCACTAAGAAAGTAAAACCACTTCAGCATGAGTTCGATCCCTGCCCTGGAGGTGACCCACATGGCTCGGCAGACCTCTCCTGACCTGACCCCTCAGCAGTGTACTTTGTCTTTCAGCCTGTTCTGCCCCCCACTCTGTCTCTGATGAATCTTCTCACTGCCCCTGCACCTCTGTCCTGTACCCCAGTCTGTATGCATAAATAAATAAATCTTAAAAAAAAAAATCACAAGCCTATCATTCAAGGTATGGGGCCTGCTAATCTTAAATTACAAAAGCTCCCACTGTATTTATAGACCAGTATTAACACAAGTGACATGGAATCTTTAACTTAACCATTTAGTCTATTATTTTCAAATTTCCTTTCTGTATGCTACACATATATATTTTTATAGACTTTAACAATATTTGCCTCAGTGTCTTACATATTGTAATGCTATAGAGATGCATAGTGAATTAGCAAGTGACTTGGGAAACTAAAGCAACTTGGGAAACTAAAATTAGAAACAAGACAAAAGTTTGTATATTCAAGGAATTCACTCAAAAACCATGAAACAAACGCAAGTTATAAAGATCAGTCATTAAAACTTGAACTTTTGACTGCTTCATAAGACTTTTTAGAACAACAACAACAAAAATATTTATTTGGATTTCATCTGCTATCTTTACTAAAACTGACTATAAAAATCTGGGTTTGAAACTTTTGAAACTTTCTTCACTTCAACAACCTGCTTCCTTGATGGAATTAGTGACCTAGGTGCTTCTTAAGGTCTTATTTATTTTATTTCAGCTCTAAAATCAGATTTTTAAATCCAGACATTCCATTCAGCAGTAAAATGTTATGTATCTGATTTTCACTATGATTTTTTTCTAATAAAAATTGAAATGAAGAGCAAGTTAACAAATCGTTACACTTAAATAAAAATTATGAAGTCAAACATAAAGCAGGTTATACTTTTTTAAAAAAAAAAAATTGCAATCCTTGGCACAGACCTGTAAAATTAAATAGTTTTGTAGAGAATTTGCACTTGGTTTAGAAATCTGCCTGCATCTCCACTAATATAAGTTGTTGCAATGTATATGTTGTAGACTAAATGATTAAAAGACACCAAAGCTCAGAACCATACTATACCTCTAAGATTCCTTAATAGAAAAGACAATTATATCCAGTAACTTGAGTTACTACCAATTGCATGCTTTTCTTCATTATATATTACTGTCTCCCTAGGAATAGTTACATGGCAATGGTGAAAAGTGAGTTTAAGCACATGTATATGTATACACTGCCAGCCTGAAGTTGGGTCTTGAGCCCTCTCATTACAGAGAGCGGAACATTAACATGACTGTCTTTCATCAGCAGAGGAGTCCTGCCCCAATGCTCACAGAAGGGGCTGTCCTGTAATTTAAGATTAGCAAGCCCCATCCTTGAAAGATGTCCTGAGGACCCAGAGGGCCTCAGCTTTCCATCACATGCAGTATTCCAAATATAAACACCCAGGAGCATCCTGACCTGTAAACTGACTCCTAAAGAGCGGCTTAAGGCGCGGTTAGAAAGGAGAACATCAAAAACGTTAGTGACTCTTGTATTCTCAATTCAAAATTCTCTTCATACTAACTGGGATTTCAAGAGTGCATCAACACAGAATGCAGTTGTTCTCACATCTTAAAATAGCACAAATTGAACAGTTCACCTTTTTGTTGCCCGGTTAGGATCTAATTACTATTTAATGCTTCAACTGGCAAAGAAGCACATGTGCATATGCACAACTCACACATGCGCACACTCCACACATGCGCATACACCCCACACAAGCACCCACTCCACACACGCGCACACACAACACATGCACACACATGTGCACACCCACACACTCCCACACATGTGCATACCCAACACATATGTGTGTCCAATGCATGTGCATGCCTCACACACATGTGCACACCCCACACATGTGCGCACACTCCCATATATGTGCACTCACACACACCCACACACTTCATTTTGCATTTCTCAAAATAAACACAGAAGTTCATAGAAGAAAGAAGTAAATCAAGCTCATTGCTCTTTAAAGGAATTATAGAAACCAAATTTGCAGGAATTGTAAACAATGATGTTAGCTATCAAATTCAAAGTTTCTATCAAGAAGTTGTTGTTCAGATTGACTATTTTTTAAGTATTTAATCTCTAGTAACTTATTTGGGGGATTTTGGGTTATTCATGATGAAGGTAAGTGCATTTTTAATCCTGTTATAACACAACTTACAAAGGCTGTCCAGAGGACTTGAACTTTTAGGACAGTAGGAATACCAGACTCTCCAAGATCCATCACGTGTTCTTTGTTTATAAGTAAACTCCTTTATTTACCAGAAACTGTCAATGCCATCTCCCAGCAATATACTAATAAATACATATTGTTGAACTTCAATTATCAGAATTGTCCTAAATTCTAAATTTGCCTTCATTTCAGTTATCACCTAAGAATCAAAATTATCTTCCAAATGCACATTTAATCTGAATTGTCATGGCTGAATAATTAATATTCAAATATTGACAGTATCATACTCATATTTAATACCTCTTTTAATTTGAATGGAAGGAAGATATAAATGGTCACTAAAAATCAATTTAAACAATGTGATTTTACAAAGACTGTCTATTATAAAATATGTCTTACCTTGGAATAAAATTGGATTTCTTTCCCAGCTTTCTTTCACATGGGCAAGCCAATGGGTGGTGACAGTGAATGATAGAATAGGCTGCTCTAACAGCGTAGAAGGCTCATGATGCCAAAAAACATAGAATACATCTCACTTTTTTCTTTGCTGGTTCTGTGACCTTGGATAAGTCACTTAGCTATTCTGAAATCCATTCTTTAACCTCTTTGGCTTTTGCTCTCTGTTTTATAGAAATTATAATGAGGGCATGGCCATTTTTCTGTGAGAGGGGAAAGATGGACTGTTAAGTAAATATATCAGATCCAGTGTGGGAGTGTGACAGGTGCATGGTGTTACGCTGTGTGTGGTGCTGATGCTGGCAGGAATAGTGAGTGACCTGCTGTCGGAGCCCGTGGAGGTACCCAGAAGGAGTGCTTCAAACGTCCTCCTGTAAGCATTACCCACCTGGGGAAATTTCACATCCAACTATTGCCGAAGGATAACTCTGTCATAATTGTGCTTTCACCATGGCTTTCTCACCACTTGCAGAATGTTTATTCCACTTCAAGATGCCATCTGCGGTGTTTCCCAACATCCTCATCACAGAGGTTGAAGGCATCACACATAATTGGAGTATTTATTACTATGAACACATCTGGCATTTTTGGAATTGTTAAAGAAGACTGACAGTTCCTGTAGTCTAATATATTTTCTATATTTTATCAGCCATAGTGTTAAAACTCCAGTTGACATTGGCACTGGGAAGATGAATAGAGGATGCCATATCCACAGGCATCATTTGTAAAGTCTAACAAGGAAAGTGCGTATTTACATAAACATGAGAGCCACGATACTTAATTTGTATTTTTTTTTTCTTTACAGAAACACAATTCATTGGCATGGATGTATATGTATAGAATTTTCTGTGACACTGTGAGGAATTATGTGCCACTTTTCTGTTTGATGTTCTGCTAAGATTTTTTTTTAAAGATTTATTTATTTGTGAATATAAGAATTCAGGTGTAGGCTAGAGGTATGAGGGTGAGAGGATTCACCAGAGACAGAGTAGGGAACAGAAAAGGCGGACTCACTGAAATACACTGCTGAGGGGGAACAGTGGGCGAGACAGATGGGTCTGCTGTCCCATGTGAGTCACCTGTCCCCATGTGGGTCAGCTCCCTGGCCGGGCATTGAACTCCTGTTTCAATGGCTAGCAAAAACTTGATAGTGTTGTATCTTTAACCCCTAAGCCAACAGGTAGCCCCCCTTTGTTAAGGTGTTTGTTAGGTTTTGAGATTTACAAATAGATTTTTAAATGAAAAAGTTTCATTAGTTCTCCAATTCACATACAGGCAATTGCCTCACTCCTCTCCAACAATGATTTGCCCATTTATTGGATTGATAAATATCTGATCACTTTCCTGGAAAATGTATAACTCTTCAAGAACAGAGATTATATATATTATATTTTTATTCTTGTGTCTCCAAAGTGAATTTCCCCTTATCTAGCATAAACAATCAATGACGTTTTTATTAAATTATAAATAAGCAAAATTTGTTTCTAATGATAAAGTCTCAAGGCATTTTAAGAGGACTTGCTAAATTTTTTCTCACAATAAACATTTAAACAAATATAACAGCCAACATTTCCTATGTAACACTATCATTAAATGCATACAATAGTAAGAAACTTTTGTCTCTGTTTCACACTGGGTAGCATTTCACATTAATTAATATCTAAGAGCTGAAAATAAAACCCACTGATTAAAAAAAATAGGTTAAACAGAAAACCACTATAAAATATAGGCTTTAATGTAACTAGGAATATAGCTATTGAAAACAAATCAATTCTCCAGAGTTTGCTTTCTTTTTCCTTTTTTCCATCTGCTAATATTCTTATTAGCTGTTACAAAATAAGGGTTGAAAAACAGATTTACTGCATTAATAAATGAGTAATTTTCTTTCTATGTATTACCAGGATATTATGGACTATTAAAATCATAAATTGTAGTTAGAGACTATTAATAATATATCAGATGTTATGTAATGATGTAACACCTAGGGGAAAAGCAGCAAAATGTAACAACTACATTAAAATCAAGTCAGAAAGTTTACTGTCTTCAAACTTTATTTAAAAAATCATTTTTTTTATTTAAAATGTACTTTGATTACTTTTTTTAAAGATTTATTTATTTATGCATACGGAGCTGGGGTACAGGCCAGAGGTGCAGCGAGGGTGAGAGGATTCACCAGATTCTGAGTAGGGAGCAGAGCAGACAGAGTGACAAAGTACACTGCTGAGGGAAGCAGCAGGCTGGTCAGGAGAGGTCTGCCATGCCATGTGGTTACCTACGGGGCAGGCGGGGATCGAACTCATGCTGTAGTGGCTTTAGCTTTTAGTGCTGGCTTTAACCTGCTGAGCCACGAGGGAGAACCCTGATTAATGGTTTTTTAGAAAGCTAACACTTCAGTCATGAAACTAACCATCTCTATAATCTCAACTCATGTACCATATTTCACAGAAATATATTAAAAATTAATTCTGCTGAATGTTCTTCCAGAATATCTCATATATAACATTTATTGCAATTTACTCTTTCTTTTGTAACTATTTTTTGTAATGATTTATAAGTACCCCTTCTTCATAATTTCTCTTTCTCACTCTAATATAACATATTGTTGAGTGCAAGATAAATTGTATCATCCAAAATTCCCAAAGGTGTTTCTTGAATAAACCCTCACAGATTAGTTATTCTGTGATTAATCAAAAAATGTGCTTTATATTTACAGTTTTATTTTGCTGGTTAAACATCATATTGTATTTAGTAAATCTTAATCTCTGATAGCAGTTGATCATATTTGATCAGACTGATTTAATACCTGGAAAGCCATAGGGGTGGAAAAAAAAGAAGAAGAAGAAGAAGCTAATCAAAAAGTAAATATCAAAATAATATCAACAAAAATCTCATTTTGAGGGAAAGGTCAATTTATTGTATTTAGATATATATAATTTCAAACTGTGTTCCATTCATGTGTGGAAATGTAGTTGGTTTTCTAAATATCCTTCATGTATTTGAGTAAATAATTTATATTTCTTATGTGGTTACTATTGAAATGGGAACTCAATATATAGGTATAGGTTATTTTTCAAAAGAAGAACTCAAAAAAAAACCAAAACATTTAACCCCTTGGTATCACTAGCACTAATTTAATTTTCTCCTAAGTACTATATTGATCAGGGGAAAAAACTATGTTAAATGCCTATGTTTTACAGCATTGATTGTACAAAATCAAAGTTTTTACTCAAAGTTCTTTTTGATTCTGGGAATAACCGGGTTTTACAAGACAAGTAAAACAACTGCTAATATTTCTTAGACATTTGTTCTTACATATTTTATTGCATTATACCAAGCAGAATTTAAACTGCTGAAACTCAAATAAGTTGGAGAGCAAAATGACAACATATCAAATTATTAGCTAAATATAGTACTCTAGGAAGAATATTCTAAAAAGAAGATTGACTGTTTAAAGATAAAGGGACATTAGGGTCATCCATTAAAGTCAAAGGCAAGCAAATACCATTCCAAGTATCCCAGATAATATGCACTAATAGTGGGGTTTAGCTGGATTCAAGCTGATGCAGATGCATGTTTAGCAGCTGCAGAGACTACACACACACACATTCACACATAAACATGCACATAGATCATCATATAAACATGCACATAGATCATCATATAAACTATCTCTGCTGAAACATGGAGAATAGGAAACAACATGCAGAGAAACTGCAAAAAGTAATAAGCTCATATAAATACTTACACTATCTCTCCATCTCCTTGTGATTGTTTAACCTCTGACATTACAAGATTTTAAAACACATACTTAGGCAGAAAATATAGGAGAAAGTTTGTTTTGTTTTGTTTTTCTCTCCCTAAATACAAGCTATTGGGAGGTGAGCAACTTATCTAATTTTTCTTTGCCTTATTCTATAAAATAAAAACACTACAAAATACTATACTCATTGAATTTATCACAAGATTTGTTATTAGGATTACATATGCATCTAAAATGGCAGAGTGCTGGCTTATAGTGTTAAATTTTAATATTACTTTATTACTATTAATTTACATTGATTAACAGATTTGAATAAGCAAAAAAAAGCTAAAATTGGGTCTACTTTATTATTAGAAATCTTGCTTGAATTTATTATATTTTTGCTAACTTGTCAGTTATTCACCATATTTACTAGAAACTTAAACAACACTAAACAGTGATTATTAATTTCACTGCAAAGTCAGTACGAGAAAAGTAGTTCTGAAAACTACTTTCTTTTTATTAGATTAAAAGATCTGAGAGTCACTGACTAACAGAAAACAATTATATACACTCCTTCACAAATACATAATTATCTCTGAAGGAGATCCTGGAGCTACCTCTGCTTAGAAAAAAATGGAATTCAGTCAATGCTCTGTCCTCAGCTATTCTCCCAACAAAAATGAAATACACAAGTTTTGTTGTTGCTGTTGTTTGTTTCTCATTCTTTCTACAAGCAAACAAAAGAAAAGGTTTCGCATACATAAAATATAAAAATCAGGAGATTAGAAAAAAAAAGCCTTATCTTCCTTTAACAAATATGCAAATTATATTCAATTTTAAATACTTTAATATATTGTATTAGTTTCTTATTGATGCTATAAATTTTTACCACAAATAGTAGCTTAAAATATAGGTCGTGCACTTGGAGTGGGAAATATATATATGTGTGTGTGTATGTATGTATATATATATACATACATACACACACACATATAGGTCTTGCTGATATCAGTATGTCAAGCTAATATATACGGATATCTATACCTATCTATCTCCTTATATATTCATATCATGCTGTGTATACATCAATGTAGATCTCAAAAGCCTCCCTGAAAAGTTGGCATTTGAAAAGCAACTTTAAAAATGTGAAAAACTGGTATCAGAGAGACACAGATTGGAGGAATAATTTCAAGCAAAGAGAAGAGTAGATTCAAAATCCCTGAAGAGAAAAGGTGTTTGGTGTGCTTGAAGTAAAGCTAAGAGGACAGTACAGTCTGCTTGTAATGGAGAAAACAGAGGTGAGGGATGGAAGCTGAATTACGAGGGAGGAAAAACATAGAACTTTGACCCTTAAGAGCTGTTTAACTAGGAGTGAGACAATTTTGAGAAGAGAATTGCATTTGGACAAACAGCATTATGGTTACTAGGTGCAGAACATAGTAACAAAGCATGTAAATTACAAAACATGTGTGGAAGTAGGAAGACCAGTTTGAAGTTGATTCTAATAATCCAGGTGAGAAATAATAGTGGCGTAGATCATGGTGACATCAGAGGAGATAAAGAGACAAGGAGGAAGATTTCAGATATTTTTTAGATTGGCTGGTGGAAAGAATTTAAGAAGGGACGTGGGAAAGGAAAGGACAGGGAGGGAGAAAGGAAAGAGAGAAGGAGGGAGGTAGGGGTGGGAGAGGTCCCTAAAAGGTTTTTAGCCTGAGCCACTGCAATAATATAGTTCATAGTTTCAGCAATAGGACACACAATTGAATTAGATTTAAAGGAAAACTCAAGAACACTTATTATAAGTAAGCTTATAGAAACCTATAGAGTATCTCCTGTTAGATATTTCTAGGAAATCATTATGCCCATTCTCCCATTATTAATAACAGTCCCCTGAGTTTTATCTGTGCACGCTTCTTATCTTCTTTTAAAACATGACTTAATAATAGTCATTGGACTATGAGATAAAGTGATTTATGAAATCCCTGAGTTGTTCCCTTACAAGAATTACGTGTGTTCTGACCCTTTCTCCATCCTTGATACTAGAGTTTGAAAAGCAGTTATCCTATCAACTGTGTTCATCTACACGAGAGATTCATTGGTACATTGTTGAAATCAATATATTCTGGAGTCTTTCTTATCTAGTAGGTTAACTTATGTCTTAACTAAATGTAACATCTAAGCTCAGATATTAGTAGGAAGCTGACTACTGTAAGTCTCTTCAAGGGAGAGTTCAAGTACAAATAAACCACAAGCAGCAGTTTCTAGCATCTAGGTAGTATTTGAAGTCAGGGGACTGGATGAACTGCTGATGTCCAGAATTTTCTTCAGATAAAATCAATTTTCTACACATCCATGTATCCACTTCACTATGATGAAGTAGTCACTGAATAGCACGGCTTTTGCCTTGATTTTTTTTCTTTGACTATTACTCTGCAGACTCATAATACTAGCCAGGACTCTGGGAGACATGTATATCCATCAAGTTGAAAGTAGTAAAGTGATTTGTTGCCTTGGAAAAAGAGGAAGTCATCTTATTTCACTATTCATTATTTTAACATATAGAAGGCAGACCTTTTATTTACTTTCAACTTGAATGTTTAGGATTACAGTCTTCATGCTAAATTGTATGGATTGCTCTTTATCATAGGTGACATATTGAAGACTGTAGAAAGCAGGGGTGTTTTGTTTGGTCAGATAATACCTAGTTTTTAAATGAAAACCTAGTGACTTAGGTAAAATCTTATCTCTAGAACCCTTCTAGCCTCCAAACTCTATGGTGGTCAGTTTCACACATGAATGCAATTAATTGAATTAGCATTGTTTGGAAGTTGAAGATCGGAGTTCAAGCTAAAAAGAGTCCTTGAAAGAATTAAACCCTTTTACAAAAAATAAAGTGGCATGTTTTATCTTGCAGGTTCCTATATTATGAACAATGATATCATTACTGAAATTTCATAGTGAAGCTTCATAATTGCCATACAAGTCTCCCTTTTCTTTAACAGTATTTTTACTGAAACTCTTAAAATACATACTCATGTTTCTCCTTCACATACATGAGCTTACACAGCACAAGAGAAGGTATTAGAGTTCCAGATGGTAGCTAGGATAAGAGTTACAGACAGATTAGATATGGAGGACCATGGGGTAAACACCTCAGGATATTAAGATTATAGTGACATTTTTGCTTTTCATTTTTATTGTATGCAATCAGCTAAATAGACCTGATATTAAAGTAGCTTTCAAAAATCTTGTTTCTTAGGGCTATAAATAGAGCATAATATAGGTTTTATTTTCCTCTTCCTCATACATTTAAAAGATACTGGAATTAAGAACAACTAAATTAATATTTTTCCTTATTGTTATAATTGTATTTTCATCCACACAGGAATTTTGGCTCACAAACTTTATTTAATACAGCCTTTCAATATTCCACTATGGGAAAACAATATATAATTAAATAAAATCACAGATATAGCCTATTGTGTATCAGTGTGTGTATACCAAATGTGTATGAAGACATTTTATTAGACTATGAATCTGAACACCAACAGAATCAGGTTCCCAGATTTGCCCAGCATTTTATGAAACCTATTATTCTTATCTGACATTACTGCAGTATAAGAGACCATAGTGACATTTGATTACATTTTGTTTTATTATTACGTTGTAGCAAATTGTTCTCACTAATAAGTGATAAAAATACAGAGGTGATTATAATACAAATATAAAGACATTTTCTTTTTTATGTAAGAAGCATTTCAGATGTATATAAACAGCATAGACTTAGCCTCATTAGCCTATTTTAAAATTATTACATCACAAATAGAGAATTCATAGATACAAAGTTAGATGAGAAAACATTTCTAGACTAATAAAAAAGAAAGTACTGAATAATGATTTTATATATCTAACTCAAAGGCTGACCAAAATGTAAAAATTAACTAACATACTTATATGTATTGTACAATATTAAAAGAATGAAAGTAAGTGATTTATGCTGAATACTAATGTTTATGAATGCATATTTTGCTATTATAATATTCACTACATTTATAGAGTCTTTCCTCCAAGAACTATCCACAAGTTATTTGAAAACCACACATTCATACTTTGACAAATATCTCTTTTTGACAAATACTAAGTATGGGCAACAGTGTCGATTTGATTTATGTGTTCAATTCCCTAATATTTTTATCTTTTGATGAATGTCATAAAGCTATGAATACATATGTGTCTTTGTGCATATGTACTACTTTTCCATTAAAATTCTAGATCTGAGGGGAAGATAACTAAGATATGCTAAAAATAAATTCTTAACACACAATGTATTTTCCAAGTCTTTCGAACAAATCTTTTTTTATAAATTAACTTTAACAAATTTAAATGGCTGTATCTTGTGCATGATTTGTACTATGATTCTGCCTTTTCACAGAGTTATAACAATATTTACCCTCCTGTCATCCCACAAAACGTTACCTTGAGAGTTTGTTATTCTGTTTAAACCCATTTCCTATTATCCAGATTATAATACCTAGGTAAACAAAAATAAATAAATACAATACAATACAATAAATTATTTCATAGGAGAACAATTGATCTATATTATCACATCGTTCATTCTCCTCAAAGAAATAATATTTTATCCTTCGTAAAGAAAATTCTTTAAGCAAAGATAGCATAACTATATTCCTTTATTTTATTCATATTTGACAAAATATTGCCAAGCAAATTGAAACATTTCTTGATAACAACCATTGACCCTGTCCACAGCCTACAAACACCAGCAATTCTTATGAGAAAAAAATAGTTTTGTTATAGATTTCTAACTATCTGTTTTTACTAGAAAATGACTATGGTTTATGTGAGTAGAGAATAGTTATAGCTTGTATGTATTTCAGAAACATTCTACAATGTGATAAGCTGGAAATAAATGACAATTTGAAGAACCACACAGACTTTTTAAAGATAATTTAATTTCTCTGAAAAAGGATAGGCATTTTTATTTTTCCACTTCACTATTGAGTATGCCTATATTTTTAAATGTCTTATCTGTTAAAATGGTTTGCATAGGCCAATGAAAATTTAAAATAAAAAACAGCATATGGGATAAAATAGACCTAAAAATAAATAATAATGATAATAATAATAAAGAAAATAGGAAAACACATTGAGATGTTCCTTCAGCCTCTGATTTTAACTCAGTTTTATATGTCAAAATTGAGAAACAATGAGCTTTCATGAGACTATTATGAAGAAAGAATAAAGAAATCTATTTGAAAAATGAAACAGGAGGTGGATTTTGGAAGCTAATGAATGCATGTCTTTAAAATAAATATTGATGGCCAACAAGCATATGAAAAAATGTTAAACATCACTTGTAAAAAGGGAGATGAAAATTAAAACCACAATGATACCAGTGAGAATGGCACATCTTAAAACAACTAGCAACAACAAATGTTGGGAGGAATTGAAGAAAAAGAAACTCTCCTGCACTGATGATGGTAATGCAAACTCGTACAACCACTGTGGAAGACTTTTTGGAGGTTTCTCAAACTGCTAAACATCTCAATGTGTTTTCCTATTTTCTTTATTATTATTATCATTATTATTTATTTTTAGGTCTATTTTATCCAATATGCTGTTTTTTCCATATAACCCAGCAATCCCACTCCTAGGCATCTACCCAAAAGACACAAAAACACTGATTCAAAAAGATACCTGCACCCCCATGCTTATTGCTACTTTATTTACAATACAAAAGACATGGAATCAACCCAAATGCCCCAAAATAGATGACATATACATATGCACATTGGAATATTGCTCAGTAATCAAAATAGATAAACTCATGCCTTTTGCAGCAACATGTATGGAACTGGAAGGGATCATGCTTAGTGAAATAAGTCAGAAAGAAAAAGAAAAATACCGGTTGGTTTCACTCATAGCAGAGAGCATAAAGGACCAGGAGAAAAAGATAATAATAATGAATAACTATATACAACAGACATTTTACAGGGGTGGAGTGGAGAATGGGATAAAAAATGTGGGATTGGGGTCAAGTTTACTGGAATATGGTGATGGCACATGGGTGAATTGGTGGTGAGAAGCCCAGGGGATTACAACTAAGATGGAAAAAGTCACAAAATTATGTAAAAATAACTATTATTAAATAAAACAATAGATAAATAAACAAATAAACAGATAAATAAATAAATAAAAATAAATATTTATAGCCCTCCCTGGTGGCTGAATGGGTTAAAGCGCAGCACTACAAAAGCTAATTGCAACTGCTTTGATCCCCAGCCAGGGAGCTGACCCACATGGCACAGCAGACCTCTCCTGTCTTGCCTTCTGCTCCCCTCAGCAGTGTATTTCAGTGTATCTGCCTGTTCTGCTCCCAGCTTTGTCTCTACTGAATCCTCTGACTGCCCCTGTGCCTTTGGCCTATACTCCAGTTCTGAAGGCATAAATAAATAAATCTTAATAAATAAATAAGTAAATAAATAAATAAATAAATAAATAAATAAATAAATAAATAAATAATGCACAGCAATTCGAAATTGTGTGATATAAGCCAGTGGCACCAGATTTGGAACTATATACCACTCACTCCAACCAGCTATTTGATATAGTGCCTGCCACATGTAGCTTTCTTTTCTTTTCTTTTCCTTTTTAAAGAGTTATTTTAATAATTTAGTCATACAATAGCTGGTGTATAGGCTAGAGGTGCTGGGGGTTAGTGGATAGAGAATTCACCAAGACAGAGCGGGGAGCAGAAGAGGCAGATCCACTGAAATATACTGCTGAGGGGAGCAGTGGCAGCTGGTGAGACTGGAGAGGCCTGCTGCACCATGTGGATCAGTTCTCTGGCTGTGATCAAACTCGACTAGCAGTGGCTGCACATAGCTTCATATTGCTGGGATTTAAACCCTTGTGCCACCAGGGAGGTTCACATATGTGTCTCTTATTTGTAAAGTAAGGAAACTGAATGTGATTACCTCTAAATTTCTCTAGGTATATAAATTAGAAAACCACAATGTTTCTTTGAGAAAATGCTATAAATGAGAGAAAATCCTTGCAGGTAAAGTTTAAAGAACAATAACAAAAACTAATATTCCAAATGAAAATAAATAAATAAATAAATAATTGGCAGTAAGCCATAACAGAAATACAAGAAAAGTGTGAAATTACATGTTTTGATGAGGATTTCACTTTATGAGACCTTAGTATTCTATAGGTCAACAGAAAAATTATAACCTTTTTTTTTTTAATAAAACAAAGTACAGCTCTCTTTAGGATATTATTCTATATTCTTTTTGAAGGTGAAGTAAATGAAAATATAAAATCAATACAACTATTATGTTATGAGTTATAAGTTCTAATATCTCAGTTCTTATATAAAAAACAAAGATAGTAAAGACCCACGATTATATGGGTTCTCTGCTTTTTCTAAATTTATTTAAAGTTTCTTTTAAGGTTTTTAGTCATATATTAAACTAATATAAAACAACACACAATGTTTATAGACAAAAAATATATTTTGCATGTCTTTGAGGGTGTTTTAATCAAGTAAGTCTAGAAATATGTGGAAAATAACGTGTTAGTGATTAACGAAACACATTCTTAACATTAACTGTCCATAGATGTGGAAAAATACATGTATATAAAATTGAACACAAATTGATTTATGACTAACAGGCTTCATAAATACAAACAAAATGACAAAAATTAAAACTAGTTCTAAATTTTATATGTTTCATTCCTATACTTTAAATTCATTTTCTTACCAATAGTATTTGCTATAATATGGTGAAACTATTGTTGCATGGGAAAACAGAACAAAGAAGCAATCAGGTTTTATAGAATAACGTCTAAAAAGCATATTAATATAAAGATTCTACTTAAAATTCCTGACCACATGTTAACCATCTATCATTATATACAGGGTTTCTCAGAGTTTTGAGGAAGCCTAGGAGTAGAGACAAAACTTAGGAACAGCAGACAGAATAATACTCTCTTACTTTTGGATACAGCTGTAATTTCAACCATGCCAATTTCAATCTGTTTTAGCATTTTAAAGGTAGACATCATTTTATTTGGTTTATGTTTCTGTTATATTATGTTATGTTTTTATTTGGCTTTATGTTTATGTTGTAGAACATCCAATATGATAAGTGACACCCCTTACAACTCTAGAGATGCATGATACTGTACAAAGAAACAACCAAAGTCATGTCAGAAAATGATTGTCTTTGGAAGGAATAGTAGAAACTTAATTGAAAATTAATCTTATACAGTTTAATTCTCAATAAAAAAGTGGAAGAAAGAAATAGAAAATAACTCTAAAATATACACAGAGATGGAGAGTGCTTGTTTAATTCCATCAGGTCCCAAATATTTATTGGGGATCCTAAAATGAAGCATTTTCAAGTGGTAACTGCCATAGGGAGGGTTAGCACATTTTAATCTTTTTAATACACAACATTTAGTGTTCAGGTTTTATCTGATATAAAAGTGATGAGTGCTTAAGCTCCTGAGAAGAGAAAGACTGTATATTGTTCCACTTCAAAGCATGGTCTATGATAAGCAAATCCCACAAAATAGCTAAAATAGGGCCAAAGAGGTAATTCAATATGCAGACATACTTTTATATATTGCAATGAAAAATTCAATGAAGTTCCAGAAAATAATATCTATCCTGCACAAGATGCATATTATAAACCACCAGTGGTCTTTTTGAATAGTGCAGAAACCATTCCATTTTACTTAATGTGACCTGTGTGTATGTGTATGTAATAAATCATAATATTGTTTTAAGCTTGATTCTAAATTAATTCACTGCCGTCAAAAGACAAAAATCCTGGCAAAACATACTATTGTTTAAAAGTGTAGTTGACATAAATGTTGACATTAAAATGTCATTTGATTTAATTTATAAGCAACTACAGAATAAAAATGTTGTCAAATGTGTCCAAGTTCAAAACTGTCGTTAGGTTTATTTCACAACAGAAAGAATAATGGATTTACTACTGAATTCTTACATAGTTCTATTGCTTTCTCATTTAATATGCAAGTCAAGCTTAACTTTATTGAATATTTTCATAACCAATGTGTATCATCCTTCTTCATATGCTACATGATAGATCTCCCAGGTCATAACTAGAGTATCTACTCATGCAGTGAAATGCTGAAAGGTAGTACATTTCACTCTGAGCCGTTTATTGCCTCCAACATACAGTCAATTATTTTTTAATCAAAGAATTTAACAAATGCTAACTCCAACACAAATGTATTAACATGGCACATTTCAACCTTGACCAAAACACTGTACGATGAGTTTGGCAATATACTACACAAAATCCCTCATCTGTGTACAGTCAGCACATTTGAAGTACTTGAAAACAAAAAGATAGTAACTGCTATTAGCAAGATGTTGGCATTTCTTGGGGAGCCATGACTTCTTTTATGGCATTCTGGCTACAATTTTTAAATGACTCAAGCTGATGAGCTTTTATATGCTTGCAAAATTGTGCTTTCTTTTCAATTCTGGGTGACATGTAATTAGAGAGTTTTGTTTATCACCTCATGTACAGATCTCTTTGAACATAGAGGGTGATACAGACCAGAGTGCAGAGCTCATGAAAATATGTATCTTGAATTACACTTTTAATACTGTTTTTTTTTAAACATGATGCAATATAGTCAACTTGAGTGTCTATGTTTAAGCACAAACAAATGAGGTAGTCAAATAAAATATACTTTAAGATAACCAATATTTTGCCTGTCTGAAAAAAATAACTAAAAATTGATGTCAAAGCATTAAAATTATTTTACTGTATCTTTCCTTATATTTATTCTCATGAAAAATACAACTGTTTTTCTACATATTACTAAAATAGTTATTTTTCTTCCACCAAGGACAATAAATCTTTAGTTTGAGCATCAATTTTTCCACAAATTCCTTTCACTCAGAACTTTTCTTTCCAACTTTATGTTATTATTAACCATCACAAAATATATATGAGAAAGTAGTCTTTTTCTGACTGGTATGATCCCTCGTTCCATGAAAATAACAACATGGTATGCTAGACCTGACCTGGGGTAGGTACATCAAGAATATGAGCTGAGCATAGGAAGAGGATAAAACTTGTTCCAGATATTAAAATAAATATATAAATACATAAATACATAAATAAATAAATAGAAAGGATTAAAAACTGAAAACAAAACCAGACTAGCCAAATAATATATGTCTAAAAATAAAGTTTGAAAATCACCTATTTTATTCCTATCTGTCAATTTAACAAATTTGATTCTAACAATGAAAGAAAAAAAATGGCTTTTCAAATCCATTTAAAACAAATATTTTAAAGGGAATGGAGAAATAAACAAACAAATAAAAAAGAAACAAAGATTACACCTTAACTAAAATATAAATAAATTTGGAGGTATTTCCAACAAACAAACATAAGACATGAGCTATGAATGAAAAAAAAAAGTGTAAATTGTATAGGGCAGGGGATGGGGTGCTGAGTTACCTTCAGTAGAACATCAGGATAAGCCTCAGAGAGAGATCATAACTTTTGAAATTAACAATGAGTAGGAATCAGTCATGTAAGTAGTTTAGGGGAAAAAGAGCAATCATTGGCTCTCTGTGACATCTGTTCGTCTATTCTAAGGCATACATTTTTTTCATATTATTATCTCTTTAAATAGGCATGTTATAATTGTTATTAACTTAATTATATATATATATATATATATATATATATATATATCAGTTGTAGTAACTTTCTACACGTGCATAAACTTCCTTGTTATTTCTGCTGGTACAATGGAAAATTTGAATGCCTTTGTTTAAGGAAAGAACAAAGCCCATTTCTGGCATGACTTGAGGAAGAAATAGAAGTTAATTAAAACTTATTTTAAAAATCTAATCTATCTAATCTATCACAAAAATCAAGAAAACCTTGCAGTATGATTTTTAGCACTGTGAAAGAATATCAAAGGACCTATATTTTAGCATTCAATCACCAATGCTATTGATTGCATAATCAGTGACAACAATAGCTATAAGGGAACTATGCTCTAGGCTATCAATGTAAAGTTTTAGGAATGCCTTCATCAATCTCTTTTTGCTCATTGCATTCTTTACGTATGCAAAATGACAGAATGCTCTATTCCTATCTAAAATTCTAATATCACAAAGATTATTTAATATGTGATAAATGTTCTAAATGATACAATATAATTATATTATTAATTGCCAGCATTTTCTAAATAAAACAGTATAAGTAAAACTTCATCTTCAAATTGACAATGTCTTAAATACCTTGTTCTTTCAAAAACTCAACTGTGGACTGCTGAATAAGGCAGACATGATTTTAACATTTACAGGATTTTCACCGTGATGGGGAATAGAAACAATGTAACTGAGGAAGTTAGATAAATCAGTAATTGCATGTTGTAAAAACTACCACGAATACAACAATAAAAATCATTATTCATAGCACACATGAATGTATATAGGAGGAATTGGGCAGGTTGGTTTACCAAATATAGACATGGGGAAGTGTAAATTCTCAAAGAAAGCATGTCAGAGTATCTGGCTATTAAACTTAACCTGGAAGAAGAGTCAGTCATGTGAAGGGCTGTGATAGTACTTCAAGGAAAGGGAAAAGCATATGCAAAGTAATGTGTTTGGTGTATTCTAGGAATGCAAAGGTATGGGATAGTGTGAACAATAAGGAGGGAATAATTGGCATATGAAGGTTAGAACCTAAGTGAACTGCAGGAAAAGTAATTTCATAGAGGAAAATAAAGACAATACTCTTAAGCAATTTTTTTTAATTTTAACTTTAAGTACAAATGGAAGGTAATGATATATTAGACCAGGATAATGGTGGCAAAGATGAATAGTTATGAATGGACTTTAGAGATAGTCTTAACAGTGATAGGACTTACTGATAATTTTGATGGAGAATAAGCAGAAATTAGATGACTTTGATAAATAACAAAACACTGATCAATAAATGAGGTTAACAGAAAAATCAATGGAAACATAATAGACAAAATTGAAGAATAAAACTGTGAACTTAAATATAATAAGTAATATACAGATAATTCAGGTAAGAGAATAAAAACAAAATGTAAGAAAAAGATAACGAAGAACTATAACTATCCTTCTCCATCAATAAAGGCAACAAAATCAGGATTCCAAAAGAGGAAGAGAAGGAATAGAACACATATATTCAAAGACATATTAGCAGAATGCTGCAGCAGCTCTCTGACCCCATGTGTCTATGCAGGTATCTCTCTTTTTTCTCCTTTTCCTGATAAACGTATCCCTTTAAATTATAAAAAGAAGAGGGAAAAGAAGGAGGAAGCAGAAGAGGAAGGGGAAGAAGAAGACAAGAAATATTAGCAGAAAACTTCCTAAACTTGGGAGAGGAACTAAATAGACAAGCTCATGAAGCTAACCAAAGATCTGGCTAGATCTTTTGAAACTCAAAACAAAGAAAGAATAGCAAAGATGACAGGTGGGTATAGGGGCAGGGAAGTAGACACTTATGAAAGTACTCCCACCTTCATCACACTTCTCAGCAGAAACTGTACAGGACAGGAGAAATGAAAAGACCAACTCAATTAAACAAAAACTGAAAAAGTCTGGGAAAACTAGGCCTTCCCTACAAGAAATGTATAATGTCTAGTTAGCAGATATTATACAATGAAAAAGGGTCAATACAACTGAAAGACAAAAAAGTCAGTATATATGTATTCATATAACAGTACCAAAATACATAAAGCAGATGTTAACAGTGTTAAACAGAGAGATTCACAGCAGTATTATACACATATGCTGATTTTCAATGATGCACCCGAAATTTATGTTATGATGTATTGTTACTTCTGTACAAAATTAATCAATTTAAAATGACATAAGTGATAATCTGCCTTGTTTTATTTTTAATGTAAAGAAAGAAAAGTGATCCTTATGAAGACAAAAAACAGACCAGAATAAAAGGCTCATCTTTATTTGTATCCATCCATTGTCCTCTCCAAGCAACAGTTATTTTAGAATATACATGTGGAAATTCTTTTATTTTTTGGCAAGCACATCTGAGCTTAAGAGGGTGGTTAAAGAAAATTGATAAATAATAACTACTTGATGACAAAATGATAAGTATTATGAGTAGTTTCCTTTATATCATATAATAGAGTCTCTACATCAAAGGCAGCAACAAATCTCAGGGATGTATTTTGAGAATATTTTCTATATAAACACACGCAAAAAAAAATACTAGCAATATCCATGTAGTTATTAAAAATTCTTCTTTATAGAAAATTTACTGCTAAATGGACACTACATCTGTGCATTTGTTACCTACATATAAATCTGAGGAACATTTAATTATTATTCTTGTCAAAAAAAATTAATACTGCCAGGTTATTCCTGCTTCAATCAGTTTTGAAAGAAAAAATGAATTTAAGGCCCTCCCTGGTGGCGCATCGGGTTAAAGCACAGCACAAAGAAGCTTAAGTCACTTCCGCATGAGTTCGATCCCCGCCTGCCCCGGAGGAGATTCACATGGCGTGGCAGACCTCTCCTGACCTGCCTGCTGCTCCCCTCAGCAGTGTACTTCGTCGATCTGCCTGTCCTGCTCCCCACTCTGTCTCTGGTGAATCCTCTCACCTTCTGCATTTCTGGCCTGTACCCCAGTTCTGTACGAATAAATAGATAAATCTTTTTAAAAAATGAATTTAAATTAGAACCAAAATTCCAATGTTACAGGCACAGTGACATTTTATGTTACCCAACATTTTAATACTTTTTGATTTAACTTAGTGATATACATAGAGATCTCAACTAGAGATGAGAGAAGTGGGAAGAATCTCCAATTCATACTTTTTTCCTTTTTTTTTTTTTTTTGGCTGTTTTGATAGTAGAGTACAATAAGCTTGCTTTTTTTTTTTAAGATTTATTTATTTGTGCATACAGAACTGGGGTACAGGCTCAGGGGTGGTGAGAGGCTTCACCAGAGACAGAGAGGGGAACAGAACAGGCAGATCGACGAAGTACACTGCTGAGGGGAGCAGCGGGCGGGTCAGGAGAGGTCTGCCACACCATGTGGTCACCTCCGGGGCAGGCGGGAATTGAACTCATGTGGAAGAAGCTTTAGATTCTCAGTGCTGTGCTTTAACCCACTGCGCCACCAGGGAGGGCCAAGCTTGCTTTTAATTGGAGAAATTGATCTTATAATATTCTGCATTTAACCTTAAACTGTATTCCTTGCCTCAATTAGGTAGAACCAGATAAAACTGAAATGCTCACTAAGGAATTCCAGGCTTCACAGTCAGCTGAAAAGGCAAAGGTCAAAACAAACTGTGATCTATTGTGGAAGAAAAGACAAAGAATTGCTGAAGGGAGCTGGTTAAGTCAGTGGGCTATGACGAGGAATGTCTGAAGGCCACCTAAGTGCCAGCCTTGACAAGTCTGGTGTCACAGATGTGTAGTCAGCAGGACACATATTCTCACACACTGTATTTTATCTCCTACCACCTTAGATAGCTTTTCTGCAGAAATACAGCTACAAGCTATTAGACATTACTAGAAAGCAGAATAGATTAAACTAAGTAATTCTAAACTAACCCATCTTCATACATTGTACATAAATATTTTAAGGGAAAAAATGCTTCAGTTTGATTTTAGAATCATTGAAATAACGATTGGGTGAACATGTGTTCTTCAGTGAACATAAAATAACAGTATATAAAAAGTTTTGTTCTTTTTACCTATAGTAATGTCAAATCATCCCTAAATTTAAAATACACATCATTAATGCTTCTAATATAATTCATTGATTGCCAGTTATTTTGTAAGTGCTATTTGTTTTCTTCAAAAAGAATGTTTTAAATAAAACTTGTTGTTGTAGAAAATCAAAATGTTAATAAAGGGATTGAGAATTCAGTTTCAGGGTCGCAATTCCTTCGGTTTCATTACCAAAGTTAAGGAAACACACATGTCCACAATTACCACTAGCTTTTACCACTAGCTTGTCATAGTGGTAGTATTGACCCAGTAGTGGCAATAAAGCTAAATTATACTTTCTCACTGAACCCCCATATAAGCAAATAATTTAATTGTAAAGTGTTATTAATTATATTATGCAATTGCAATGAACAAGTGATTTCTAGTATTATATCTAGTTGCCATCATTTTGTAATGAAGTGCCTTTGTTTTGAATCCTTTGTGGCCTTTGTGATTAAATTTATGAAATACAAATGTATAAATAAAACCACAAGATGTACTGTTTTGTTTGGTATCTAGAAAATTTTAGTTCACACATGAAATAATTTTTACTGATTTTGCTAAAGATCTAAGAAATTAGATGATTTCTTTGTTTTATACCAATTATGTTGAATCAATGAAAATAATGATTACCACACAACTATTCATGAAACTACTTTTGTCTTATAGAGAAGATATTTATTGAGGGCATGAATACGTTAGGTATGCTACTGCAAAAGAGATTAATTTTTCCACTTGAATTGTTTAAATTTCTCATATGGTACTAGGTGAATAAGCCAGAAGGAGAAAGTTAAATCCAGGATGGTATCATTTATATAAAGAAGCTAAACAAAGGGTCAAAAACAAACACTGAAACAAATCCTTGAGAGTTACCACAGAGCTGAAAGTTCCAGAGCGAGGGGAAGAAGGAGGGTTGAGTATGAGTGCAGAGGGCGAGCACAATGAACTTTGATGATGGATTATTCGTTCTTTGGATTCTTTGGTAGTGGGAGAGCTATAGTAACCACACGTGAGAGGCAAAATCTTACACTGTCAACGGTGCTAAATTGGTCACTTTAAAACTACAGGTATATGTGTGTGTGTGTGTGTGTGTGCATATATAAAATACAACACAGTGATTAACTATAGAGATATGGAGTTAAACATGGGTTGGCCACATAAATGCATCTTTAAAAAAATGTTAAGAACTGGGGTACAGGCCAGAGGTGTGGTGGATGAGAGGATTCAGCAGAGACAGAGTGGGGAACAGAACAGGCAGATCTACTGAAAGGCAATGCTGAGGGGAGCAGCAGCTGGGTCAGGAGAGGTCTGCCATGCCATGTGGGTCAGCTCCCTGGCTGGGTATCAGGCTAGTGCTCTTGTGGCTTCAGAGAGCTTCATAGTGCAGTGCTTTAACATGTTGTACCACCAGGCAAAGCCCCAAATTTTTAAAATTACTGCAAACTAACTTACTCTCCAAACATAAGTACATAATTGAGTCTTTGAATGAAAGGCATCAACTTTAGAATTAGTACTTCTCCAAATTAATTTATACTTGAAATATTGAATCTCCATTTAATATTCAAAAACAATATTTAAATATACTAATTTAAATATACTAATTTAAATATACTAATTGGAAGCTTGCACATATATTTTAAAAACTCAACAATAACCACAACATGTGTTTAGAGCTTACATCAATACAAAATACTTTTCACTAAGGAGTATTTTACAAAGACATTTGAAAATTCATGGCCTATGTTGCTAATTTAATTACCATTATTCTATATTTTCAACAAAGTATCCCCTTAGTCTTGATCCAAAATGGAACATCCTCACACATCTCACACATCTAATGGATAGCAGAAGAAATAGAGATACTGGTGAGCAATTAGTTATCTCTACTATGCTTACCTTAAACCTTTCATCTAATTTGGTTAGAATGTACCCCAATCGGGAAATTTGCATCATCCTCATGTAATAACCTAGCATTTTTTGCCCTTTACTGTAATGTCTTTCTTTAAGTTCCCATGCCAATTGTCCTACTTAAAAAAAAAAAAAAAATTGAAAGGATATGTGATATTGAATTCCAGGTATCATGAATGGAATTTTACAGACATTAACTGCAGTACAGCTCAGCAACTAATTTAACCATATGATCTGTTCTAAAATTTATCTTACTCATAACCTCTACATAACAAGTAAAGATATGCTAAATTGAGAAGTACAATTACACAATTGCTATTATATATCTTTCAGCCACCACTTAATCTACCCAATCATTAAAATTAAGTAGAAAAAACTGACTCTTTAATAGCATCCCTATTTATACTTCTTTATTCTGGAACATTTTTACTAATCTCAATCCAGTGTCATACTCAGATCATTTATGTCCTTATTTTGCTCCAAGGATATTCTTTTTTATAATGATTTATTTATTTATGCATACAAGAACAGGGGTGTGGGCCAGAGCTGCCAGAAAGGTAAGAGGATTCACCAGAGACAGAGTGGGGAGCAGAACAGGCAGAAATATGAAATATACTGCTGAGGGAAGCAGGGGGCTGAGAGGACTACTGTGGGTTCATTCCCCCGGCTGGGAATCGAACTCATGCTGCAGTGGCTGGTGATGCCCACCATGGAGATCCTTTTTTATCAGCCTTGAACAGGTTATGCCTTCTTTAACCAAGTCCTAAATTACAATCTCTGTTTCTGCATATTCACTTAATGCACTCTCTTTTAGGAGCTATTCTATAGTAAGGTGTACTGAAAAGATGTGATATCAGTCTAAGCCACTGTATATTAACACAGACCTGTCAAACACTGGCTATCACCTTAATGTAATCAACAAAATGCCACAGGCCATCATGAGAAAACAAAGTTAATGTCTTTATGAGAACACAAACATTTTGCTAAATGAGGTAAAAAAAAAATGTTAGGAATGATTTTGGGTTTTTTCATACAAGTGGAGATGACTTGAGCAAGTTATAACTCTTCACATTAGTACTGTAATTACTGGTAAATTTGGGTTCTAGGAGAAAACTTAGTTGTGATTAAGGTGAAAACAATGCCTTTTTGGCTGAAGCATATTGTGGTTACTTTTGATAAATTAAAAGAAAGGACTTGTTATTGTGAAAATTTAAATATCACAAGAACATATTCTGTCCCTTTCACAAGTATATAATAAGTTATATATAAATTATATGACATATATTTTCTCATATATTGCATTTCATACACACACACATACATGTATGTATGTATACACCCTCATTTCTTAAATTAGAAAAATAGATACAACATTTTTCCAGAAAATTAAGGTATAAGGCTATCACAAAAGTATGGAAAACGCATTTGTTTTTACTTCTGGTCTCCAAAATAATGAGAATAGTTCCTCTACGGCCAGATTATGTAAATAATGACATTCTAAAGTAAACAGTCATCAGGCTCCACATCAACAAAACGCCTTCAAGCAAAGAAAGCATGTCGACCATAAAAGCTTTAAATTCTTGAAAACAGCAATAAATTTTGAGGAAAATTGAATTACTACACAGAGTCCAAAACACTCATCGTCTACATATGGCTCTGGTTCTGTGCCTTTGATAAAGCCATCTTTCCTCTCCAGGCTTCAGTCCATGCACTAGTAGGTCAGATAGTTGGTAGGCAGGCTGGTTTTCCTCATTGTTAATTAAGCCAGTTGTTTTTTTTTACCATTCCTGTAACAGTCCACTTATAAGGAATTCACACATTCTACATAATCAGCAGAACTGTTAGTGAAAGTGCAATAGTTTATGATGATGGTGATGTTACCTCTAAAAAGTCACATAGTAAAATGCTGAAGTAGTATTTATGATTTTTAGTATTTTCTATAAAATCTTTTCTAGTAAAGACTATTTCAATCTTTGCATACAATTGTACATCAGTGGCATTCATTTATCACATAACTTTAGGCATTCAGAGAACAGGACAGAATTTAAGTGTTTTCTATCCTCATGAAATTCAGAAACATCTGATCAAAACAACACCATTTCACATGGGTCACACACCTACACAATTCACACAATCCCGGTAGTAATGAGAAGGATTCACTAAGGACAGAGATGCAGCATTGAGGATTTGTTAAATTTCACTAAGACCTTGGCATCAATGAGAAAAACTTGTTAAAATTTATGACCTGAGCTTCATCTGTATGTAGCTATATTTTCCCTGAGAATAATCACTGTAACCTTTCATCAAGTGTGGATTTGTTCTTAGCAGCACCAACCCCACCCCCCACCCCCACCACCACTCATCCCAGGGAACAAAACTATCATTGTCATGTGGAGAAGGCAGTAATGTGCAAGCTAGAGAACTGCACCTGTTTGTTCACTGTTATCAAATGCCAGCCTGAGGGCTACCCCTGGAATGAGACAACAGCAACCTTCTGAAAAAAAATCTCTTGTGTGCAAACAGAGGCTTAGGAGCATGCTTTACTCCCGGGAGGACAGACAGCAGGCTTCTGTCCATCAAGTCTTCAAGATACATTCATTCTTTACAAGCTCAGTGTTCAGCTTCACAGTTATCCAGCTTTTGTTTGAGTCAAAAATAAAGGACCTATGAGATGACAGTGTTATTAGTATGGCATCAAACTTATTTGTGTCCTGCAATGAAGTGTGCATTAGAATTATTTATAGAAACTTTAAATTTTTGCCATTTCTAAAAAATAAAATATAAATTTATATAATTTAGTGAAAAGATTTAGCAGAATGCTTCCTCCTAATCTACTCCCAAAACAATGCCTGAGATTTAACCTTGGGACAACTTGAAGCCTGTTTGCTCATTTGCTCATTTAAGTTAAGAGTACAAGCTCATTTAAGTTAAGAGAACATTTAATTGTTTCCTTCAGGAGGAAAGAAATGTAAATCTCCTAACAGTTTAAATAATCTAATGAATGAACCATAAGCAAATAAAAAGAAAATTTAATTGTATGTTGTAGGTATTCACTTCAGGGCTGTTTCATTATTCTGTACTTAATTAATAGTTTGTGATCTCAAATTCTGGGTATGTGATTTCATTAATCCTGACTGTTGACTGAGGTACATATATCTCTGTTGACACACAGAGGCTGGATGTTTATCCTTGGGGTATGTGTAAGACAGAGAGAGACAGTGAGGCAGAGAAGGACAGAGAGAGGGGGGTGTGAAGATAAAGAGAGAAAGACAGAGAAGAAGAATGGAATTGCAGAGTTCATTTGTAATTTACTTTTTTTTTTCTCTTAGCAGTATGTTTCAAAAGAAAGCCATGTGTTATAAAAAATAAAAAATTTAAAAAAGGGTTCTTGCAAGACAGACCCTAAAGCAGTCTGAAAACATCAAATAAAACCCCTCCAGCATGTTCTCCCCATGTGATGCCTTTGTAAATTCATTTCAGCCTGTGGGCGCATTTCACATGACACACAAAAGGTTTCACTGCCATGTTGACCGATAAAAACACATATGGGATACTCATTTGCCATTCTATCTAGTTCTATGTTATTAATTTCATATGAATATGAATTCCTGGATATCAAATATTATTTCAGAACATGATTAGAGAAGTAGGATAAAAGTTGATTTTGTTGCTCCATGGATGCATGTCTGTGACACATAATGGTTATGTATCACATTTATAAACAACATACATACAAACACAGATATATTCCTGTGGTTACTGAGTCTGGAAAAGGAGCTGACTCAGCAGGTGTCTAACCTTTATGTGTGTATACAGGTGTGCATGGATATACTCATGCAATTAAATGGACATATCTATATGGAGAGAAATAATATGTATATAGAGAGATAGATAATAGACATATAGATATCTATATCAACACATCATATATATATATATTTCAAAATTTTCTTTCATTGGTATTCTTTCTGGGCCTTTTGCTGAGTTCCAGATATGTGTCGGTGTTAACTCTTCTTTTATAAGTAAAATTTATATTTTAAGATATAAATTTATATTATAAGATAGTTAAAACAAAGACTTCAAAGAGAAGTAATTATTAAATATGCTTTCATGCCACACAAACACTCTCATTGTCATCATTTTGTTTTACATTAGTAATCCTTAGCCTTGTCCATTGGAATAAAAAAAATACTAGATTGGAATCTTTATAGGAGGTGATTTTTCTATCTTACTCATGAGTCAAACGTCTGTACAGATATGAAATGCCTATAAACATATGTGATATGGCACTCAGAAGTCTTTCCTAAACTTTTATCTTTACAGTAAAGATTCTAATTTTAGAATGTAATGCCCAAACTTCATGTGGTTACTGAGTCTGGAAACCAAGCTGACTCTCTCGGCAGGTGTCTCAAATTTCCACTGTGTTGACAGCACGTAGTTCACTCCTATTTCACACTTTGACATAGAGACCCAGCAGTGCTATAGCAATTCAGCTACCAAAAACACTAGGAGCAGTACCCTTCCCTTTTTTTATAAGTTCAAGTTCTCAAGCAAACAATAAGGAGTTTTAATTATTTATAAAAAAAAACTATATTTTAAAAATAGAGCTCAACTATTTAAAATAAGCTATCAAGATGTCCTTATTGCAAGTTCAGCAACTATAAGAGCTGAAAAATGCACTTGGTTGTTTCTGCTTATTTAAGCGCTAAGTATGAAGTACCTAGGCATTCAAATCCCATTCTTTCTTGTGTAATAGGGATTTAAAAAGAAACAATGATTAATGAGTTTCAGATACAGTATAAAAGTAATCTCTGGGGAGACAAGTTCTTAGCTGAATTGATAGCTCAACCCAGGAGGGACACTGAATACTTTGAGAGGAAGTGAGAAATTAAGAAAAGAGAAGCAATGAATAGGAAATGCCTGGCACTCCTAGAAAACACTGGCTTATACTCACTAAAACTGAAAGGTTTTGTTGCTCAGCTCATGATTTTTATTTTCCTCCCTAAAAGTCATCCAAAGTTCGTTTGTTTGTTCATTTATGTTTGCTTATTTTCTTGATATTTTACAATTTAAGCAGAAAAGTAAAACAATTTATTAAAAGCATAATGAGTCTACCTTTAATTAAATTAGATCAATGTAAATGTTTTTGATTACTGCATCATGTTGTTATTCCCCAAACTAGGAAATGACAATATACTAAATAATTAAACCTTAATAGAAGTCCCAATATATTTACATGTGTTGCATATTCTATCATACACTTGAACTTCAGTGCCCAGGTTTTTAGAAAGCAAAAGGATTTTAAGTATCGTTATCTGCTGATTTGGAAGGATAAATAACATGTCCTCACAGTTCTCACTTGGTCTAAGAAAGGAACCCGAACACAAAGGAAACGTGACTCACATTTTGCATTATAATATTTCCAGAAAGATAGGCAGCAGACAGGTATTATCAGTGATAAAAGAAAAGGAGAAAAAAAGACTAACAAGTTATTTTTTCATTTCAAAATTGCAAGAGATAGTATGTGATTCTTCCTCATACAAGTGGAATGAACAGTGAATCTATGATAGCCACTGAGATTAGACTTTACTAAAATCAACTTACATCAATCAAGAATCCACACACAAAATACCCTACATTTTATAGGTGTGAACAGGGAGACATGAATATTCTTAAATACTATTACTCCATTCAGAATTAAACCAAAATGGGGGAAATAGAAAAGGAATTAACTGCTATTTTATGATGATCAATATTCCTGGAAGTTCACATTTGTGTATTTTTTCAAATGAGGAAACTGATGTAACCAAGTGATTATGACACTTCCTTGGTGTAATGAGAGCTATTAAATCTATAAGGTTTCAAATCTCAGCCTCTATTATTTCATGTTGTTAGGACTAGAAGAGAGTATCGTAAAGTATTGTTTACAAAAACTAGATATACACTTTCTCATTTGCAAGACATAGATTTGATTTTTTTCCCTTAGAAAACTCTGTTTCATTTATTGATGTTTTTAAAACATCCTTGTTTCTGTCTGAACAATTTAGGATCTCACCCCTCAGATGCTGTCACCATAGTTTTTCCACCACAGGTTTGAATTGTGAGCTACATCAATATTTGGAGGCAAAGTTAAATATCTGAATCAAAAAACTTTCAGTCATTTTACTTCTCAGCTCCAGTTTTTATCACCTTGCCATCCACTGAACTATTCTTGACTGCATGCCCAAATGTTAGATCATGTCTTCGGCACAACAAAAGCTGCTTAATTTTCTGTGATTGTTTAACATTTTTTCCCTCAAGCGTGCAGTGCTTGTCAGAGAGTTATAAATGGCAACAATCAGACTTGGTTCTTACATATACAAACATTATAGACATGTATGGATTTTCAACTATGCACTTCCTAGTTCACTGAATTTATTGTACTTTTAAAGGATTTTTTCCTACTTAACACACAAGTTGGCTCAGTTATTTGAAATAACATCAAGAAATGTTTTTTTCAGAAAGAAATCCATTTTGGGGAGTATAATATGTTTACTTCCATATATGAAATTTAGAAACAGAGTTCTAAAACTCTGTTTAATATCTGTTAAACTGAGGATCTTTTAAAACTCTAATATTTTATAATCCAGAGAGAAAAAAATTCAAATTCTCCTCTGGCACTAAAAAAACTCTTACTAAGTCATATTTACAGATTAAAATAAAAATTAACTAAAAAGTGAATCTCTTCTGATCTAAATGTAAATCAGAGATCAAAATTGACACAACCGGTTTAGCAAATAATGTTTTAAGCTACTAAAATTATTTTATATTTATTAATTCACCAAGTGGATTAATGGGCTCATGAAAATACATATTTTATATATAGATAAAGCAATTCAACAGTTATATAAATGATGCAATTGATCTTCAATATAATCATAAAGGACATGAAAATCTATATAGAACCATCTGATATACTTATTTTCTATATGTGATAATAAGATAGTGTTTTTTTTTTTAAGAGGCACTTGAGCCAAGACACTAAATCTTGATTCAGCCCTTTTCCTTGTACACTATAGACCTGCATTTGAAGCATGATACAATTTTAATTGCAAAGATTTATCATTATGACATGTAATTTCTAAGTACATGAAATGACAATGTAATGCATGGGTGTGGAATTTAGTAACACATTCACCATGCGAATAGATAGCAATGACATAAGGTGCTTCCCTGTTCCATTTCATTGTTATACCTATCTATGTTATGCACAATATATGTATCTACTATATGCCAAAGGCCTTTTCATCAATTCTTTCTAGAAGATACTGAGTATTAATTGAAGAACTTAGTAAAACTCAGATCAGATTTCATAGTCCCTCATAATTGGTGACTTCCCTTTACATTCGGGATAAATCTGAATTGTAAAATCTAATTTTCTTTTCATTGGTGACTGAGAATGCACACAGAGATTGGCATATATATTACTTTTTAATCATTACCTTGCTCTGTCTAGTGCCCTGAGCAAGCACTAAACTAAAACCAGGACTAAAAAAGGAAAAAAATAGTCTTGGTAGAACACGGCATTTCAAGAGATTAAGCAATCATAATGAAATAAAATATATACAAAATACAGTTATTTGTTATTTTACATTCCAGTGTTAATCTGGGAAAGTTCATGAAATCTATTACCAATCAGGGCATTTCATTTAGTTCTGCTATTCTATATTTTAGTATCTAATTTCTGTGGTATTAAACATAAACAGCCTGATAAAATAATTTTCTATATCATAACAAATATTTCAGAGCCTCACTGGTGGTTCAGGGGTTAAAATCTCAGTGCTTTTAAATTGTTATCAGCCATTGCAGCACTGAGTTCAATCACTAGCCAGGGAGCTGAACTATATTGCCCAGCGCCCCTCAGCAGTGTATTTCAATAGAGTCACCTGTTCTGCTCCCCACTGTGTCTCTGGTGAATCATTTCACCCCCACACCTCAGCTCTTGAATGCATATATCAATAAAAATAAACCTTTTAATAAGAAATAATTCAGTCTACTTATTTAAGAGACATAACTTCTAGAATTATTTAACTTCTTGGGTAAAATGTCTAAATAGGCAAATACTTATTAAGAAAATAAATACAAATGACTGTATTGAAGAAATGACATTTAGACCATATGAGTAATTGCATAAAATTCTCAATTCATCCACACATAGTGAAGAATATTCATGATCATATGACTTCCCTCCTACTCAGTATATCTATAGCAGAGTGATTAAAGGAAAATCTGGAATTATGCTACCTAACTTTACATATTAGCTCCACAAATTGCTGTGTTCTCTATGGCATGTTGATGAACATTTTTAAATATTTATTTTAACATTAACTATTTTAATATTATAAAATATTTTCAAAATACCACCTAACCTACTAAATGTGGTAACTGATTGTAAGGATGAGTGAATGATGCTTATAAACCATGGGCTCTACCTTGTTAATGCTTATTAATTTGGATGTTTTGTTACTTAATAGTACTATTATTAACAGTAACACATATATTTATATATTAATTAATAGTAATATATGTTCATCATAATAAAAAGCATGGCATATATATCTCTAGATACACATTTATATATATACATATATATATTTAATTATGATTGGTAGATATTTTTCCTAGAATTACACTAAAAATTAAAAGAGAAATCATTAAAATCAAGGATACTAATATCAAAAATTTACGAATTATAAATAATTTAAAAGCTGACCTTATAACACAATTCTTGATGGGATATTATTAGATGGATAAGTGTATCCAATATAGAGCCACACTACTAAATATTAAAGCAAAATATTAGAGAATGTATTGCACAATTAAAATTAAAATGCTTCCATATTTATTTGAGTTACAACACGTGTTCACTAAATATATACTTAAAAGTTTGAAGTCCGGCCCTCCCTGGTGGTGCAGCGGGTTAAAGCACTGCACTGAGAAGCTAAAGCCACTTCCGCATGAGTTCGATTCCCGCCTGCCCCGGAGGTGACCACATGGTGTGGCAGACCTCTCCTGACCCGCCCGCTGCTCCCCTCAGCAGTGTGCTTCGTCGATCTGCCTTTTCTGCTTCCCGCTATGTCTCTGGTGAATCCTCTCACCGCCCCTGAGCCTCTGGCCTGTACCCCAGTTCTGTGTGAATAAATAAATAAATCTTAAAAAAAAAAAAAAAGTTTGAAGTCCATTCATTTCATAGTAAACTGAAAATATAAAATGTAACTATTAGCAACAGCATTTTTCGACATTACTAATATCATCACATCAAATTTCTAATGTGTATCACAGAGCTAGTGGATTTTAGTAAATTGAAGATGCTAAATTATGGATTACCATTTTTCTTCATTTTTCTCTGTAAATATTCCTAAAAGTTGTTATGATTTTATTATTCAAAAACCCAAACAATTTGACTTAAAGTACAGTAAAGTTATAACTAGAATATATAAATATATATCTGACAGGATAGTAGTGGATTGGAGATATTATGAGAGCTAAAGTAACAGAGAAAAGAATTGTATAGAAATTCCAGATAGGCTGGTAAAGAACATAGATGTAAAATACCCTCTTTTCTCAGATAACCTGAATAGCATGCTTTTCTAAGCAAAATTTAAAGGGAATGCCTAAAATAAGTGATTTTTCTACCTTTTAACTATATTTTCATTTATTTCTAGTAGCATCAATAAATGAACTGAAACTCAGTAAGGAAAAACCAGTAATTCAAATTTCCTGGTTAGTATCATTTATTACATAAAAAGGTGTTGAGCCATGCAAATTCTCATTTATCTATTTCCTGATAGATAGAGATAAAGGGGAATCCCATTCATCATTTATGAAATATTGGCAATTTCTATTGTAACTTGCTTCATATACTTTTAGAGTAAACAGCTTCATTATAAATAGTAGCAGTTCTTTTCCTATGATTCTCAGAAATCATAATATGAGATTTGTCATAACTAAGTTTCCTTTGCATGTTCTATTTTATACATTCTAAAATGACTACATTTTTATATTTAATATACCACAAGTCTTGATTAACTATAATTTTTAAACTTACATTAGGCTCTTTTTCTTTTTTCAGTGTGACTTACAAAGACTAAGGAAATGTTTACTACAATTGATGGTGACTTTGATGAAGTATGTTAGGTACCTTTTTAAGAAAACATTTAATAGAAGGGATTCTCTAGTGCCTTATTTGTTATTTTTTAAAAAGTTATGCTATGAAAAGTAACTTTCAGGATGGAAAAGGGTAACTTAATGGTATGGGCACTCTCCCCCTGCCATCTAAATATTAAAGCAAAATATTAGAGAATGTATTGCACAATTAAAATTAAAATGCTTCCATATTTATTTGAGTTACAACACGTGTTCACTAAAAATATACTTAAAAGTTTGAAGTCCATTCATTTCATAGTAAACTGAAAATGCCTCTCTCCCCCTGCCATCTGGTAGATTCAATTCCACGGTGAAATTTCTAGTATTTCTTACAGATTTGGTGTGACCTGACTTAAAGAATGTTATAGTTATCTACTTAAATATGTTACTTAAAGAATAGTTTTATTCCTTGTATATCCCACCCTCCAATGTTTTATTTCTCTAGCAATGGTCTTCTTTGTGATTACCAGTGCAACAGGAATGAAAATTCTCATTTTCCCCAGGATGGAAAAGGGTAACTTAATGGTATGGGCACACTCTATGCCAAAACTAATTGTCTGTTATAGTTATCTACTATAATAATAGTAATATAATTTTCTCCCAGTCACTCTTTCAGTAGAATAATTTAATAAGTAGTCTTGGCACCTCTTAATAACAAATATTTACATTGTGGGAACTGAAGTTGAGATTAAAATACCTCACTCACTTTTAAAAGTCTTATTTTTGACAGAAGCCTCGATTCATAATACGTAGCAGCTTAAAACACATTAAGAATGCATGTTATCTAGAACCCAATTCACTAAAATATAAAGTACATTAGATTCTAAACCATAAGTGATGCATTTTATATTTTAAAAATTTTGATGCTATAGCTACATATTCTTTCAACAATTATTAAAAAAATCCATTATTTGTTTTTACAAAAAATGATAGGCTTGTTGTTGTTGTTGTTGTTGTTTTTAATTGAGGCAACACTAGCTCAAAACACTGTATAATTTAGAGGTACAAGTATATGTCACCACACCTCACCTAACACCCAGGCACCTGAAGGTTTACCACTACAGTCCATTGTGCTTCCTCCCACTGTCCTTGCTCCTTTCTCCTCCTGCCATCTGGTAGACTCAATTCCACAGTGAAATTTCTAGTATTTCTTACAGATTTGGTGTGATCTGACCCTTTGTTTTGTTTCTCTATATTCCCTATATTCCACATCTAGTGACATGATCTGGTATTTTTCATTATTTTTCTAACTTTTCAAATAATAGTAGTATTTATTGCAGGAATTGCCTTTCATGCAATCGAAAATATAAGAATATGACTCTTAAAACCATCTTACAAAAGGGGAGTTCATATACTCATATAAAAGCCAGAAAGGCAGGACTTAATAGAGGATTTGAATGAAGGGCGACAAATTAAATGTTTTCATCAGCACACAACAGCCTACGAGGCAGTCCTATTTTAGAAAGTAAAGCAGGTTTAAAATGGAGCCCCCGATACCATAGAGATGACTGGCTATAAAATAATAATTGTCAAAAATACAATCTCATTGTCTTCACATTGAGGCTGGCATGTAAATATTTGTCAGAAAAAATAATATTTACTAGGAGACAGGTATGCAGAGATAATTTAGAATAGCTCATATCTCAGCATAATGTCTTGAATATACAAGTGGAACAAAACAAAGCTAACAAATATTTGAATTGACATCACCTTGCAAAATGATCCTAACTTTTTCCAGTAAAATTGAGCCTATGAGATAAGTGCTCATAAATTATGAGTCTTGATTTTAAGAAGGCATCGGTGACTGAGTTTAGTTAGAAAATTAGTTAAAATCAGTCCAGTGTTTACGATATTGCCATTTATGTTTACTTGTACTTTTTTGTTAAGTTATCCCCATTTTCTAAACATATATTCATGATATATGAAAATGTTATACATGATAGATTATTCTTTCTGAAATAACACTTTAGTTTTTTGTTTGTTTGTTTGTTTGTTTGTTTGTTTTAAATGCCTAAGTTTGAATTGTATGTTTAAAGGCTAACTGACATTTCACGGACTACCTTTTCACTTGGGAAAAAAAAAATATTTCCAAAGCATCATAAATAGCACAACTATATCTATAATATAGATGTTAGTGTATTTAGAAATAGAGAAGTAGGTGTAATTTGGCAAGCAAAGTGTTCCATATCAGCAACGTAAGATCTACACTAGTTCCTAAGATATAAAGTTATAGTAAAAATAATTTCCAGACGAACATTTACAGGACTGTGTGCAAAGCAAATAAGAAAAGAAACCTGAAAACATTTTTGTAAAGTGTCAAAACAGAACAACAATAGGAATTATAACAATTACCATGCCTTTCATTGACATCTGAAGAAAACAACATATAACTTCATCTTTCAATCTCTGGTTGGTTTTAGGTTCTGCTGAACTTGGGGCAGCCATCTCCAAATAAGCTAGGTGGCAACTTCACATATTTTGCAATAGAGGATTACCAAAGGTTTCACACATTCTTTATTTTCCCTAAAATACGCGTTCAGATTGTCCCCACACATTACACATACCAATTCCATAGCTCTAATTTGATTCTAACAAATCCAAATGTGCTATGATTTCTTGGTGATAGGAAACTGATAGAATTTGTTGACTCCTTAGAAATGATGTGTGCTGGCCAACAAAGAAATGTCCTGGGATGAGGGAGAGGACACAGGTATTCTAATATCTTTTCTGCTTCCTTCAGAGAGAAATCATGAGCTCCCGGTAATAGATAATCAATTTCTGTTATTGCATTTGAAACCCTGAGGGACAAAGATTCTTCTCCATTTTCTAAATGTCATAAGCATGTAAGCATGTTTTCTCAACCAATGAACTTCAATAAAGAAGTTTGTTGAGCTTATATATTTTCTTTCCTTAGAAATGTAGAATACAGGATATATTCTATAGACTATAGAATAGAGATGTGTTCTCTCTGAGAGAAGGAACATGTAGATGTTAGTATATTTAGAAACAGCAAATAGGTATCACAAAGGTTTAAATTCTAAGCAGGAAATTTTCTGAGAGATTCCATAATACTAGACTTTCCCCAATTTTTTTTTCCTAAGGGAAATAGGGGCTAATTAGAATCACAATCAGAAAATAGGATGATGTCAATATTTCTGAATGGGTCCGAATCAAGGGGGGGGGGGAACGGTGAACAGATTTTTCTTATAATAGTCATGACTGAAAATATGTTACTTAAAGAATAGTTTTATTCCTTGTATATCCCGCCCTCCAATGTTTTATTTCTCTAGCAATGGTCTTCTTTGTGATTACCAGTGCAACAGGAATGAAAATTCTCATTTTTACCTTTATTCAATTCCATAAATTAATTTATCAATTCTCTACAGCTGAGAATGGGTCCTAGAAAATTGTTGAAACAGCCACTATAACTATTTGAGCCCATATTGACAACATTTTTTTAAATATATATTTCTGGTATAATAATACACATAAATACAGTCTGTCACTGTGGTTTTCCTTCTGCTACTTAGTAGACATTGTCTGACATGACATGAATTTGTCTTTAGAAACATTGATTAGAGTATCATTTCTAGAAATTGTGGGCCTGACCTAAAAATTGATGCTTTTATGAGAATGTGCCACTCTCCATTGATTCCACCTGACTCACAGGGTTGTCACTATAGTTTAGTTTTGATCAAATCATTTCCAAATAATTTATCTGTAAGCTAGGGATCTTTTTTTTTTTTATTCTGCAGATATTACAATACGGTGAGAAGTTGTTGTAATGTAAATATTAGTAGAACCTTTGCCAGACATTTTATTTAACAGCATTCCCTGAATGAGAGTGGATGAACCCACTCAAACATTATTTAGACCTTTCACAGAGCGGTTGAATGCTTAGCACTCTAGTGTCAGAAAAGAACTCAGAATGGATATGTCTCTTGTCTAGGTCAAGACAAATGTCAGGGCCAATGAATGGTGAAACATGGCAATGGAGATTTAAAATGAAGGGTTGGGGCAACAGGTGCTTGGCTTGATACACTGAGAGACAGGAGGGAAGTGTTGTGAAGAACGGGAAACAGCAATCATCTGAGAACAGACAAAGAAAAGGCAAGCTTCTCACCGTCAGAGACATGGATCTTACATATAAAGTACTTTCCAAGTAGTATCAGAAGAGAAACTCAAGTATGAATCATCTTTTGTCTAAACAAGTCACTTTTCAAATCCAATAAAGCAACGGGAACCTATTTGAACATGCAGAAGCTTAATCTATAGTTTTATCAGTACATTGATACACAGGAGCGCTAAAAGTAAACCAATGCAAAGAAAGATTACTAAGGTTTCCTGAGCGTCTTCGATGTGAATGCTGTAGTTGACAAGCCCCTCACTTTATTTCTTCAATGATTTTAACAACAATGTGAGTTTGAGTGTTCATTCGACTTAATAGAAGAAGAATCTGTATCTTAGATAGACGCACCGTCTGTAAGTACGAAGCTAAGCTGTGGACAGAGCAGTTTTAATTCTACCTCATTGCTCGTTGGCATGTGTGGAGTCAATTACCGATCGGTCCTGTCTATTTGGACTTTAGGTAAGCTGTTTCACCATTAGAGAATCTTGCCAGAGGGGACTGAGAAATTTCAACATTAAAAGATACTGTGTTACTTCAGTATACCATTTTAATTAATAGTCCGTGAATGCTTAAAGGCAGACATTCAGATGCAATGTTCCGATTTCAAATATTTAAATGTTATGTAATTCAGATGTTGTATCTCCTGGACTAGACCTTTGTTTTATTTATATTCTTCCAGAACTAAGTAACCTTAACATATCCTTTAAGTTAATATTGACGGCTCCCCAACATTTTACTTCAACATTTTACCTTTTGTTGAAATTTGTGTTTGCCCAAATCTTTAATAATAACCTTATTGAAATGATAAATACACATCAAAATAATTAGAATATTCACAACATATCAAGCACGGGCACTTCTATAGGAATGTGCTTATCTGAACATATGTAATTACTTGGTTAAATTTTTTGAAATATCAGTGGTATATTTATGTTGCCTTATATTTCATCTACTTAAGAGATATTTCCATAATCAATAAAATGAACATGCAAGTATTAAAGTGACCACTAAAAAGACCAATTTTCCATATGGAAAAATAATTCAAATAGCGCAAGTCAGAATGAAATGAGAAAGTATTATATGATGTTCAAAAATAAATATGTCCATGTTTTTATTTGACATAATCAAGAAAATTGTGAAGAAAACAATGTTTCCTATGCAAGTTTTAACTGGATTGTATTATTTTTAGAATCTTAATTATAATTATTCAATTTCCTTTATCCATTCCATCCAAAATCCTTACTATCATTATTTCTATGCAAGTAAGCAAGCTATCTTAAAAAAATAAGTAAAAAGCAAAAGTGTTGATGAAAGCACCTATAAATTCTACACAATTTGCATTTACCCCTATGCCATCAATTCTATAGCAAGCATGTCCAAAATAAATAACACAATCAACATTTCTTTCTTTCTTCATAATATCTCAAATTTACCTGAAATATCTGGCTCACCAAAATTACCTTGATCTTAAAATTATACATGTAAATCCATTTTAATAAACACATAATTTTAATAATCTGACATATTAATTTATCTTTATTTAAATACTTTAAGGCAGTACTTCTAAAATACTTATTTTTCAATATTAACAAACATTACCACTCAGTGGATTCAAATCCATGAAGTCACTACATATTTTGATGCAAACTATATATTAGGTCTTACTAATTTTGATTGAATTAGTAGTTTAAACTCCTTTATCTCACTGTGAGAAGGCACTTAATTACTAATTACCACTGTTTGATTACAGACACACAAGGTAAAATTTATAATTAGAAACTTCATACCAAAATGCCTCACACCACTATTTTATGAACTGTGACCTAGAAAAATAGCAGTGGAGTTGCAAACTAGCTTGCAAAACAAATTCCAGCCAAGTATTTTTGTAGCAAGATGATAACTTTAGATTATTAGTAATTATCTATCTCCAGCCTTAGGGGAAACTCACTGATGATACTGAAAACATTCTCAAAAAGAAATGCTGATGGCATTAGGGAATAAATCAAAAATGAATTAATTAATTTGATAGACTTTACAAAAATGTAAATGTGCAAAATATTCGATTTATGGAACTAGATATAATGGTTTGTATATAAACTGCAGTCTAACAAGAGTGAGAATAGTGGTGTCATTACACCGATTGAATGATATGATTTCCTGTTAGCCTGAGACTTCCAAACATAGCATTCCTAAACATGACTCCTATCTCAATGTGCAGGCACTGAGCATTTCTTTAGAGTGTGCTTCTGTTCAGCTGAGATATAGTTATAATATCTTTCAGGATGCACTTAACAATATCTGTAAATAAAAGCAAGACACCATTTCACATAAAATAAATAAACAGTCCATGTTTAAATGCTTTACAATGTCCCTCAATGTAAGCGTACTACAATAATCATACACGCACATCGTTTCTGCTGCACTGATAAAGAAAACTTTCCATACCTGTCAAGTTCTTCAGTCCAAGTTCTTGAAGTCCAAAGTTTCCATCTTTTCTATAGTTTAAAAATATTGCTAAGGCGTATCGATCTTCGTAAAGTTTTGTTCCACGTATGATGCGTAAATTCTCCAGAGGCAGGTAACGAAACTGATTAAGAGCCACTAACACGTATCCTGTGACTTCTCGAATAGACTGAAAAGACATAAACAATCATCTATGTTAAAAGTTAAAGGTCTTTTATCAGTATACTTATAGCATTATTCATATTAAAAATGAGTAATTCATTTTTTCAGCTTTTAATTTAACACATTAGTGTCCCATCAAATTGTAAATAATCGTGCTGGTAATGCAAGATCACAAAGTACACGTTCTGTTTTGTCTAAGTTGCCAATGTGCTTAGTAAAATAATTTACTGTTTTATGAGACACTCTTCATACCTGAGAGTTGAATATAATTAAATGAATAAAGATCTCACTGACAGACTAAAATGAGATAAGCACGGAAAACTCCATATAGAAAAGCAAATTGTTAAACATCACATATAAGACAAAGTTTAGTAGTTTGTGGAATTGATAATCAAACTGCTATATTATTGTTTTGTGTTACAATTATCAAGAACAGTTTCCGGGGAACACACAGACAAACATCATATATTAAAGGCTGACTCCCACCTATATTGTTTTACTTATTGTTGAAATGTATTTTCCTATAATATTAAGTTAATGATTTGAAGATCAACAATATTTTCAGAATATTATTTTGTTTTACCATAAAAGAAAGAGAATGCTCCTTAGCATCCTTATTTGATGAAAATTCAGAGATGACATATTTTAAAACAAAATGTCATGAAAATGTTTTCAGTGGCATCTAAATTTATAGCTTTTCAGGAAAATGAATCTTGTGATGACAGGTAAGAACACATGCTAAAATATTAAAAACAAAATGATTTAAAAGTGCTAAAATATTTAGCATTATTTTGGTGTTAATTTCATGTTATTTTTGTCCATTTAATTTCTCGTGCTGCTGCCTTTGTACTGTCTTCTATATACACTCCTAATTCCTCAGGTATCTTAGTCAGTTTACAAGGCTGATGACCTCCATAAAACTCTCCTCTGAATTCCAGGCACTTACCCCCTGACTACATAACGTCTTTGATTAGTCACCAAACAGACCTCTCAGATCCATATATCCAAAAACCTTCCTTCCCCATCCTTTCATCTCCTTTGAAGTCAACCTACCATCCTTGTTATTCAGATCAAAATCTTGAAATTATGCATAGCAAATTCTGTGCATCCTATTTCTCCTTAAGAAACTCAACCACTTTTTGTATCTTCTACAGAAAGCATCTAAGTTACATTATTTCTCATCAAGATAACTACAATATGTCTTCCTGTCACAATTTTTGTCTCTTATGATATATTCTCAACTAAGGCCAGTTGTGATATCCTTTAAAATCATAAATCAAGTCATGACACTTCAATTCTTAAAACCCTGAAACACCTCCCAAGTTATTATAAATCCATATTGCTGTTGTCCAATATAGGACACAGTTGTACGGGACTACTGAGCAATGGAAAGGTAGCTGGTACAAAAGGAGAGGTATATTAAGTATAAAACACTAAATGAACCTCAAAGATAAGATGCTGAAATGATTACAGTTAAATTTTAAGGCTGTTATTATAGAACAATTGAACAGTATTGCACTTCATGATCTAACCTTTGTTTTTATTTATTTATTTTTTACTGGCACCTTGTAATTCTCCAACTTACTCTCTTTATTTCAGTTTTAATTATCTTTTGGCTTTTGTTTTTCAACAAACCGAAAGAAGTCCTACTTCAAGTTACTTACTATGTTTAAGGTCCTGAGTTTCTCTAAGTCATGTTATCTCTTTTTCTAGTTTCCTCACTGACTTCAAGTTTTTGCTCAAATATCTTTCTGTAAATATTAACCTTAACTCACATAATTCAGACAGTAACACTCCTTTCCTTTCCTTGCTCTAATTTTTTATTGTTCCAATATTTCTCACCTTGTAATAAACTATATGACATATATATATTTCATTTCTATTTTTATGTACTTTCTTAAGATTTATTTTTATTTATGAATACAAAACTGGGGACAGGCCAGATGTGCAGGGGTAGTGAGAGGATTCACCAGAGTCAGAGTAAGGGGCAGAACAGGGAGACTGACAAAGTACATTGCTGAGGGGAGCAGCTGGTGAGACAGGAGAGGTCTGCCCCACCATGTGGGTCACCTCTAGGGCTGGGGATCAAACTTGCTCAGAAGCAGCTGCCATTAGCTTGCAATGCTGTGCCTTAAACCACTGCGCCACCAGGGAGAGCCACATTTAATTTTTATAGCCTATATTTCCCGTTCACAAAATTTAAGCTCTAGAAGGCAAGTAATTTGATGTGTTCCAGCCCATATCCCATATGACCATAAGAGTATTTCTCAATAGTAGACAAAACTGGGTAGAGAAAGGGGAGATGGGGTGGACCATCTCTTCATCACCCTGTATTCATGAGGATTCTAAACACTCAAACACTTTAGCTGGTCGTGCTGGTGGTTAGAAAGACTGAACATGTTTTATGTAATCATATTTGTTCGATTTATAATAAATAGTTAGACTTAAAAGGTCTACTGTAATACTTAAAATATGTAGATCTCCAATTATAGTGTTGTCCCAGGTCCTATGGTACTCAGTGATGAATACTAATAACCTAGAAGAACAGAAGTCTACTAGTGTAAAGGTGAAAATAAGGAGGCAAAGGACCAAAACAAACAAACAAACAAAAACTATTCTTATATGGTATCAGATTGGAAACTCTGAGCTGCTATGGGGTAGAATCCTCAGAAATTTGGATTGAAGAGATGGATGTTAGTGGGGATAGCATAGATGGATTAAAGGTTAGTACTACCACACATTATTCATATGTCACAATTTGTTTGAAATAGTGTGTCCCATAGTACTCTGTTTCCCATTAACCATTGTTCCACTGGTTGCACTCTGATGCCTTAAGTTCTTAAAAGTGTAATCAAAACCACTTTGTGACATCATTTGGTCTAAAAATTACATTCTTTCATTTCTTATAAAAAACAATTCATCCTCTTCTTGTGTACAATCATTATCAAGTGCTCTAGTCCAATGATAACACTAAGGCAAATGGGTTTGGAGGATGTATTACTAATCTTTTTTGCCTGGATCATATCATAATATCAATATCTGTTATTCATTCTAGTAGAGTCACCGTTAGATCCAATTCCACTTAGGCAGTGACTCTTCTTATTAAAAGTCAGATAAATTCATTTGCTTGTCACAAAATGGAAGGATACATCAGTAAGGGCATCAGAAAATACAGGTGAAGCAGATTCAAGTAAAACAGATTTATAAACGAAGAAGCAATGGCAGTAGCAATTTTGTAGTGTTTGCAGTTGGTTTGAGGGATAAATTCTTTCTATATATAAATTTATAAAGCTGTGCCACTTGGCCTGACCTTTGGACAATACATCAGCAAAGGCTACTATTAACTTCTACTGCAAGGAGAGTAATTGTTATGATCCAAGAACTGTGCTGAATATACATAGAAGGATCAACTAAACATTGAAGATGAAATATCATATGCCTTTAGCTATAAGATAAAGTAAAATAACTAAGCAAATATTTACATTTACATATTATCTAGCATAATTTAATTAATTAAATCGAAGATATATGTATTTTTCATTCCAAAGTATGTACTAAATTGTTTTTATAAATACTAGTGTTATCTTCATAAAAGGGCCTACTAAAAACAGTTATTCTCTTGATGAAATTTTGCAACTAGAGTAATTGGCTGTTGTAACTGAGATGCTCATGTTCTGCTTATTATGCTCTTAAAATGGCCTTGCAGGGCCCTCCTTGGTGGTACAACGGGTAAGGACGCAGCACTACAAGCTAGCTGCAGCCACTCAGTGTGAGTTCGATCTCCAGTCCCGGAGGTGATCCACATGGTGTGGCAGACCTCTGCTGACCTGCCCGCTGGTCCCCTCAGCAGTGTACTTTGTCAATATGCCTGTTCTGCTCCCCACACTGTCTCTGGTGAAGCTTCTCACTGCACCTGCACCTCTGGCATATACCCCATTTCTGTATGCATAAATAAATAAATCTAAAAATAAAAAAAGAAATACCATTAAAAATGGCTTTGCAAATATTATGAAGAACTTTAACATTAGCTTAGTAAATAACCTTTTGCTATATGAACTTTGAATTTCATTTATCTGGAAATGTATAGCTTTGTATAGAAATATATAGATTTGTAGGCTCCACCCACTTTGAACAAAGTGCTATAAAATTCATTTATGATGGCTTTATTCATGATACTTATGGTGAAGATCCCATTCAACTCTGTCACACATCTTTTGTCATACCCATATAAATTAAATAAATAGTAGCAAAAATAATTATGAATACAGTAAATCCTTCAACCCAAGATTTGTTGCTTTAATCTTTTATGTCTAGAGGAGTCTGTGGAAGTAAAGACTCTTTAAATAATTACAGAAGAGCTACATAAAATCCTTATATTAAAAAAATCAAGTTGAGCATTGATTTTGGTTTCAGCCTTGATTTCAATTTTCTAATTTTTCTGGCATTTCTAATTACGTTTTCTATGGTAGTCTTAAAAGCTTTCTGTGAACAAATATCTTGAAATATCTCAATAGGAAACCCCACTGCAGTTAACAGAAGCTATGATGAGCACTGATTGAAAATAAAATTACAGGAAACAACTTATTCATGGTAGGATCTCTTAATGTTGGAAAAAGTCACAAGGCTTATGAGTTAATTTTGGGAGATGACTAAAATGCAGGTAAAAAAAGTCAAGAGATATCTAAAGTGTCAAGTTGCATAGAATCTGATAAGGTTACACAATCAGGTCAATTAGTCACTGTTCCCAGCCTTTCAGTCACAGATAGTCTTTGGTATCACACCTCTTTAGTCATCTTAAAATTCTTTTTTATGAAAATCAAAACAACTTTGAAAAGCATGATCATGAGAACATGTGAGCTCAAGGGCCAGGCAAAGGTAAATGCAAAGCCCAGTCTCTGTGCTTCCTCCTTGGGGGTGTTGATCAAGTTGCTTACCCTCAGTTTCCTCATATTTAAAAAAAAAAAAAATCAATGTCTATTATAAAGGTTTCTGAGCATTAATATTTAGCAAAAGTGTTAATAGGCATTAGCTGAGAAACATTCTGTCTCTGATAACAGCCGAGGCACAAGAATTATCTTATTTTATTGAAAATAAAATTAATCACAGTATCATTGCAAAAAACCACTGTTTTTAAGCTACTTGTTGGGTGATCTTTGTTATGTTTATGTCTTGCTTCTTCAACTTCAATTTATTACTAATTTTCAGATTAGTTCCTTAGTTAGACCTATTTCTGTTTTTTTTTTTAGATTTATTTATTTATGCATACAAGAACTGGGGTACAGGCCAGAGGTGTGGGGGGGGGGAGAGGAGTCACCAAAGACAGAGTGGGGAGCAGAATAGGTGTATTGACTGAAATACACTGCTGAAGGGAGCAGTGGGTGAGCCAGGAGCCAGGAGAGGTCTGCCACACCATGTGGGTCACCTCCCTTGCAGGAGATTGAACTCATGCTGCAGTAGCTTTGGATAGCTTCATCATGTTGTGCTTTAACCTGTTGCACCACCAGGGAGAGCAACCTTTAAACCTATTTCTATGTAGGCTAAAGGCCTTAGGATAAACTCTGAAGTTGTAGATATTTAATAGTGGTTGTTGAATGGGGTGAAAACAAAAAGTAAGAAGCAATGTGCAAGGTCTTTTTAGATATTATTTTCCATGGAAAATGATTTACAAGCTTTCAACTAATAAAAAACATTGTTTCAGGAATGCAATGATGATAAGTAGGGAAAGATCAGCGAGGTAAGGCGAAATCATCATAACACCCCAGTAAAGAGTGAGGCCTCTGGTACAGGCTCGGTAAGTTTAGTACAAGGAAAACCTGCCTATTTTGCAAACTGAAGAATAAATACCCACCTAAAGACAGTGTAAAAGGCTACTGAAAAATTGATTGACTTCCAATGTCAGCATATACCTCTACAGCTGCACTGTTCAAGAACTGAAAGCCATCAACAATTATTAATGCCTTAAATGCTTTAAATCTCTTCTACACAAGACAATTTGTAATACTTATGACATTTGTGATGAAAACCAAAGAAATGGAACAATGAAAGAAATGTGCCCAAAATCCCATACCATAATAGTAATAGACCTATATAGAAATATATGGGTTTATCAAAAGATAGATAACTTATAAACATTTCTCCCATAAAACAATTTTGGGAAAAAATTGTGACATGTGCATTTATAAACTCCCCAGTATTTTCAGTGGGTGTCATTCAAAGATTAGCATATACTGCTTCACTGAACTTTCCATTTACCTCCAGATAATTCCAGAAAAGCCAGCATTTTCTTTTAACTTACTTCATTTCACAACTCTTATAACATCTTTTTTTTTTTTTTGCATTTAACACAACTTCTTATGCTTTTATTTTAGTTGATTTTCTCTAATTTGTTCCTTAAAGAGAATAGTGAATAGCTTCTTCACTAGATGTCTGGTCGTCTACCTTAATATTTAAGTGATTAAAGTATCTCATGATTCCCAAATATTTATTCAGTATTAGAAATAATTTGATGTACATTAAAAACAATTGTACATTCTTAACTACATATATAAAACTGATTTCTTATATATTGTCCTACTCAATTTATGCACCAAATCCAGGTTTTTAAGGTATTTTCTATTACAAGCATCCATTTGAAAACTACCTATTTACTTAAAAAACAAAACTTTCAGTGCAAATCTAAATAGTTTTGACTTTTTAATTTTTACTCCTACTGTTTACTCCAGTGGCTTATGCAGTCATATCTAATTAGACAAAAACAAGCAATACCAAAGATTCCATCAGTCAAGACATCCACAAATATAAATGTGGTAAATGAGTAAACTTGATGTTAAAAAAAAAATGAGTAAATGATTAGAATGAGTAAACGATGTTAAAAAAAAAAATCTATTATCACAGAGAAGAGTAGGGAGCAGAGAGATTTGGGAAGGAGGAAAGACATTCTGCCAGCAATGACTATAGAATTTATGTTCTCTGACAATGACAAATGTAATAGCTAACTGTAACTTCTCTATCAGTAAGGCTTTCCATTAAGTTTCCCAAAGCAATTAATTTCTGTCCCTTCACTCTACTACAAGTCTGGGGATTTCTAAAGCAGTGAACACTTTTAACTATGACATAAAATTGAGAAATTTACCAGAAAAAAATAGCAATGTGCATTTAGCAAAGTTTTCTTATTCCTGCTGTAGGTAGAGCTAGTAGTTAACTCACTGTACATCTCATTCACTTGTGAAGCCTCCAGATGCAACAGTGCATTTGGTTTTGGAATCATGCTTTCCAGTTTTCCCACTTTCTTTACAACAGCAATGATTATGCCTCTATGGGAAGCAGAGATTCAAAGTCTGATCTAATTAGATTTGGGAAAATACAGTAATGTGAAATATCATGTGCTGACTGTGGTAGAATTGAATTCATGCTCATTATACACAGCAGGAAAAAACACTCAAGGGGCCAAGAATCTGATCCGATTTTTCCCCAGCAAAACTGCTAACTCTCAGATGATGCTACCAGCCAGTCTCTCGGGGGGAGTGCTGCTAAATTCCCACTTTCTAAGAATCTACACGCCATTCATCCATCATTGGCCACTTAGCTAGCTCTCAACCCATGACTTCCTAGCAGTGACTAGCTGAGTTCCACTGAAAAGAAAGGGTACTTAACTTATCTCTCTCAAAGTGACCATTTTTTTTTCTTTGTCCTCGATATCTTTATGAGCTCACCAGACAGTCTAAATAGTCCTCCGTGTCTATAGTTCCAATTGCTCCTTCGTCTCCTGGCCTTATCTCAGTTATATCCCTGTAGATAGACTTGTTACACGAGAGTTATGCTACACAAAAAGAACTGAGAGCTTTCATTGAGTTATGAGTACACACAAATATCAACTTTAAGTTTCTTTATTTAAATTTTTTTTTAAAAAAGGTCCACATAATAATTTCATCACACCTAGTTTTAAAATATACTGTTTTCATGTACTTACACAGGTAAGCTTATATTAATTCTAACCCCCAAATTTCAGCATTCTTTTAAATCTATTTAAGATCTAGTATTAAAATCATTATTACTATCATTATTCATCAGAGGTATACATGAAATGCCAATAATCTGAGGAACCAAATTTTAACTGAAATAAGACAGACTGCTTAAACACAAGGTAATGAGAATATTTGGAGACCTATGATTATATTTGGGTGCTGCAATCTGTCAGGTTTTGATTTGAGACTTGATGTCATTACTTATTGAACTTACATAAAATTACGTAACCTTAATTTATCTTCTGAAAAACAGGATCGATCATTACTAAACGTTCAAAAGTTGAAGATCTTCAAAAGATGATCAATTACCTCATGTGATTATTGTTTGTGAAATATTTGTGTAGTTAGGAAGAGTAAATATGAAAGTAAATATACACTTGACATTAAAATTGATTAAACACGGGAGCTGTGTCATTCAGAAAGGTGTGGGCTCCAGTCAGATTACCTGTTAAGGACTAAAATATGACTCCTTAAAATTCCAACTTCCAGTCCCTTCGAATGTGACTAGGTTTGGAGTAGGAGCTCTTAAAAGGTAATTTAATTAAAATGAGTTCTTTAAAAAAAAAAAAAGATTTTATTTTTGTATGCATACAGAAATGGGTTATAGGCCAGAGGTGCAGGGGTGGTAAGAGGATTCACCAGACACAAAGTGGGGAGCAGAACAGGTAGACCGACAAAGTACACTGCTGACGGGCACAGGAGAGGCCTGCACGCCATGTGGATCACCTCCAGGGCGGGGATCAAACACAAAGTGGCCACAGCATGTCTTAGCTTCACAGAGTAGCACTCCAAACCACTGCGCCAACAGAGAGGGCCCTAAAATGAGTTTTCTAGGCTGACAATAATGCAATATGAATAATGCACTTAGAAGAAAAGTAGGACATGAGATGTCTGGTTAAGAAGAAACACAAGGAAAAGACTGTCATCTGCAAACCCAAAAGGTCTCAGAAGAAACCAGCCCTATTGACATATCAGTCTTTCTGCATACAGAAGTGGGAGAAAGTACATTTCTGTTTATGCCAGGCAGGCTGTAGGATTTTGATAAGCCCGTCCTAGCAACCTAATACATTGCCTGAGTTCACAGCCTTCCATTTAGCAGGGTTATGTTGGGTAAATCATTAATCTTTTCCTCAGTTTCTTCATCTGTATATTAAGATCCCAATTTTCTTGGATTATTTCAAGGAGTACATCCCTGTAGCTTAGGAAAATGTCTAGCTTATCACACATTCTCTGTATCAGTTATCACTGTTCTGAATCCAGATTCTTTATTCTTCCTCAATACACAGTCTGTGTTGTACAGCAGATTATCAAACTCTTTGTCTATTCTAAGGAAATAGCTACATATCAATGTTTAGATGAGGAAAATGCTTTATACCATTTCAATTTACATGAGAGTGACAATTTCATGTCTGAGGTCTTTTATAAATGTGATTTTTCCCTTCTCAAATTTTAAAGGAAGAACATGGACCTTCATGAAATGTTGTATAACAACATCTGTCCCTTTTGAAAAACAAATGGGAAGTATTCTTTGAGGATTCAGAAGTTAGAGGTGACTGATTTGAGACTAGTTTATTGTTATTTTTTAATGAAAAGGATGAGCAATTTCAGAAATAGGAGAGTCAAAGTATCAGGCTGAGTTTGACAAGACTGCCAAGATACACTTTAATATCTGTCTAAATGTTTATCTGTAAAAACAGAAAACAAAACGTTAATTAATTTATGCAGAATATATACTTGATTGAGTCATCTCTTCCTGTGACAACAGAGTTGCAATATCCACTGCAAACAAATCCAGCAGGTAGATGTGTGAAACTCTGTGAGTACAATCTGAACTATAGCTATCACAAATTAAGACTGAGGTCTGGAGACCAAAAATTATGATGTTTTTCATATGTAAGTATCCTTATGTAAGTCACACATTTCTAAGTACCTATTTTTAATTCTATGTTAATTCATATCTATTTATTGTTTTCCTCCATGTGAGTCATCTCTTTGTTCCATATCATCTCCTAGATCCAGGAGCTCAGAGTAGTTATACTCTGTTTCATCAATGAAGAAATTTAAGTTAAACAGCTTGCCTAACATCATATGAGCCAAAAAGTGAACAATAATATCTTTCTTACTTGAAGCTCAAACACACAATCATTTTGAGATATTTCTTTCAAAAAATCATAATTACTCTTTGTCAAAGCACAAATCAGTTGCAACATGGTCTAAATTGCAATGAGAAAACATGGTTTCCCAAGTATTCCTTTTTTTTTCTTAAACATTTATTTATTTATTCATACAGAACTTGGGTACAGGCTAGAGGCGCAGGGGCCATAAGAGGCTTCACTAAAGACAGAGTGGGGAGCAGAACAGACAGATTGATGAAGTACACTGCTGAGGGGAGCAGAGGGCGAGACAGGTGGACAAGACAGCAGAGGTCTACTGCGCCATATGGATCACTTCAGGAACTGGGGATCGAACTCACACAGAAACGGCTGCGGCTAGCTTGCAGTGCTGTGTCCTAACTGTTGTGTCACCAGGGAGGGCCCCAAGTATTCTTTATTGCAAGATATTAGTGAATCCAGAACATCTCTCAAAAGTAACTGCATGTTTTTGAGAATACTAAACTCAAAGTATGTTAAAATATAAAAAAAATCTAAATAATTAAAATTATATTATATAAATGTTAAGAAACTTAAGGCTTTCAAATGGATTCATAGAATCAAATAACATTCCATACATGAGTGCACCATGTAAATGTATAAAAATGATGCTTTTGTTTGGTTTTTGCCTCCTAGCTCAAAAGGGGTACCTCTATTGTAGAAACCAAAAGTCCCCGTATCTTCAGACAGACATGGGGAGATATTAGAGTTGTCTTAAGTAATCAAATGAAAGTCATATTCATATCAATAATGTTACTGCTTCTCCAACAGCTTATAGAGTGATTTTTGGTAATTGTAGTCAAATGATGTGTGAAACTATAATTCCATTTTACTTTACAAGCAATGGGTTTGTAACTGGATTCTATTTTTCTTCTTAGTGTTATTTTTTTTATTATTACTTATGTATACAGAGCTGGTATATGCCAAAGATGCAGCAAGGAGAAGATTCACCAGTGACAGATTGGGGAGCAGAGCAGGCAGACTGATGAGTATAGGAGAGGTCTGCTGCACCATCCATGTGGGTCTCCTCCCTGGCTGTGGATCAAACTCCTGCTGAAGCGGCTGTGGCTCATTTCTTAGTGCTGCAATTTAACCTGCTGCACCACCAGGGAGGGCCTGGTGATAAGATTTTATTTCATTTTATTGCATGATTTTATCAAAACTTTGTTCAACACTCACTAGGGTGCTATAAAAGACAATGCACAGTAACTGTAGGAACATTCATGTGGCATGTGGATGTCTTCAGGGTCTAGTAACTTCTGTCGCTCTTTCACACTGCCTAGGCTCCCTGCATCTCACCTCCAAGAATCAAAACAGAGGCAAACCAGCCCTCTCTTTGCTCCTTCTCCTCTGCTCACTGCACCCCCACCTACACCCTATCTTCCTCGTTCCATTCCTGCTTCCCGTCATCATTTGTTAAAGTAGCATCCTCAAAGCTCTCTTTTAAGTGCTCTTCTCTTCTCACCTGCTCTTCCTTGATGATCTAATCTCTCCTCCACTTACACCTGTGAAAACATCATGGCACATAGGACTTCAGAGAGAATGGATCACTACTGAGCATGAAGCACCTTCTCGGCAATGTGAAATTTTATTTCTAAACTTAACATTCACAAATTTGTAACACAATTTACATTTTTTCCCCAGCCTAAATAAGAAATTTAGAACTTTTTAAGGGATTTGTTGAGTAATTTTTTTTTTTTCCTAAACTACAAGACATATAAACAAAATGGCAAGGTAAAATGTTTCATTTGGACTACCTATAAAACGTGAACTCCACACAGCAATTATCCTTTGTAGAGAAACTAAGAAACTTAACCCAACGGAGGCCCCATTTCAAATTGGCAGTTAGTCTGGATTCTGAACCTTTACCCTGGGGCCATCAGGCCATTTTGGAGACTAACTTTACCAACCACCTATAGAAGCCCTGTGTAGGTCTCTACACAGCATATCGGAGTCAGTCCTCAGCAGAACTCATCTTTCTCTCTCTAAGGCTATTGGTCAGCTTGTCTTCCCTCTTCTATTACCACCCAGAATCCAAGCTTCTCCTTTATCCATTGACCTCCATGGCTAAGTTACTGCTGAGCGTGATGGTTCTGATCTCCAAAGCAGTCTCATTAAACCCAACAAAGCCACTCTCACCTGTTAGCTCTCTTAATAGACTACTTTTTTTTTTTATTTTGTGGCAATTGTGCATAGTATCACATAGCCACTCTTTCACACATTCTATCTATAAACTGCTTTTCTGAAAAGGGGGATATAATCACTTCAAACCTTCAGTTTTGGGGCATGCATGAACTGTGTAAACAACTGAATAAATGAGTCAATCAACAGATGAATGAATTCAATGGGGATTGATGGAGAAAATAATCTTAATATAACTGAATATGACCAAAATCACTGGCAATAGAAAGAAGATTACTTGCATTAGGAGAGTTATTACCAAGCTGTATGATCTATGTCATATCACTCAGTTAAATCTGTGCTTTTTAATCAATTTTTAAATGATAAAAATGTTTTTCTGCTTAGCTTGAAAACTAGATAAAATTGATCCTAAAAGCAATTGATATAGTATTTAATAAGTACATGTTACTTTATTTCCTCATAGTCTCTATCTTCTGTGCTTTCAGTTTCTTTTACTCATCCCGCCTGCCAGCCAGCCTGCCACCCAGCTAGCCACTATTCAATTATTTATTTCACAAATGCTTATTACCCACCTACTATGTGAGAAATACTGTTCTAAGTGTTGGAGATGCAGTGGTGTACAAACAACATATGGTCTCCAACCTAAGGTGATTATTTCCTCATCACTTCTAGTCTGGTGTAATGCCAAGACTAGTACAAAGAAAAATAAGAATCTTATCCAGGAGAGATATACAGTAACTTGAATGCTTTTATAGCTTGGTTTAATAACCTCAGAACAAAGCCAAAGTTCAAACACACTATAAATACAATTTGTGGAATGAGTGAAACCAAAATGGCAAAATGCATGATATTTTAAAATATATGTTAAAATCAGTACAGTTTGTATCTTGGATGTTATAGATTTACCATCTTAGAAGCCACTTAATGATTTCTGCAATGTAAGATTAATTAGGAATTTCATGCATAACCATGTCTTCATCTTGTATAAACTGACTCCATATTTTGTCACACATTGATCTTTCCATTCCTGACTTTATTTTTCTTCTGACAATGTTTTTTAACCAAGAGATACACTTGGATATGTGTGTGTTTTCTGAACTTTCAAATAAACAACTTTACCATCAAACACTTCCCAACCTTTTTTTCTTTACTGGAATTTTACAGTGCAGAAATCATTAAGTATCCTCTAAGATGGTGCACCTATAACATACAAGGTACAAAGGTATTGATTTTAAAATATTTTTTTAAATGTCATGCATTTTGCCATTTTAGCTTCACTCATTCAACAAACTGTATTTATAGTGTGTTAGAACTTCTGCTTTGTTCTGAGGTTATTAAGTCCCTAGGGACCTAGAAACTAGCTTGTGGCTTTGAGATATATACTCTTAAAATATTATATTGTATTTTTTTCCAAATTACTTGCAGAAATTTCAGAGGATGAGCATGGGGCAAAAAATATAGAAACTGAGTCCAAAACATCTCATTAAAACAAATAGCAAGGGCGCTATTCAAATTGGTATTATCAGGTAAAGAGAGTTCAAAGACTAATTAGAATAGAACTTTCCTAGTCAAGAAAAAGGCAATATAAATCTCAAACATGATAATAATTACAAATGACTGAGCACCACCAAATATATTTAAATCTGTGAGTTCATAGTATTAGCAAATGAAGCAATTCATTTTTTTTAAAGATTTATTTATTTATGCATACAGAACTGGGGTACAGGCCAGAGGCTCGGGGCGGTGAGAGGCTTCACCAGAGACAGAGTGGGGAGCAGAACAGGCAGATCGACAAAGTACACTGCTGAGGGGAGCAGTGGGTGGGTCAGGAGAGGTCTGCCACACCATGTGGTCACCTCCGGGGCAGGCGGGAATCCAACTCATGCGGAAGTGGCTTTAGCTTCTCAGTGCAGTGCTTTAACCCACTGCGTCATCAGGGAGGGCCCTGAAGCAATTCATTTTTATAGCACAATTAAAACTTAAGCATTTTTCTTTGTTCTATAGAAAGTGTTCCAACTAATAAATAAGACAAAGTTAAAATTAGAGTACTGATAAATATTGGTTTATAAATTATAACAAATATACCATAGTAATGTAAGATGCTAACAATAGAGGAAGCTGAATATAGGAATTCACTGAAGTTTCTTCATATTTTCCTAGAAACCTAAAACTTATATAAAATATATTAATTTGAAGTTAGAATGATCTCATTCTGAAACTCTTCATGAGATAATAATCGCAAGTATTCAGTATAGATGGTTGGTCATTATAAATGACATATGATAACTGGAAAAAAACTGACAGCACACCATTCTCCATAGCAATTCTGTATGTCTGTGTCTATTTTGTCCTGTACTGTGTCTTCAGAATGTTTGCAAAACAAACAACATTATACATGATAGTTCTTGTGCCCAAAAGAGGTCAAATTTGTAACTGACATCTTGAAAATTTTGAGGTTTCCTCAACTCTGACACATGTGCATTTTGTGTTAGGATCCACCTATGCAGACATCCCAGTCGCCCTCATGAGAACTGACCATGGACAAAGGAAATCAATGTAAACATGAAGTTCACGCTTACTGCTGGGCTACAGAATGTCATAGCTTCTACCCACAACAACCCATCAGCATGTGCTTTCAGCTGCACAGATACACCTCCACCTAAGTTTCCACTAATAATATTAAACATCATAAAGTCTCTGGACACAAGTGCCAATTTCTCAGAAGTACAGGAAACAGAAACATACTGGATTCTATTTTATGTAAACAATGGACAAGACTCAGGCTCTGGGACACTCTTCTAAAAATTGCCCTAACTTGAAAAGATAAATTACAAAGAGGTAGGGGAGGAAGGAAGAGAAATCTGCAACTAAAAGTCTTTAGCAAAAGATTTACAAGAACAAATTCTATTGCTTATGGATGAGACTTGGGTGATAAATAAAACCATAAAAAAACACACAAAAAAGCACTTCCTAGAAAAGTAAGATGGTGGTCACACTTGTAGAGAAAGGAGTTGAGATTGGGTTGGAGCACATAGTTGAGTTTCTAAGAGGCTACTAATTCTAAGAATGTATGTCTTTTAAAAACTCCTTAAACCGTGTATTTGTTTTTTGAGATTTTAAGTATGTGTGCAATATTTGAGACATAAAGGTCTAAAAAGAGGATATATAGAATTTTGAAAATAGAATAGGAGGAAAGAACAATGAAGCAAGGAAGGTGTCCCTTTACAACTTTGTATCTTACCATTTGATATCTGATATTTAGTGATCAAATAATATCAGATAGTATGGTATTTTATTTGCTATCAAATCTTCTCTATTCAAACTGAGAACTGAGTATGTTAGTAAGGTGCACATGTAGAAGCCAGGCAGAGAGACTAACATGTCCTCTGACAATGTGTTAGAGACAGAGCATGGCATTTTCCAAGGTCTAATATCCCTGAATAGAAAACAGGCCAGCACAGGGGCCCAAATTGGAAAAGGTAATGTAGGAATTCAGATTATTATCATTCAGACAATGGAGATTTAATAGCATGAATACAAAGAAATTAAACTGTATCTTTGCTTGGTATCTTCCTGGTAGCATTGTAAAAGTGGGAAATGAGTGATGAGAGACTACTAAAGAGAGGGAAGTTACATAAGTCAGGGGAGAGATGATAAAAAGAGGGAGTATAGAGTTCAAGTTGACAATCAAGTTATCTTTCTGACATGGGTAACTAACTTGTTAAATGCCTTATGGCGCATGGAATTATGGAAGAAACAGAATATGACTGCATTAGGCTGGTATATGGGGCTAAGCTTATGTGCAATAAAGAACAAATTTGTAGAAACATTTCCCAAATATAATATAGAAAGACATTTCCCAAATATGATATAAATGTTTGCTCATCTGACTCTGATATAACATTGATTTTTGCACAATTTTTTAAGCTACATTGTTGTCTGTATGTCTTTTAAATAGTAAGCATGTGTCTGATACAGTTTCCCTTGTTTTTAACAATTTCAGCTTAAAAATGCATTATGATAGCCCTTGTGACTTCATATATTTAGTTGGGTTGTCAATTTTTATTTTATTCTTTGCATAGATACCAAACAGTAGTTCTCACCTACAGGCAATGGGTTGTAGAATGTGGCATTGTCTGGTGACATAGTGGGCTTACTTAGAAGGGAAGGTTATTATTGGCATTGGATAGGTAGAGATCTAGGATGATATTAAGTATCATATATGCAGAAGACAGCTTTTGCTGACCCCAAGAATAAATTTTAATTTCAAAAATGTCAATACTACTGAGGTTGAGATATTTTGATAAAGACAATGTGAAACAACCATGTAATTATATAGCTTATGGAGATGCAATGGAATTTTCTGGAGTAGTGAAAATTATTAGTTTCTATTAGTATATCATTAATGAGCAAGATCCATAAAATATGTATTTGTTATGAAGTTAAAATAACATTCTTATATTAATGCCTATTTTTATGTAAAATATGTCATTATATATATATATCTAAAAACAAGCAATGAGTCAAATGTGTAAGTATAAACTGATAGATTTTTATATGAATGGTGAATAGATAGATAAAATAATCTACTATGATGATGAAACCAAAAATTAGTGTTCTTTTTCACTCCATAGTGTAATTTTGCAATACCAAAACTTTTATAATGACTTTTTTTTTTTTTTTTCACATTTGCTGTTAGCTTTCCCAATGCAATCCAGGGACATAAGACTAAGATGTATGTTTATAAACAAATATGTAGAAAAAATAAGCTAATCCTTTCCTTAACAGACACAATTCTCTCTCTCAGTAGGTATGTTTTGCTAGGAAAATAATACATTTTGTACTCTCCATGCTGCACTGGTAACCAACTAATCTATAATAATAATAATAATAAAAGCACATATCTTCTTGGTAGGCACAAATGAAAAAAATGAACAATCTCCTCCTAACTTCTTATATGTGCAGTAGACAAATGCTGTGATTATCTTTTTAGATATTTTCATTTATTACATTCCCTTTAAGCCAACCAGCAAAGATAGATGGTGTTCCTCTGTCCTGAGTCAACTTCACCACGTTCTTCAAGGGGTGGGATTTATTAATCACAACAGGCTTCAGAAGTAGTTGACAAAACAACGCTGGCTTATACTCCCTAGGGTAGTTACTCAGTTCATGATATGATCATTAGTACCAGAGTATCAATATATTTCTCATCTCCTAGAGAAAGAGTGTAAGTATTGATCATTCTCATTGTAATCACTATCTTCACAGTGTTCATCAACATCATTACTGTACTAGAATTTTATATGAACATTGCTGTTTATAAAGCTCTTCAATATAAATATTACATGTATTCTTCTATTGTCAGCTTTTGAAACAATTCACAAAATTTCAAGAGATCTTTCTCAGAAGTTTGTCAAACTATAAAATATGTCAAAGCTTTAAACTCATGAACTATAAGAGTCTTATAAAGGAATTGATATTGATGAAACTATGACATAACTGATATTTGAACACTCTTGAATTATACCAATGAAAAAATAATTCACCCCCTTTCCTAGAGGTGAAATGATGACCACCTTCCTTAATACTATATTAATTTCCTTAAAAAAATCCTAATCCTAATATATAATGTAATCTCTGTTACCTAGTACATGGGTATGAAACTTACAAATAATTCCTACTAAAGTCTTAGCTGACACTTACTTCAAATCCTTTTTTGGAAAGCATTAGTTTAAAAAAAAAAAGAGATAAACCAAATTAAGTCATGGGGATTAAGTTTCTGCAAGAGAATGTATTCCTACTGCTCAAATTAATTTCTAATGTTGTTATTCACACCCTACACTTATCACTATTACTGCCACTCATAACTGCTTATTTTTTTTTTGAGCTCCTATGACATAGGTGACACAGGGTTAGATGCTCTTACATGTAATATCAAACTTAATGATCATTTGCTCCATCCTTCTTTTCTTTTGTTTGATTATTCCATATACTACTTTTTCTCTATGTAGAGTTTCACCATACTGTGACAGAAGACCATTGCTGTTAAACTATTTTTTGAGTTAGTTGTTTCTGCATTATCACATAATAATTAATCGACACCAACATGCTATAAAAGAGAAGACAAAAAGGAACAGTATATGAAAATATTTTTTATCGAGGGTTCTATTGAAAATATTCTGTTTACTGACATTCCACCAATAATCTCACTATTTTATCAATAAAATCTACAGGTATTAGAGAGATGTTACTACTACCCCTTTATTAAAGATACAAATATTCTTTTTGATAAAGAAAATATTTTTCAATAAGAAATATTGAAAATAAATTTAATAACTCATAAATGTAAATGATAATTCTCATTCATGTTCCTATTAGCTTTTTAAATTTTCATAAATAATCAATGCTTTTTACAAAATATGTCTGATATCATTCTATATGTGAGTGGATTGAATTTGTCAATCAAAAGGTAAGGATAGTATGAGCCTGGATCAGAAAAAAAAAATCTGGTTTTTGTTATCTTAAGGAGAGCCATCAGAAATTCAATGATAAGCACAAGCTCAAAATAAATAGTTAAGAAACATCCTATCCACAAATGGTATCAAACTGAAAATTAACAACAAAAAAACAGCTGGAGAAACCTCTGATGTTTGGAGTCTGAGCAACTACTGAATCACTACTGGCTTCATGAAGAATTCAAAAAAATTAAAAAATACCTGGTGATAAGTGCAAATGCAGACATGACATACCAGAACTTATGGGATGCAGCAGAAGTTAAGAGGAAAGTGATCACTTTCCTGGTGGTGCCACGGGTTAGGATGCAGCACTGCAAACTAGCCACAGCCGCTTCAATGCGAGTTCATCCCCAACCCAGGAGGTGACCCACATGATGCTGCAGACCTCTCCTGAACCCGCATGCTGCTTCCCTTAGCAGTATACTTCAGGATAGTCCTTTTCCTGCTCTCCACTCTGTCCTGGTGAAGCCTCTCACCACCCCTGCACCTCTGGCTTGTACCCCAGTTCTGTATGCATAAATCTCAAAAAAAAAAAAAAAAAGGGAAAAGGGAAGTGCACAGCAACACAGGGCCCCATCAAGAAATAAGAATGAACTAAAACAATCTAACATTTTATCTTCAGGGACTACAAAAAAGAAGAACAAAATAAAACACAAAGCATTAGAAATAGTAACAAAAATAATAGTGGAAATAAATAACAAGAAAATAAAATAGACAACTTGAAAGATCAATAAACAAAAAAAATGGTTCAATGAAATAATAAGTTAAAAAAGAATAGACAAACTTTTAGCTAAGCTAAAATAAAAAGAAAGAAAATCAATAATTAGAATAAGAAATAGCTGGGTCTCTCCATGGTGGCACAGTGAATTAAAGCTAACGCACTAAGAAAAGCCACTTTAGCATGATTTCAATCCCCCTTCAATCCGGAGGTGACCACATGGCAAGGCAGACCTCTCCTGACCCGCCCACTGCTCCCTTCAGCAGTGCACTTCACCAGCCTGCCTGTCCTGCTCCCCACTCTTTCTCTGGCGAATCCTCTCACCGACACCTGCACCTCTGGCCTGTACCCAGTTCTATATGTATAAATAAATAAATCTTAAAAAAGAAAAGAAAAAGAAATAGCAAAGTCACACAGACACATCAGGAATGCCCTGCATCCTAAGAAATTAAAATGAATATTTCTGTACTAATGATTGGTAAATCTGAAAGAAATGGACAAATTTTTAAGAGCACATATCCAAGACTTAATTGAAAAAAAGATAGAAAACCTGAATAAAAAAGTCATGAGCAAGAGTATTGAAACACTAATCAAAGACGCCCACCACCTCCACCGAAAAAAAAAAAAAAAAAAAAAAAAACAGGGTCAGATGGTTTTACTAGTGAGCTTAGCCATACTTTCATGAGGAATCAACATATCATACTCTTCCAAAAAATACACAGAAGAAAACATAAGCAAAACATTGGATCATTGGATGCAATAATGTCTTTGGGGACTCAACTTAGTTTGACCATCTCAAAATAAAAAACAAAAACAAACAAACAAAACTTCTGTACAGCAAAGCAAACTATAATGAAAACAGAAAGACACCCTACTGAAAACATTTGTGTGTCATACATTTCAAGAGGCTAATGTCCAAGGTCTCTAAAAATAACTCAGTAAAAAGAAAGAAAAACAAATAAAAAATTGGCAGAAGAGCTAAATGCACACTTCTCCAAAGAAGACGACACATGAAAAAATGTCCAACATCACTTACCATACATTATTCATTCCTTCCTTTATCCTTACTTAGAAAATATTTAATGGATGCTTGCTTTGTTTAGGGACTATCTAGATATATAGCTTGCTATTAATAGAAGCTTGCAATAAATGCATAAGTACCTGTACTTAAGGTGGAATGTATATGCAAATGTTATAGAAAGTAATAAAGATAAATAGTTTGAAAATTATGAGATCCTATAGCAATAAATTATGTTACAGTGCAGAAAAACTCAAGTATTTCCATCTTCCAATGTCTTAATTATTATTCATAAAGAAGGTAGATAAAATGGTGTTACCAAGGAAATAACATCTTGGAAATTTATGAACAAGTTCCATGGATGATGGCCTAATTAGCTTTGCTAGGAATCCAGCAAAGAACAACATCTAATAGAGACCAAAAAGTTGATTTTATTGACAAATAGATAAAAATATATATACACAGAATATGTTCTGAAGATAATCATATAATTTGATGCTACTCACAACATTAAAACCAAGTCAAGAGGAAACACAAAAGCATAATCTATAGTTCAGCTGCATAGTATTTTCTTATGAATCAAAAATTTTATCTCATTAATGTATTCTTTAGTCTAAAATGTTCAAGTTATCATTATACATACAATATTATTATTTTATTTCCTGGATATAATAATGTGCTAAAATAGCTTAAAGCCTATCATTTGGAATATGTATACCTTTTTATCTGTACCAATCCTATGTAAAACAAGCTAGGGTTTGATAAATTATCAGCTTTTATTGAATCTACATCTCCTAAATGCATACATTAATTATACATTTAAAATTCCTATAATCTAAAGAACATGAACAATACATACATACTTAACTAATAGAGTAAAAAAATAATTAAAAAATAATTTGTCTTTCTCCTTTAAACTGAATAGTTTTTCATTACTTCTCCACCTCAAAAATCTGTGACTCCAAGCTCCTCTGGGCATCAATGGTTTTTCATAATTTACAAGCATATCTTTCAATGAAAAATACCTTTAAGTTTTAATTATAAAGGATTTGGGGTAGAGGATAGGTGCAGATTTATTTATTTTATTTATTGGCCTTATGACAATTTTTTCAGCTGTCTGTATGTATTGAACAATTTCAAAGCATAAACTGAAAAAGACATCTGAATTGGTTAACGTAATAAAGCCATAGGGGATTTCTAACTTTACAAATTACAATATCAACAACAGTAAATAAACTTGATCTTTTCCACTTACATTATGCCTTTACTTCTTTTGTATTTTTTCAAATGTTTATTTTATGTTTACTAGCAAGTACTCAATGACTTGCTAGTTTGCTATTCTTATTCTTATTTTCTGCCTTTCATTGTCTCACTTTGCTCTCTTCAAATTGCAAAATAAATAACATTTCTACCCAGTGAGGGACCAATTCAAACTGAAGTCAAACCCAAATGAATAAAGTATATTTTCTGCCAAATAAAGTAGTTAAAAGTCTCTTCATAATTTCAATGATAACAATGTTTTCAGAGAGTCAACTCCTACAAGTAGCAAAATAAAAGCCAAAACAAACACTTGGAATTATCTCAAATTAAAAATGCTTTTACACAGCAAGAGGAAATGTAGGTAGATTTAAAAGACATCCCAGTGGAATGGAAGAAATTATACACTATACAAAAAAAAATATATATATATATATGCAACATATGCAAAAAAACTTACTCATATTGACAGTAAAAGCAACCCAATTAATAAATGGATAGTAGATCTGACCAGATAATCAGCAAAGAGGATTCCAGAAAGCCAATAGATATGAGAACATGTTAATCATTGCTGTTAATAAGCCAGCTGTAGATAAAAACCACAAGAGACACTATGGCACATAGTACATGACACATATGGTTCATAAGAATGGCACATGTTGAAAAATTGTCAACATGAACTACTGAAGAGGATACTGAGAAAGAGGAACGCTCTTACACTGGGGGTGGAATTGTGAAGCAGTGTCGATATTTTGGCAGGCAATCTGGATTTATCTTAAAATCCTAAAAATGTAAATGTTCTATGACCAATAATTCTACTTTGGACATCTACCCAAAGGACATTAAGCTATCAACTCAAAACTTATATGCTCTATAATGTTTGTTGCAGCATTTAAAGTGTTCACTGAGAAGAGAACTGAATCAGAAAGCTGAAATATATTCACACTATAGAGTACTATTCAGCCATAAAGATGAATGAAATGCTGCCATGTACAACAAATAGTAGCTTGAGGGAAAGATATAGTATATCAACTCAGAATGACAAAGACAAGTATGAATGTTTACAGGTAGGTAATTTGACAAAATATTTGTAAAATCCTAGCAGATAGTAATAAATCGTATGTGGTTGTGGTGATGAGGAGAAAGGATTAATCGTGTCTAAGGGGTGGTGAAAAAACAAGTCAACTTTTATTTTCTATTGAACTCAATGTCCAAATAACAATTATATTTAATCATAATCTTTCTAGTTCTTTGAAAAAAAAAAACTTTTTTCCCTTATTTTTTTTCACTATAGATAAGATAACACAAATGGATTTGAAACAGATATAAAGAAATAAAATGCTTTTTACCCCCATACCTTTCATAAAATTCTTGAATCTACAAAGAGAATAGGGAAGCTTTACATCTAGTTATACTGAAGATAGGAAGTAAAACATATCAAACATTTCAAGTGTGCACTAAAACCTCCTTTTGCAGAATAGTGGCAAAAATTAAGCCACTGGCAAGACAACTAGTCACTCCAATAATAAATTTAAAGATATTATTTTGCATTTAGAAGTATATACACAGAGAAGTGTGAGCAACATGTTAAAAAATATAAATTAATAGAATTGAACAAATAATCTCTTTACCAACTAACTCTCCTATTCTTTAATGAGAAAAATCATGCATCATTTCATAGTACTTAATGATTTTTATTACATAAGGAAAATTTATGCTAAGTGTGATAAACTATACCTGTTTTTCTTGTATGTGTTGTCTTTCTAAATATAACTTATGCTTTACTGTATTCATAAAATTGAGAATTATGTGAACTTTGTACTTGTGGTTATCTGAATATCTGGATATCTAAATGGGCTAACAAGGCAATCTTTATCCTATTGCCAAAAGGAACTGTACAAATATAGTCACAGAGCTTGTTGAGTTAGAAGTGTTTGAGTTCCAAATCACCTTTGCACTTTATCAGTGACAACCAGACTAGTCTCTTTATCTTTATAAAATACTGACCAGGATAACTCCTAGTTCTGGTAATAATAAGACCTCCAGGAGCATAGAAAGGAGAGAGAAAAAAAGGAAGAAGTAAGGAGAGAAGGAAGTAATAGAAAAAAAGAAAAGAACATGGTATTAATTGGTTGCAGCTCCTTGTTAAGAGCCATCAGTTATGGTCCACATTGCCTAGTCTTCTGTTTCTAAAATGAACAGTCTACTGTGATATTCAAAATATTTCCCTGCATCTACTGTTAAAATGTTTTTATTATAGAAAAATAATGTTTGCAATTTAATGTGTATTTCGGGGCCCTCCCTGATGGCACAACCAGTTAGGACACAGCACTACAAGCTAGCTGCAGCTGCTTCTGTGGGATCTCCCCACTGGAGGTGACCCACATGGCGTGGCAGACCTCTCCTGTCTCCCCCACTGCTCCCCTCAGAGCTGCCTGTTCTGCTCCCCACTCTGTCTTTGGCGAATCCTCTCACCTGCTCTGCATCTCTGGCTTGTACCCCAGTTCTGTATGCATAAATAAATCTTTAAAAAAAGTTAAAAAATTAATATGTATTTCACTACGCATAACATAAGTATGAAGTAACTTGAAATACATACATTTATGGGATTCCCATAAGAAACAAATGTAATGACTGCAAATTCATCCTTTTTTTTTTAAATCACCCAAAACTCAAATGGAGAAATACATTTACAGCAAAACAGAATAAGGGAAATTATTATAACATTAAGGACTGTTCTAATTCTGTCCTATCAATCCTGAATTCACTGATTCCAATGTAGAGAATACTAAGTAATATGTATAAGTGAAAGTAACAGAAGTAAGCAACTTTTATCATTCTACAGTCTAAATTTTGGAGTCCATACCTGCTCTCCTCACAGAACAATCTTGGTTGAATATTAATTCAGGGAAAGACTTGATTCCAACACTATCAGGAAGAGATGGTTAAAGTTGCAACTTTTGAACAATAGGCTAATTGGTTAGACTGAGGATATTTTTTTTTTCCTATAATTATGATTCCTCATTCACACATGTACCTCAGTTACATTCATTTATTTACTTTTGGTATACAATTTATCAATTTTTTCTTTATTAAAATAATTCATAATAGGATTCAGAAGATCTACAAGAATATTGTAAATGCCAATGCATTTACTATTAGTAAGCATCTGTCCCCACCAAAAAAAAAAAAAAGAAAAGAAAGTCACCACTTTGGTTGTGCACTTTAAAATACTGTATTTGTCACCAAAAAAATTCACTGAAAAAAGAGAAAAATTAAGGAACTTAAGAATAAACTGCAAAGAGACCAATGCAACATTTAATAACTTCTGTGGAAAATATTATGAGAAGAAATTATTTAATATTCTCTTTTAATTTTACTGTGAAAATATTTTCTGTGTTTAACTGTATCAAAGAATATTTTATTTAATAATCTGCTAATATAGAAAATATCCCTGATAAATATTTTATTTAATATTCCACTAACATAGAATAGCCCTGATAATATTAACGATAATAATCATTTCATATTTACTATTTTGCATTCACTTGTGCAGAACATTGAGACAAATTATGTTTTCAGTTTTTTGCTGAAATTGAATATAACTCATGAGAACTTTACATGTTAACATAATGCGTCACTTGCATCACATTATAACCAAAACTAAATCAATTAAAATAGATAAATCTCTAATAAATTATAGCTCTAAACCAGAATTGTATCAGTCATTTCCTGGAGAGTGAACAGATACCTGAGGCCAAATTTGCTTAATTGTTCCATGATAAATTTGTGTTTAATCACACACAGCTTCAAAGGAATTCCCGACTGCTGTAATAGCTTCATTCCCTGTTCATATATGGAACTGAAAATATTTCACTTCTCTTAAATATTTCACTTCTCTAGCCAAAAGGCCTTATTCATTCATTCATTCATTCATTAAATTTATTCATTAGCTACAGGGTATGTAAAAACAGGGTATCAGTGAGGACGGGAAGTGAATCGAAATCTCTTACTTGAAATTGAATGAAATATTCAATAAGTCCTGTGGAGAAATTTTATCAAGAGAAATTATTTAATGCAATTAAATCGGCCTCAGAGATATTTCTGACCATACCTTGCATTTATTATTTTCTTCAAATTATTAAAATATATATCTCTGGTTCCAATTTGGTAAGATGATATTACATATTACTTATATTTTAAAAATGTGCTATAGAAAATCAAATGAAATGTCAATTGCAGTAAACAAGTCAACCGTAATTTGTAAAAGGGCTGGGTAGAAAAAAGACACATTTTTGAACATATGTCTGAAAATCAATGAATATGCCTTCATAACTTTCACATTCCAAGAAATGAAGATATACAAACTTAAATGTAAAAAAGATAGCAATTTTGCCTTGTCTGATCATGGACAAATTACTCCATCCCATGCAAAAATAAAGATTTTTAGAATCCTGATACATTTTAGATGACTGGAAAGATTTAATGAATGTCATGAAAATATTTAATGATGTATTTATGTAAAGACAATCTAGGGTAAAATTATGACTCTAAAATATTGCAATTGAGAAAGAACAAATGCAAAAGAAAGTTTGTTCCTCAGGCCCTCCCTGATGGCTCAGTGGGTTAAAGCTCAGCACCATGAAACTTCTGCAGCACTGGATCGATTCCTGCCAGGAAGGTGACCCACAGGAAGTGACAGACCTCTCCTGTCTCACAGACTCTCCCCTCAGCAGAGCATTTCAGCAGTTCCACCTGTTTTGCTCCCCATTCTCTCTCTGATGAATCCTCTTGCCCCTCCTTTATCCAAGTTCTTGTATGCATACATAAATATATCTTTAAAAAATAATAATGTTTCTCTACAGTACTCAGCTGAGTTAGAAATGACTGAAGTATGCCCTTCCCCAGGGTCAGGAAACTGTCTGCACAGAATGTCAATCTTTCCAAGGAAGACAGAAAAATTCAGCTTCATCACATCATCTGTGCCCTAGGACAGAGTCAAATTAGAAGTGTTTCCTTTAAGCTTCTAGTTATAAGAACAAAATAAGTCCCTTTTTTGAGTATATAAAAGAGAAAGCAGATTCTATAGGAAACTTCCACATACACATATTTTGGTCCAGCCAATCTTTAAAAAATATATTGTTTTGTTTTATTCCTTAAATAACTTTTTCCTTTTTTATCCTAACTTCACAAAGGATTGTTTTTTCTCTCTCTGTGTGTGTGTGTGTTTTCCCCTCTAGGCACATTCTTTCCCAGATGTCACTTATTAAAGCAATGCCTTAAAAAAAAAAAAAAAAAAAAAAAACTAGCTTGAATGGAACTTCCAGTTAAAGGTTGACAAAACATAGGGGGGAAAAAAAGCATTCATATTATTCATACTTAAATGTGTTAGGTTTCTCCAAACACTTCTATCCATCCTTCTACCTCACAATAAATTTTAAAAGCAATCATAATTGCCCCAAGCTGCTTTCCAGGTTATATAATTCATTTCAATCATTTTTTTTCCCAATAATTCTAAATTACTAAATTCAGTAAGCATTTTTGGGCAACAACATTTGTTTTTTATAGCCTCTGGACACTGAAAAATTTAAATTTCTCTTGCTCTGATAGAGATTGCAGAATCACTTCTTGGACATATATTTCCTAGTCTTTGCAATTTGGCAGACACTTGAATGTGGGTAAGAGTAATCCATGTCACTCTTCCAATTTGAAATCCTCATGATCTTTCCCAACCCATCAGCCAAAGCAAGAAGACTCCAAGATTCTCAAGGAAAGAAATGCCAGAAAATGGAGGGAAAATGGGATATTAAATGAACATTTTTTTGAGCAAGAATCAAGAATACCTGTTTAAACTTCCAATGGACAAGAAACCTCTATGCTAAGCCATTTATATTTTAGTGTTGATGTGTTAAAACACTTTCTATCATTTTCTGTGATTACTAACAGTAATACTAGAGTAGCTGTCTACTCCTTTGGTGTTAACAACCTAAATTACTGAATATAAATATATGCCTAATTTGCTGAAAAATCATTTTGCCATCTTGTGCAAATTTTGCCTAAAGTATCTTTTCACTGTATAGTATATACAAGGCATGAGACCAGGAGTTACATACATATAGAACAGTGTTTGGAATCACTCTATGTACATTCAAGTTAGGCTTCAGGAAACTGAAGTGTGCCTACCTCAGTATTTATTAACTGGAACAGCAGTTGATTTAGATATTTTACCCACCATAAATTTACCACTTAACTTCTGACATTCCATTTTCTTTCCAAATTATAGCTGTCAAATCAATTATGTTTTACAATGTTGTTGAATGTATGTTTTTCAAAATATTTCCAAGCAAGTAAGACCACAAATATCATGATATTAAAAAGTTTTCAATATTTTAACACTGAGCATTTTGGAATGTGACAGTTAGTGACAGTTTTATGCTGGAGATTCTCAGACACTAAAGGATAAATTGGACATTTTAAAACGTAAATGAAGTCTTAAAGGTATATTACAGATCTTATAGGTCTCGGCAAGTACTCTGTCCTCCTGAATAAAAAAAATAACAGTTAAGACTTACAGGGAAAAAAAATCAACATAGCATTTTCTTGTGTAATGATCTAAGGTAAGAATGGAATGTAGAGTATCATGACATAAATTTCTGCAATAGAAATATGTGTCAAATTTAGAATTAACATTTCAAGTATCATTAAGACTATGGAGAAGCCCTTCAAAATGTGACTTAGAGAGCACAATATAAATAGTTGAGCTGACTGATATCATGATAATAAAAGTGGTTGAGATTTTTTTCAACAATTAATTCTGAAAGTATGAGTTAATCAGCACCATTTATATGATTTGTATGATTTACAAGTTTAGGGAAGGTACCAACATGTTGTAGATGCTTTATGTTTGTTGATTTTAAGTATAAATATATAAGGGACTTCTTTCCTACATGGGAAAAACATCACAAATCTCTATTTGATCAACTCTTTTACACTGACAAATCATTTAAATTAGAACTTGTTAAAAATGATATTCCTGGCCCTCCCTGGAGGCGCAGCAGGTTAAAGCACAGCCCAAAGAAGCCTAAGCCACCTCCACATGAGTTCGATTCCCCGCCTGCCCCGGAGGAGATCCACATGGCTAGGCAGACCTCTCCTGACCTGCCGCAGTGTACTTTGTCGATCTGCCTGTTCTGCTCCCTACTCTGTCTCTGGTGAATCCTCTCACCCAATACATCTCTGGCCTGTACCCCAGTTCTGTATGCACAAATAAATAAATCTTAAAAAAAAAGATATTCCTTAATTTTCCAAGTAGCAAAATATTATTCAATTAACAAGATAGAGTGGGGTGACAATATTCCATATTAAAGAAGAAAATGCAAATTTCACATTTTCTTACCAATTTAAAGCAAAGATGCTAATTCAAATGCTTTATTTGGGTATCCATATTGAGAAAATTAAATGGTCTCTTTTTAACAAATATCAAGTACTTCACATAGAAAAATGAGTAAATAACAATCTATGCTGTCACAAAATGTACTCAAAGTTTCTTTAAAAAAATATTTATGCACATAAAAACTGGGGTATAGACCAGAGCTGCAGGGGGTGAGAAGATTCACCAGAGACAGAAGGAGGAGCAGAACTGACATATCTACTAAATACACTGCTGGGGGGAGCAGCAGGCAGGTCAAGAGAGGTCTGCCATGCCATATGTGTCAGCTCCCTTGCTGGGGATCAAACTCATACTGCAGTGGCTGCAGAAAGTTTCATAGTCTTACCCATGTTTTACCCATTGTGTCATCAGAGAGGGCTCAATACTGCAACATTTCTTTCATATTGGTACAACTCCACATGAATTTTCACTATCTAGATGATCTAATTTTTTAGATACCTTTTCCTTTCAATATTTTTTTTTGCAAATTAACTTTGTCCACAATTTTCAAAAGAAAAATACAAAGTTTCTTCAAAGCACATTTGCTCAGGTACTACACGTATATAATAGGTTGTTTTTTTTCCTTTAATGGCAAATATGATAGAAAATTTGCAAATTCCAAAATGCATGTTGTTTGAAAGGATGGCATAAATAAATATATAGAAAATTCCAACTCTATTTTAATTCAGGCTATTTTCAGCAAAGTTGAGTAGAGATAAACAGTAAAAATAAAAATTACAGTTTTAATAACTCCTATAATTATCCTGATATTTGATTTCAACTGGTGGCAAACCAATGTTTTAGTAGCAACCATTCTCTCTCATTCAAAAATTCCCCGTTATGTATCTACGTGTACAATTTTAGTCTAAAAAGATAAATTATATTTTTTAAAGTAACTCTCACCTTCAAGAATATTTATGTTCCAGTGGATGGCATAAAACAAGATGGACACCCCCATGTTTACTGCTGCTTTATTTACAATTGGAAAAACATGGAAGCAGCCCAAATGCCCAAAAGTAGATGACTGTATTAAAAAGATGTGATACATATATGCAATGGAATATTATTCAGCAACCAAAAAAAAGAAACACATGTCTTTTGCAGCAACTTGGATGGAGCTGGAAAAGATCATGCTTAATGAGATAGGTCAGAAAGAGAAAGAAAAACACGGGATGGTTTCGCTCATAGCAGGAGTATAATAGATCAGGCGAGAAAATAGTAAGAATAATGAACAGCCATATACCAGAGACATTTTGTGGGGGTGTAGTGGGGAATGGGATCAAAACCGGGGGGCCGAGGAAGGGAAGTACACGGGACTATAGTGATGGCACGCGGGTGACTCGGTGATGGGAAACCCATGGGGATTACAATTGAGATGGAAAAAAAAAAAGTACAAAATGATGTAAAAATAAACTGTTGTATTATTTAAAAAAAAAAGAAAACAAGATTGACAATAAAGACAATAAATTCAATGTGTTAACTGTTACGGATTTTTTTCTCCAGTTATGATTATTCACAAAGAATAATATGAATAAAGGCTATGAAAGAAATGTGGAGTAGAAAAAATAAATGATCACTTAAGTTATACAGACATTTTATCTTCTCTAGGCTTAGCACTTTCTCATCTTGGAAAAAATGTGAATGGTTAATCACTTTATAAGAGTTTTTCAACTCATTCCTTCATTAACAAAACTACTAAATTGCAAGAGGACTGTCTCTTTTAATACATTTTAAGATCACACTTTCCCATCTACCACTTGACTTATTTTAACTTGGCAGTGTATATACAACAGTCTTTCCTATAAATATATCAGCACAGAAACTTGAGTCACTAAAATTGCCTGATAAAAAGAAAAAAAAGTCTTTCATCAACCACAGACAACATTTGACTGTATCAATTTATCTCTTAATAAATGAAAACCAGACATACTTTTTTTCTGTTTTACCTATTTATTAAGACTGGTTGAAATGAAGAAGTGTTTTGTTTTTTTTTTTTTATAAATTTCTTAGCCAGAAATATTGCTACAGAAATAAACTGAAACATATAAAGTACCCTCAACTGGTTACCAAAAAGTATTTCAATATGTTCTTGTTCCCTGCATCCAATTATTAAAAACTGTTCAACTATCTGAAAAGTACAGATCTCTAGTATAGTGAAAATATTTTTTATAGCATGCCTTCCTAGTATGTATATATGTTGTTATTTTTGTATTTCATAGTTTTATTCCTTTATTAAGACATATAAGAGATCTTAAAAGAAACTTGTAAATATTCACCTTTATGACCCACTTCAATCATTAATTTAGATATCAAAACTTTAAATGTCTCTAGAAAAAATTGTATTTGTCTTTGTACTACTGATGTTTTGTTTGAAAATGTCATCCACATGTGAAGGCCACATACCACTTTCTAGCTCCTGTATCTAAAAGTGTTATAAAGTAGGTTAAAGGTCATCATTAAAGAGAGCATATGGAGATCCATATTTCATACAGTCTTCTTAATCATATTAATTTCTTGCTGCTTTGTTGACAGATTGGATTACATCATCACTGTTTTTCACCCTTGAACTGTAGCTAAAGTGCAGCTAGGATTAGAAATGTCCTATTCACACTGCTTTATCTCTGCCCCACCACACATCTTTTCAATCCAAGCCTTTTGAAAGAACTTCTTTATTTTTTAAAGTGTTAGTTGAGCTAAAATCAACGATATTATCTGCAAAAACCACTCAACCAGAATGCAATCTGTAACACTCAACAATACACTGAAAGCAAAGTACTAAGACACCTCTGTCCATACCCTCTGCAAGTTGGGGCCCCCTCCCCTCTTGGGGTGCCTCGTGTTATGTGCAGAGAATCTAAGCAAGGGCTGCAGTGTCAACCACACATTAGAAGTTTTTTGGTTTTTGATTTTCTTAGATATATACCAACATTCCAATAGGTGGTCTTGCAGTGAGAACACTTCAGATGCTTCTTTCCTTTACCCTACTATTTTAACTCTGTAAAATCCAAATCTACTCAAACCATTCTTAGGTTATTTAATTTTTATATTGAAATGACATTAGTTTTTAACATGATATAGGTTTCAAATCTGTATCCTTAGAAGTCTATACCTCAATATATTCCATTAAGCTCATTTGTTTACAACATTAAATTCGAACTCTCTTGTAGAGCATTTAAGGCCCTTTAGGATCTGTCTTTGGACTCCACCTTAAAGCATGCTATGCTGCAATGACACTAAACTATTCCATTTTTCCCCAAATATATTCCCTCTATGATTGCATCTTATTGTTTCCCCAGCATGAAATGGCATTTTTTACACCCTGTTGTGTTAGAAACATTCATGTCACTTCCAACAATTTTTCTTATGGACACTTGGTGATACGCCCAAGCAGAAGTAATCATTCTCCCCTGTGTCACCACTGTGCCTATTTTTGAAGTCTATTATAGATCTCATAAATATTTACATTACCTCTGAAATCCACATGAACATGTTGTGCACACCTATCTTTTTGCCTGAATTCCTACTTTGTAACAAAATAAGGAGCTGCTTGGTAACTGTTATTCACTGTTGGATGAGAAAATGACAGTAGCCTATTTATTTGCTGGTTAGAAATACACCAAACTTTATTTACTCAGCTGGTTAGTTAGGTTTAACGTGTAATTAGGAACAAATTCATGCATAAGATAAACCTTAACATATGATTATTATTGATGACACAATCAGAGGGAAGTACCATTATCTGTCGTTATGAAAATGCAGAAACAATGCTGAGAAAGGAATGAAAAAATGAAAAAAGGAAAATTTTATGATCACTATTCCTTATAAATACTAATTAATGAAATAAATATTGAGTGCATTCCATATGACTAGCTGGAGATTCTTGATAAAATCCTATAGTCTCTGTACATCTATAATTGTGTAGCAATCAACAATTTTAAGTTAGTAGCTAGTAGTGTTATTAATGGGATGTCCTGGGCGCTACAAGAATATACTAAATGTAGACTTAGGTGAATCATTTTCATAGAAGTCGCCCTTAAGAAATGAGCTTTAAATAAAGACTCCAGGAAACGGCAGAAAAAAATAAGCACAGGAAGTGAAGTTCAAATGAAGGGGATACCAAATATTAGAGCTCTGAAATGAGGGAAGCAGGAAGTATTTGGGAGTTAAATTTCAGATGTCCAGAAATTAAGGTGATTTTCAGATAAGGACAGACATTAGGGGCAAGAGCAAAATGGCTTACAAAGGCATTGCTAGTGCTAATTGTGAAGGACTTTGGGGAAGGTGAATACTGAAAGTGCTTGCAATAAAATGCAGAAGATTCCTAGAAGGTCATGCTAGGTTACCTGACTCTATAAGACTCTGCCTTCATCTTTGACAGAGCTATTTTTCCATTTTATAGGGATTCAAGTTAACCTATAGAAGTGATATGAAGGGGTACACGACTGCTACCACAGAAATTCCAAAGATGGTGTACAGTAAGAGACCAGTGATTTCTGTCCTACTGAAAAGGAGATTCCAAATGTTATAAATTTTTGTGATATGAAACAGTATTTTATATATATTTTAAAATGCATTTCAATGCCCCTTACTGCCTATGTCTCTGCCTCAGATTCTCCTTGGAAATAGTTGTAGCATCTTACACATTAAAATCTTTGTTATGTTTTGATTTTATATTTGATGAGAGTTGGAATTTTTATCATTTTTCATATTGTCCTTTAGTAGATATTATGAAGTTTGAGTTTCATTTCTATAGCGATAGGACATAATTGAAAGATTTTCAATAAAGAAATAAAATGATCAACTGGGTAGGATAGAGAATGGGCTACGGGCATTCCAAATTTACAGGAAGAGACACGTTATAAAGCTGTATTACCAAACTGAATGAGAAGGGAGTGACATGGATACAGAGAGAAGTGAAGGGCTTTGAAAGAAATTTAAAGGGAAGAAAACTGTATTGATGGTGTACAAAGGCGAATAAAAAGAAAGTATGATTTTCATTTTCAAGAATGATAAATAGTAATGGTAAGTCCATTTACTGAGAGGAAAGCAAAATTATATTTTCAGTAGAATCTTTACAGAGCTATAGAATTTATTCAATCAGTATCAAAGGGACATTTCTTTATTACTAGCTTACTTTGTCAAATATATTTAATACTTTCATGATTTACCTAGCACATACCATTGGGCATAAAAGGCACATACTGAAGATAAACAAAATTAGAGTCTTTTGTACTATATACCAATCTATAAGTGAATGATTCCACAGAATGTTATGTTTAGAAATAATGACTAGGAAAAGAAAGAACTGGCATTTAACTTAAAATACTAGAGCTGATGGTTAGTAAATTTGTAAATCAAAACATCAGAGATAAGTCATTTATAGTCAACTATTTAATTTACATGAATATGTTTCAAAGATTACAAATATGAGTATCATGGAAATTATCAATATTTTATTAATGATAATATATTATTTAATATTCTAACATGAATATGAAGGAATAGTAATGTTACTGATTTATATTCCCAATAATCACAAATCAAAAATTAAAGTAATTAAGTGTGAACAGAAGCATCTTTAAAACATATTGTGCTATTGGAAAGACATAGTTAATGATATCATGGTGAGCCATTTTCAAGTGCTCAGTAAAATGACTCTTTTTTGATAAGTAAGATAAGTAACATTAACCTTGTATCTGAGGTTTAGATACTTGTAAATTTATCTAGATTATCCCTTACTAAAGGCAAAAATTATCCTTTGAATTCAACATTGCCTCAAAGCCTCACAAATTATTTTTTCAATTCAACATATCCTCAAAGCCTCACAATCCAAGAGGATAAAAATGCATTTAATGAATTCTAATCAAAATGATGAAGAATAATGCACAACTATTTCTATATTATTGAACAATACAACCTCAAGCTATATTTTAAAATTTTAAAGTAGCACTTAAAGTTGATTTAATTGTAAATATGATCATATTTCAGAAAACTTAGAAAAGTAAAAATCTATAATCCAAGCCTATTAATATACTTATTGGTAAACATTTTAGCTTTAGCAAAAAAATAATTATAATCTTGATCCAGAATATATATTTTTAAATTGCCTCTATTTGTGTACTGACGATAATATTGAATGCTATTGAATGTGACAGAGAAAAAAGGAAGAAAGAAGAGGCAGGGAAATAGGAACAAAAGATAGTAGAGGGAAGGAAGAAGACAGAAGGAGAGAGAGAAGGAGTAGTAGAGGGAGGGAGAGAAGGAGAACAGAAGGAAAACTAAGTCCACTGTAAAGAAGGATTATTTTTCTTTACTCATATTTTACTCCTGCATCATTAGAGTTTCAGTATTTGTAATGCTGTTTGCTGAGTATAGTGAATTCAAGCGTAAACATATGAATATGTCTAAAATTACTTTCTAGAACAACTTTAACAATACAACTTCACAGTCTAACTCATTGACCAAATTAGCCAGCAGCAACAGGGTTTGCAGGGGATAAAAAGAGAGCTCAAGACAAGTGTGAATAGCACAAACGATTAAGGGCTAAAATATTTAAATGCCAAGTTGGCATGATAACTGCTTTTATCCCATAAAACTTGTTCCTGTTACTTATTAGATGAAAGAAGGGAACACAATCAAACTGTGATTGTGATAATAATCATTATGGTAATTCCATAATGTTTTATTAGATCTTTAAGAAAAACATCATAATTTGTGTTCAAAATTTCCAGTTTGTGAAAATTTTTCATTAAGAAATCATTAGTTTGTTTACAAGATACCAAAATCTAACATCACTTAACAATGATGAGACAATTCTTTTTTTCAGTCCACTCTAAATGAGTATTTTGCCAGAGAAAAGAATGTAAATACTACAGGGGCTTTAAAACTGTATCTTTGGCCCTCCCTGGTGATGCAGCGGGCTAAAGCACAGCACTGAGAACCTTAAACTACTTCTGCATGAGTTCGATTTCCGCCTGTCCCGGAGGTGACCACATGGCGCAGCAGACCTCTCCTGACCCGCCCGCTGCTCCCCTCAGCAGTGTACTTCCTCGATCTGCCTCTTTTGCTCCCCGCTCTGTCTCTGGTGAATCCTCTCACCCTCTCTGGCCTGTACCCCAGTTTTGTATGCACAAATAAATCAATCTTTAAAAAAAACAAACAAAAACAAACAAACAAAAAAACACAACTGTATCTTTAAAAGTTACAACTAAAAGGATCTTTGAATTGTCTTATCTATACTAGATTGAGAAAGATCTCTCAAAATTCATTTTTACCTAGAATTTCAGAATGTGGCCTTATTTGGAAGTAAGTTCTTTATGAAGAATTACAAGATGGGGTCCTAATCCATGATTTTTTTTTTTTTTTTTTCAGACAGAAACAGACTCAGAGGCAGAAGTTAGAGCCAGGTGTCTACTCAGTAAAGATGCCAGCCACCACCACAAAGTAGGAGACAGAAGACATGGGACATTCTGACTGAGCCCTTCAAAAAACCAACTTCGCAGATTCCTTGATTTTGTAGTCCAAGCCATCTGAACTGTAGAGAATTAATTTCTGCACTTTAAAGGGAAGAATTTGTGATACTTTGTTATAACAGCTTAAATAAACTAAGACACAGTTCCAGACCTTTATTGCATTGTTAGATAAATTAGATCTGGCGAGTGTAAATGATTTATTCACGAACATATAGCTAATTATGGTTAGAAGCTATTATCTACCAAACAGCTTTTACTAATTTTATGTTTTATTTGCTTCACCTTGAGATTATATTGAACTAAAATAGAAGGTAGAGGAAATATTATATCATATTTGTTTTTCTTTCACATTAAAGTTAAATAAGATTAATTTCATTTGAACAGGGTTCATAGGTAGTAAATAAAAAGCTTCTGACAGTTATTCAAGAAATAACTACTAAGTATTAAATGTCTAAATGGGATGAGAGAAGATACTATGTGGATGTTCATTTAATTTTAATTTAATTTCAGAATTGGGATAGCCTACTGGGGAAGCACATGGAATCTAGGTTCAGATACTGGGGTTTGAGACTCTCTACCTCAATTTTCTATCTGTAAAAGAGGATAACAAGCATACTGACAACTTAGGGCTGTTGCTGGCCTTATCACATCAGAAAGCACAATCATACTAGCCACACAGGTAAGGTTATGTTAGCACTTACTGTATCTATGAAAGTGTTCACTAATTACCTCTAAGGATTACAAATAACGTACTCTGCAGGACATAAATTGTATTCACTTTTCATATTGTTTCAGCAGTATATGTGAAGGAATCTATCCATTATTATTTTCTCCTGTTTTATCAAATAATTATGTCACTAAATGTTTTATTTCATTAAGATCATTTCAAAATAAATGACAATTACATCTAGATTCAGAATAACAATAGTTTCTAGTTTATTAAAGTCATCTAAAGTAAATTTGATAAAAACTATCTGTCTCATGTTTAAATTATTTAAATAATTTTTCTTACACCTCCTTATCTTATTAGGTTACAGAAAATGAAATGGGAACAGGCAAAAACACATGAATTGTTTCATTTCTAAAACGCTATAGGTTATAGTTACAAAGCCTATTGATGATCACTTAAAATTTTAAAACCTCAAATAATTTATAATACAGTCAATCAAACCCTTTGAAGTGTAACAACATAATAAAAATGAAGCATTTAATAATTAAGGTGACTTGTATCTAAAATAATTTAGTCAGTCAAGAATCACCCCCTCTCCAACTCCAGAGGCTTTGCTGGTGGGTAGGCTTCAGCAACAAGGCCGGGGCCGGGGATTCTACTCCTCCTAAATACAAACAACTATGTAAACCAAAGTTATCTCAACAAAAATTAAAACAAGAGTCCTCCGCTGTTATCCAACGTTGAAGGGTCATGCCTTCTTTCTCAAATTAGTATCATTACCAACATTTCCATTTTCTGGCATTGTAACTTATAAAATCTGCTTGTTACAAAAATTAGCAAATTATTTTGACTGTTCCTTTCCTTGCAAATTTTAAGACTTTTTATCATTGGACTTATTTAAAGAGAAAGATTTTATCAGGCAGAAGTTTTTCTTTTCTAGAGTATAAATATCTGTTACCTAGGAACTTAGAGTACATTTTAAATAATTAATTTTCAGAGCTGTAGTTATTAAAGACATAAGGTTTACAATACGAACAAATTCTGTCCCATGCCTGTCATTAGTTTTCTACTTTTGAGCAAGTTGGATTTTCTCCGGTCTTATTCTTCTCAAAAGTAATAGGTATCAAAATCCTACCTACTGCAGTGTACAGCACACAACCTGTCTCACCATGATCATGCATGGTGATCTGGCCAATTTGAAATCTACTTTCCTAAAATAAAAATCCATGCTTGGATTCAAACAGTTGTATCCACACAAACTCAAAGATGACATTGCTAGTATGTATCTCCAAATGCAATTTAATAAACTATATCCATATTAGAAATCTCTAAAGGTAATTTGCTGCTTTTTGAACAATGGAAATCACAGGATGGCAAGACAAGTATTTACCAGATGACTTACTTTATCTAAAGTGTCTCTAGGAATATGTCTTCATGACTGAAATCCTTGTAAGTCTTGACCACATCATTTTGCAAGAATGAACTTGCAAAATCTTCCATTTTACCAAACACTATGCAGTGTGCTTCCCTAGCAAGCCACTTGCTTTAATCTTTTTTAACCTTATTCTCTTGCTATAAATAAATAAATAAATAATAATTATAATAAATCCTGGGCCCTCCCTTGTGGCGCAGCGGGTTAAAGCACTGCACTAAGAAGCTTAAGCCACTTCTGCTTGAGTTCGATTTCCGCCTGTACCGGAGGTGACCACATGGCGCAGCAGACCTCTCCTGACCCGCCCGCGGCTCCCCTCAGCAATGTACTTCCTCGATCTGCCTCTTCTGCTCCCCGCTCTGTCTCTGGTGAATCCTCTCACCCTTCGCATCTATGGCCTGTACCCCAGTTCTATATGAATAAATAAATAAATCTTTAAAAAAAAATCCTAAAGTCCAATGAGTATTTTTTTTTTTCCAGTTAGAAATGCAATTCTATTGTAGGTGAAAGTACATACTCAGGGTGCAGGGAGTTCTGGGGAAGCTTACTTCCAACACATTTTTAATTGAAATTCATAATTAATAAAGTTTCAGCAATGGCTACACAGATCATTGTTTTTTAAGTTCATCCTATTTTTCAATGCTTTCATTTCCTTCTTCAAAATATCCCTAATGTAATGTTCCTTTATTATACATATAATGTATAGTCTTATGCTTATGTAGAAAAAAATTCTTTTGTTTACTCAAAGATAGAAAAAGAATAATCCTTTTTTAATCCCCTCTTACATTAGGCATACATTAAAATTTCTCACCACAATTGCAATCTTTTATTAAGCATAAACTTTTCATCTGTTAGCAGGGTCTAACAACTGAAATTACCCAGTAAGGTGATTCACTTGTGATGAAACATATTGGGTACCTTACATAGTTGCATTTTAATGACATCTCCTACTTACTTTATGCATAAAAATGAGTCTCTAGTGATGTGGTTAATAACATGATATTAAAAGAGTACTGCATTCACTTTTCTGCTCTTCCCATGCTTTATTTGAATGCTTTGCTCAGAAACAGAGCTCCCATTCATTTTGTTAATATAAATTTGGCTTATGAAATTAAGACAATATAGAGTCATTCATCCTGTAGCTTGTATTTACTAAAATGGTTGCAATAAAAATTAGTAGCATCATTAAAAGTAATACCTAGAAGTAGAGAGAATCTTTGAGAGAAGTGTAATTAATTTAGGGGAAAAACAAACAATATTATTGTTAATATCATAAAACCCCAATGAAATTATTTATAAAATTAAAGAGAGGATTTATCAGGTCCTTCCAATCAAAAATCCACCAACCACTAAGCAAGGTTTAGACATTTGAACAAATGTCTACTTAGGAAATATAAAAGTGAATTTTTGTGTGGGCAGTGAATTGTATAACTCTTTAGAAAGTTGCACTGCATTATTATAACAAAAAGTCATAAAAATGTCTGTGGGATTAACATAGTTACGGCTGTAGGAGTTCCTGCAACTGCGATGCATTTGTGTGTATTCTAAGCATCTTATTCCTTTAAACAAGGTCTATAAATGCTCCTAGACAGTTATCTAATAATCAGCTATGTTGAAATACCTAATTTTCTGCAAGATTCAACTATAGCTTTCTGGGTGCTATGTGTGTAGATTTTGAACCAGATTTTGAAGGCAATGCCAAAATAATACTGATGTTAGTGATGATAGTGGTAAATCAACAACTAGGTGGCTCCCAATTTAGAATATTCAATTTATTGTGGTTCTGCTAATCCTAAGGGCCTATCCAGACTCCATTTTGTTACCTACAATTCTGTATTTTTTTATTTTTACAGATTTATTTATTTATGCATACAGAAATGGGGTACAAGCCAGAGGTGCAGGGGCGGTGGTGTGGTAAGAGGATTCAACAGACACAGAGAAGGAAGCAGAACAGGCAGGTTGACGGAGCGGGTCAGAAGAGGTCTGCCACACCATAAGGACCACCTCTGTGGTGGGGGATGGAACTTGCACTGAAGCTGCTATGGCTAGCTTGCAGTGCTGCATCCTAACCCATGTGTCACCAGGGAGGACAACTGTTCTGTATTCTTAAAGCAAGGTCAGAACTGCCTGGTCATAGGAGCCCAAACCTACAAGGTGACTTTCAAATCAATTAAGAGCATAAAGCGAGGTTACTCTGGGAAGGAGGTGCATCAAGAGGTGTGACCAGGAACGCCTAGGGGACTGATGACAGATGCATAAACATACTCCTGACTAATACATCACGAGGTATGACTAGGAATGCCTGGGGGGTGGGGAGTGTTATTGACTGATGTATAAGGAAGGACCCCAGAAGCTGATCAATGGACTGCCTTATTGATAAGATTGAAATCTTGACTGGGGAATCACATACCAAGCTATCAGCAGATAAGAAGTACAGTTCATCTCCTCCTACCCCTTCTTCTACTTCCCCATCTCCTTTTCCACTTTCTCATACGATGTATGGCTAGTTTACCAATAAAAATGCCAGGATCTTGCTCTTGTGCAGAATCATGCATTATGTAGCTTGCTCCACAACTCCCGTTTCTTTATCAGTGTGGTATTGCCCGAAGCAAAAACTTAAAATTTGTTAAATTTAAAATACTCATCTAGTGCCCTAACTGGATGTGCAATGGGTTAAAACACAGTACTTTGAAGCTTTCTACAGCCATGCAGCAGGAGTTCAATCCTGGACAGGGAGCTGACCCACCAGGTGTGGCAGACCTCTCCTTATCAGCCCACTGCTCCCATCAGCAATGTATTTCAGTAATTCTGCCTGTTCTGCTCCCCACTCTGTCTCTGCAAAATCTCTCATTCCCTGCAGCTCTAACTTGGACCTCAATTCTTGTATGCATAAATAAATACAGAAAAAAATTACTCAGCTAGATATAGTCATGCTACTTGAAGCAGGCAGAGTTCTCATAAATACATTTTGAACAGTGCCATGCAGTCTGCTCCAGGGACAAGCTCAGCCTAGGACATGTGAATAGTGTCTTGGACCAGCCTTTCTTGAGGATGTCAGATGTTGCAAAGTTTAGAAAAGAGAAATACATGAAGTAATGCATAAGAATAAGGTAATAATTCAATAGGAATGCCAGGTTAGAAGTTGGTAAATTCATATTTCTTATGAGATTGGAAAATTGTTTTTGTGCTATATTAATACTGTAAATGGAAGTATTATTTTGAATATGAAATAACCTTTAAAGGCCAAAATTCATCTGAATTGCAAATTGGGTGTACAGAATCTTTAAGTGGTTTTAAAAACTCAAAGCTATAGCAAAAGCAGTGTGGTTAATATGCAAAACTATTTTTAAAATAAATTATTGAAAATCAATTCTAGTGATAGTTGTAGCTGACATATCAGAGCTTTTGTTGTGGATTTCATGCCAGGTTTTTCAAGCAGTATCCATTTGTTGTTGTGTCCATTCTAGAAAATATTCTGATCTAGAGATAGATACAGAATAAAATTTTATAGAATAGATAATAAATGATCAAAAATATATACCATTATAGTGATGAATACTGTGAACAAAAATTAAACAAAGAAGTTTTTTTTATATATAGGAGGGTCTCTGGAGGCTGGAAGTAGCTTTTTTTTTTTTTTTTTAAGATTTATTTATGTATATGTAATGGGTACAGCAGAGATGCAGGGGTGGTGAGAGGATTCACCAGAAACAGAATAGGGAGCAGACAGGCAGATTGATCAAGTGCATTGCTGAGGGGAGCAGCAGGCGAGACAGTAGAGGTCTGCAGCGCCATGTGGGTCACCTCTGGGGCAGGAATGGAACTTACATTGAAGCAGCCATGGCTTGGCTTAGCTTCATAGCGCAGCGCTCCAACCCCCTGCACCACCAGGGAGGGCCCACAAGATTATTTTTCAAAGCCTTTTTTATTTTTTAACTGTATTTGACCAACAACATCTTTGCCATGATGAAGCATAAATGTGATGACAACCTAAGAAACAAAACAACAAAAAAATATAATTCAGCAATATTCTTAAAGTCATGCATGCAGATTGCAAAGTAAATGGAACAATTTTTCCATAAATATTAAAACAGCCATTAAATGTCTCAAATGTTTTATTGCATATCAAATGAAAAGTTTTATTTTCCCAGTAAAAGAAATTAGTACTTAGTATTTTTTGCAAGATAACAGACTTAGAAACAAATTTGAGAAAGACTTGTATGAACTTCTGATTACTTCCTGACCCGATATATTATAGAAAAGACCACTTTGTGTGAACAGCAAAAACAATAGACAAAAATTAATGGAAAGGAAGCTGGAGAAAGGAAGAATTTAAAGTATTAGACAGAACCATTAAGAATATGAGTGGCGGGGCCCTCCTTGGTGGCACAGCAGGTTAAAGCACAGCACTAAGAAGCGAAAGCCACTTCCTCATGAGTTTGATGCCCACCTGCCCGAGAGGTGACCCACATGGCCCAGCAGACCTCTCCTGACCCACCCACTGCTCCCCTCAGCAGTGGACTTCTTCAGTCTGCCTGTTCTGCTCCCAACTCTGTCTCTGGTGAATCCTCTCACCACCCCTGCACCTCTGGCCTGTACCCCAATTTTGTATGCACAGATAAATAAATCTTAAAAAGATTTATGATGGTATCTGCCTTTATTCTACAGTCAAGCAAGCACATGTGCTGGGGAGGATAATGGTGACAAACTGAAAACTAATAGACTGGGTGTAGACCTGAAAATGAGAATCTGGGGAAGGAAGGAGAGTGAGACGGTATGATAATGTGCAGAAATTTGGCAAGTTCAGGGAATAGAAGGGCTAAAGCTAGATTTGGGGGTGGGAGTTGTTTATACTACAAAATTGTCCCAGGTTGGTTACAAATAGAATGGAGATCAGCCATCCACAGTGAACAGCCCAGTCCTTCCCAACCAACCAACAAACACACCCTCGGAATGTCTTAAGTGGACCCTTAAGCTGGAGTGTGCAGTAGAGTAGTACGTAATGCCAGCAGTGTATGGAGTTGGTGGCAGATGAAAAAAATATCAAGTGAAAGAGAAGGGACCTGTGATTAAAAAAAAAAAAAAAATTGGGCCTCCCTGGTGGGGCAGTGGGTTAAAGTGCAGCACTAAGAAGCTAAAGCCACCAGCATGAGTTTGATCCTCACCCCAGAGGTGACCCACGTGGCAGGCAGACCTCTCCTGACATGCCCACTGCTCCCTTCATCAGTGGACTTCGTCAGTCGGCCTCTTCTGCTCCCCAATCTGTCTCTGGTGAATCCTCTCACCATTCCTGCACCTCTGGCCTCTACCCTAGTTCTGTATGCATAAATAAATAAATCTTTTAAAAATATCTATTCACCGATCCATCTATCAGCATTTATAGATAATTCCTGCTTTTTAAAAGATTCTTGGCTTTTAAAGAAGAAATGCAGACGGCCAACAGGCATATGAAAAAATGTTCAACATCACTTGTAATAAGGGAAATGCAAATTAAAAGCACAATGAGATAGGACCTGACACCCGTGAGAATGGCACACCTTAAAACAACTAGCAACAACAAATGTTGGCGAGGATGTGGAGAAAAAGGAACTCTCCTGCACTGCTGGTGGGAATGCAAACTCCAAACCAGGATTTGGTCAAATATTTCTACAGGCTAAGTTCAACTTTCATGTGAGATGAATGCATATTTGGAGAATATTGTGGACGCTGCATGAATACATACCAATCTCTTTCACCCAAGGCACCCAATGTAACCAGACACCACCAGCTGTTTGAAGGAGAGAGATGAGCTTATCCTGGCACACAAAGAATAAGAATATCTAATGTGAATCTCTTCATTTATTACAATTTAATGACAATACAAATAAGTATTCAAAATCTTTAGCCTGGATTAATAAATAATAACTTTTACTTGAAACCCAGTGGACAGATGTTAAAAAGGAAGACAGTAACAATCCACAGATTAACAAACAAAACAAAATATTTCCCTTGCTCATTCTGTGTCAAAGAGAAAATTTGGCAATGATGGAAAAAGAGAGGAAGAGACTTGGGAAGACAAATTGATCACTTGTGAGTTTTTGAAAGGTTCAAAATGTTCAATGATATTTAATCTTAGATAAGATTTCTTTCTAAAATTAATTAAAGGAAATGCAAAATATGATTATTAAAACATTACCATAATGTTCTTGTCTGCACCTACTCTCACAGCATATAGGAGACTTACATAAGAAAAAGATTAGTTAATATGTCTAAGATCATTTCTGTGAAAGAAAAAAAAAAAAAAGCAGGTCCCAATGAGAAATAGCTATAATTGTATACCAGTATTTTCTTTGAGAAAAGACAATCATGGTCAGTTACTATAAAATAAAGGATAAAATAAGAACCCTTAGCTTTGTTTTGTTTTTTAATAATTATTAAAGGTGTCTTTTCCCATTCATTATATTATTTAAATATTTATGCTTTAGGCACACCACTCTTTTAAATTTTATACAGGCAAGTATATAATATTTTTAAATCTCCTACTATTTTCATATTTAGAAATTTCTGACTACATGGTAACAACAAATATTTACCTATATTTCTTTCTAATATGTATGGATTTTGATTTTTATATTTACCTTTGGAATTCATCTTTGTTTATATTCTTTCATTCAAATAATTACTTCTGAATTGCTTCCATTGCTTCTGAACATGTAACTACAAAATGGGGTTACTAGCTGAAAAACAGTAATGTCCTTCATAGTCTAAAAACTCCTGTTTTCCAGAGAAAAGAGTTTTGTGCCTAACTCAATGCAGACTACAAAGGGGGTCATAGATATCACACTGACGAGAGCAACAGAATTTATCTAGAGTAAACAGCAAAGACAGAACCCATTCCAAGGGAACAAGCTGTTGTTAGGAATATACTACCTTTTTTTCCCCCTTTATTTGCATATGTTTTATATCAGGTGCAACTCACTCTTGCACCATAACCTTAGCCCTGTGTGCTCTTCCCATCTGTAATTTCTACCTTTTCCCTTTCCTGCCCCTACAGAATGTCTTGGATTTATAGCTGTCTGCTTATTATTGTTTAATGTTGTATTAACGTTTTTTTCCCCCTGATCCCTTATCTGGTAAGTTTAAAGACCTCAAGCTGTGCACAAGAACCTGGGTATCCAAAATTATGGAGTCTAAGACTACTGAACTTCAAGATACTAAGGATTTGACATTTTAAGAATTCTTTGATGTGGTTATGAAAAGTTCTTGCAACCCATAGTCATTCCAGTGGAGAACAGTGTGAACCAGAACACAATACACAAACAGCGGAGGATCCAGAGAGTGATTTCTCCTGCACCCATCTACCAAAGGGTTTCACTAATGCCATTTTCTAAGCTCTTAATGTCAGACTAAAATAAGAATGGTTTGAAACCAGCTTTATTTGATAATGTTGAAGTATATCAAATGTAATTGTTGGATCGTTCTCAAATGTCTGCTCTCTAGGGAAAATCCTGAGTTCAAGAACTCTCTCAGGTATTTAAAAAATTATATCAAGTAAGGATGAACTCTGACTGCTGATTACCATAATCCTATTTATGTTTGTTTAAAATCTCTCAGCGATTTCCCACTGCCTCTAGGATTAAAATTCAAGTTTCTCAACATTGTTTTAAGTTTATCTTCATTTATAAATATCTCCCCTCATAATTATAAATTAATATTGAGTTCCTAATAGCCATTTAGGGTGTTTTTCTTTCCCTTCACGGTTGCACCCTGTTGCCTCTGTCTCCAATACACACTCAATCTCCCTCTATAAAGCTCCTCTCTATAAAGCATAATTCTTTCAGGTCTCAATTGTGATTTCACCCACAAGACTTCCCAGTTGCCAAGACTGGACAAAGAGAACCTTCTTAGTATTGTTTACTCTCATAGCATATCCATGATAACACATCTATATACCATTCACATTCAGTGAATAATGAATGAATTAACAGTGAAAGTGAAGAAAATATTTAATACACACAGTGGTCAATTTAGGCAAGAGGCCCTAGAGGAATTGTGCCTTCAGGGTTTTCTTAGGAAGTATACTCATATATTTTTTGTAATCCACATTTCATATGAACTTTTCCTTACCAACCTAATAAATATGTTAGTTTGAGAGAAAGCACTCATTTTTAACTTTGGAGACTATCAGAATAGATACTAATTTGTGTCATTTCTTCCAACAACTTAAAAACTATATATTTTTGTAAAGATTTATTTTATGATTCGATGCGTACAAGAAATAGGGTATAGGACAGAGGAGAGGGGGGTGAGATTTACCTGGGCAAATACATCGTAAAATTGCTAAACTCTATAATCAGAATAAACCAGTTGCCCATTGGTAAGCAGTTTTCACCCAGTTCCAAATAAGCATGAACTTAGGATTTCTCTTGGAAGATCTGACAGAATTATTTTGGCCAGGAAATTACTTCTTGATAAGCTGGCTAGAAAAGGGCAAGCTTAGACTGGTTCTGCGGCATTAACCCTGGCATATCTCTTGATGGAATAATATGTTATTCTAGGATTGAACCCTATGTGAATAACTCAGATTAGTATGCCTCTTAATATTCTCCTAAACTCTCTCTTTGCAAATATTCAGGTCATTTTATTATAGAAAGAGGATTATTAGAGCCCTCCCTGCTGGCACAACAGGTTAAAGCACAGCACTATGAAAATATTCACAGTCACTGCAGCAAGAGTTTGATCCTGGGCCAGGGAGGTGACTCACATGGCTCAGCAGACCTCTCCTGTCTTACCTACTGCTCCCTCGGCAGTAGATTTCAGTGGATCTACCTGTTCTGTTCCTCACTATGTCTCTGGTAAATCCTCTCACTTTCCATACCTCTGGAGTGTACCCAAGTTCTTTTAAAGATTTAATTAAATCTTTAATTAAATCTTTAAAAAGAAAGAAAGAGGACTTATTAAGTGAAATATATCAGCAGACATTTATACAATAAACATCCAGTGCTCACCTATGTGATGGTGTTGGTGATGGCAATTGTAGTAGAATATGTGTGTGGGCACACTTTTATAGGGAGACTATTTAATCATGTCTAGTGTTTTAAATGATTTTTCATTTATTAGAATTTTTTAACTGAACTGAAATCTCTCAATACAATATGATTAGATTTCATAAATAGTTTTGATCATTTAATAACTGATAGTGTATTCTTTTCTGACCTACAACAGACTTTATCATATAGGAAAATTAGTTTTTTGCCTATAACTCTGTGCTTCCTGTTTATCTGATATTATTGACTGCTTTAATTAAAGTGACAGAATATATTAGTAATTGATTTTGCGATAAAATAAGTCATTATAACTAATTAGTTTTAAAATCATTAACATAAATCAATTTTCCAGTATTCCTTCTTTTAATTAATAATCTTAGGGCATGATACATAAAAGAGTAACTCAACATCTCTTCACTAGATGGATACCTGCAATATCCTCCTTTCCACCCCCCTAATTTTTAAAAATCCAAGTGGTTTTCTAAATAAATCTTAATTACCTCTGAAATGTTCAGACATCTAAATTGTATTAAATTCAAATTAGCTGCAGGTACCTTAAACTAAGTGCAACATCACACTTACATTCTTTAAAATTCAAATAACTGAATCAAGATAAAGGGGTGAAATCCCTATAAAATAGCAAATACACAGAAAAATGCCAATATTTACTGTATTGTGAAATAACTTCATTTATACACTAAAAATCACAACTATAAACGAATCATTTAGTTTCAATTCTTTTGCAACTATCTATACTATTTATTGTGTTGGAAACTTTTTTTTCTAATATGTTAGGACTAGAACATCTTAAGTGTATATTGTATGATATATTATGTTAGCAAGTTTTGTTGATAGTAAGGAAAAGATCAGTGACATTAAAAAATATTGACTATTATTAAACTGATGCTTATCCTGATTTTATGAAAATTAAATGTGACATGATGCCTCTAGTTATAGCACAGCAGCAACTAATAGGGGATTTAGTAATTCTACTCTAAAGTATATGGTTATAGTGTATAACCTATAATACTGTCTGAAAAGGAACAATTCTTTTAGAATTGTTACAGAATTAATAAGTATATAATGTTACAACTTATCGTTCACATTTTCACATCTAAAAGAAAGGAAAAATGTATTGGATGAAGTACTTTGATATCTTTCAATATTATCTTTGACAAGTTTTGAGTTCTAAAACTAATACTCATGTCCTCCAGACTAGAAGTAAATGCAATGGCAAATGGGCTCTGGGTACAGGTAGTTTGGAGGAAGGAAATATACAAATATATAAATATATATATATATATATATATGTATGTATATGTGTGTGTAATTAAACAAACAAATTAAAATGATCTGCCATTTAATATTAACTTTGGAGAACTGACATTTAGAAATCACACCACTTCTCATGTGCCAGATGGATAGTCTCAAAATTCAGGCATGATCTTAGTATGTGAACTGGCAGTTACATGAGCAGTTTCTGCTATTGTTACTGGTAATCAAAGCTGCTAGCCTCGTGGTGAAAACCAATAGAAAGTTCAGATAGGGACATGAGACAAGAAAGAAGGTGAGTTCATACTTCCCCTCCATTAATAATTATTTGCCTTCACACCATGGCAAGTAACATAGAAATACCATAGAATCAAAATTAATTTGACTAAAGAGCCCATCCACAAAATAGAGTGAATATCACAATTTGGCAGAGGTGTGGTCAAATTTCATGGTCATTCTATATATGAATTTTAAATTGACCTGAATTCTAGTAAAAAGTAATTCATGATACCATGACAATACTGTTAGGAAAGTATAATTCAAGACATTGGAGAGTACAGAAACTTATATTTGTCTTCAAGACATTGGAAAGAACATAAAACCTACATTTGTCTTCAATGTAAAGAAAAAATCTACAACCCTCCATGAGCAGCAATTCACATTGAAGGTAGCAATATTATTTTGTAATCTAATGTTTATACGTATGTTTCTTTGAAACATGTTTCAAATACAAACTTTTGAAGGTGGACTTTGTTTTTAGAATAGATATATATTTTGAGCATAGATTTTATTTTAATGTGTTCCACAATATTGAATTCTTTTTAAATTTTAGTTTTCTGAATAATCAATCAAAGTCTTTATAGCTGCACTACTACTTTTAAAGAATTACTATTTCAAGCAACATTTATTCCAGACTGTTCCTTTAAATTCTGGATATAGGTAGTGACTGTGGAACAAAGATCATCACTTTGTTTCATACTAGGGGAATGCACTCCTGAATTTTTTAATTCTTTCAAGATCAGTTAATTAATCGTCTTGCTCATATAATCTGAGATCACTGTGTCATTACTAAATACATTAGATGTTGGGGACAGAGACCAGGAACTTGCCTCCAATGCACAAAACTACACCTGATCCGGAACTTAGAGTAAACATCCCGGTTGAGAATGCAGCACACCTGAATCCCTTCCCCCACTCTCCTTCCCTTCCAGCTCAGCAAGTTTTGGAGCCTAAGAGATGACGATGGATCCCTCCCCTCAACCCCATTGGCTTTTAAGACATTAGACCATCAGACCATCCACCCCCCACCTTCTGTGCCGCCCTCAAGTATATATATATATGACTGTTGTAAGAATAAAGCGGCTCTCGCACGTGTCTCCGTCTTTGCCTTCTTCCTCGAGCTGTCCCTGGGGCTCTATTCCCTTGCCTTGCTGGTCAAGGCCCCCTACAATTAGAGTCTATGTCTTCTGCTTTAGATTTAAATGGTTCCATAGGCTATGCTTGCTGCCTAAGCACCATATTTATTTTCCATGGCCATTAATCAGTGTCACTTGTGTTGAGAGGCTATGCGAGCATTTCTGCCTAATACTCAAGGAAACTCTATTTATTGGTAGGGGAGTCCTTAGCTACAGCTACTAAACCGCTATTAGTGCAATCTTTAACAGCTCATGACCTCAGGAAGAAGAGCTATGTTCAGTGCAGCTTAAATGAGACCCACATTGAAATGTTATCTGTTTATTCTACCCTGACAAATCTCAGTACATCAGAGACTCCAAAGTGATGGCTAAAGAAAAACTATGACGAGATAAAATAGCATCTTGTCTTCTTATGAAGGAAACTTTATGTAGCATTCAAACTAATATGTATAAATCAATTCATCCAAGTATTATCAATAACTTATGAGGCCACAGAAATTAAATATCCAGCCTCAGGAAGACGTGCACTTAAAATTTCCAATAAAGAAGCAAATAAGAGAAATCTAGCCCCAAGTTAGCAAGGTGACCTTTATATAATACACTTAGTAGTGTCCTGGAATTTACTTCATAAAATTTTGGTGAACATTTATATGTCAGTTTCTAAAGCAATGTAAATATTTGACTACAATTAAGCATGTGTTACTAAAAAAAAAAAAATAAAAGCTGATCAAAAGCAATCTCTTATCAGAGCAAGAGCAATGTCTTATCAGATGGTGGTCTAGGCACAATGACCTCTCTTCTATTACTAGCCCTCTTATATGAATCAACATTAAGATGCAAAGTTAAATAAATAAATTCAACAGGCTATTACTGACAAACCAAACTATATTAAAAGTGTATTTGAATTAAAGAGCAGATGGAATTAATTCTTAACTGGTTACAGGGAGGGGTTCCAGAGATTACAGTAGTTCAAAGTTGCTACAAGATGAATCAGCTGGTACAAAAAACTGAAGTTAGTGCTAGAAGATTTTTCAGAGGGATTAGTTATACCATCTGAAGCCAGTGTTAGTCTCAATTTTATCACTTAGCTTTAAGGCCTATACACTTATGATGAGCAATAGACACTTCTGTTCTGAAACAAACTGAAGCCCAATGACAAATCATAGCAAAGATAAATGCTAAATGTGACATAAATACACAACGTGGCAAATATTTGAGAAAAAGGCAACTTTTAAAAGACACATCACCAATAAAGAGGGCCAGTATCAAGAAGTTAAATAATAAATTTTATATCCAGAAAAATAGCACATGCACACACACATATACACTCATTCTCACACATATTTGCTGACACAAGCTATGCAATTTCTGACAAATTCCAGATATAAAAGGAAAAATTCTGAAAAATCAGGATTTCCATGCTAATTTATGTTATGACTGAAGGAATGGAGGAAGTAACGCAGGCCTGAGCAAAACTAGCCCAAGCAAGCACCCCCCCATGCAGGATAGGTTGAAGAGGGACAATGTACACTTAAATTGATTGGATAATGGGAATGGTGTGACCCAGGCTGTTTGGACTGGAGGCACCAGGAAATGAGACATCTATTCCTGGAAACCTGTCCTTAGGTGGTTGAACTGTGACCCAGGCTGTGATGTCTGTTAATCTTTGAATCCATGTGCTAAGTTGAATTTGTGCAGGCTCTGAATTTGGGCGGGCTATGACGTATGTAACGACCAATAAGGCATATATATTCCCTGACATTCCTTTGGTCAGGGTCTCCCTGGAACCCTCGGTCCTGCGTGTCCAACAGTGAATGGCTTGACTCTGGCTAGCCAGCCCAATAAACTCTGCCTTGCTGTTTGCATTCTTGTGTGACGCTCTGTCTTTCGCGGAACCTGAGTTCTCAGACCCTAACAATGACCTCCCTTTTTGTATAATCATAATATCAAAATATTCTGAGCAATTTTCAGTTTACATCTGGATTGCCTTAGCCTCAGAAGGTGCTGCCTGGCCCAGACATGCAAGCGCTGCGCCAGGGCGAGAAATTCCTCTTAAAGTCAAATAATTTTACTATTGGCTGATTAATAAAAGCAACTGGCTGTTATAGCAAAATAATATTGTAATATGAGGCAATACTAGAACATATTCTTTTACTGTCTGGATGGACAAGAACCCAAATCTCATCATTCTACTTTCCCACATAAATCTTCTATTCAGTTTCTAAAGAACTATTTAAGCATTCTACTGTCTAGTCTTTAGATAAGGAAATTCACCCAAGTCTTCTATTTAGTTTTTAAGGAACTACTCAAGCTTTCTATTCAGTTTTACTATATTTCCTTTTGTGATTGATTTGCAAGAAAATTTCTCCTTCCTGCCCTCACTTTACCCTCTAGGAAATCTCAATGAAAATGAAAGCCATTAAGTAGTAGTTAGGGTTTAAGGGACTTTATTTTGGTTAATCTTCACTGTGGTAAATATAGTAATATTATTCCTAAATTTTATGAATCTATGTACCTGTTTTAACCTTAATAGACTGATTTTAAGAATAATGTTATAATCTCAGCTAAAGGTCAATATGACTCCAGACTGTCCTTAGAAAAAAAGATGATCATAATCTTTTAGCCCAATTCATATGTTAATGTTATCCCACTGCTTGCTTGAAATATATAAAATAAACCTCTCCTGAAACCAGAGCAGGAAGACTTGCACCCAACTCTGATTCCCTTGTCTTCCTGGAACCCACTCCACTTGTCCCCCTTTTTTAGGAATCTCAGCTCACAGATGCCACTCCCACCTTAAGACCCTGCCTGCTCTGTCCCCCAACAACCTGTGATCCCAGGGTCAGTCTCCAACAATTTGCATTTTTCAAAAAGATGAAACAGGTAAACTGTTATTCAGGTCAAAATAAATATCAATGCAAAAGTTAAAATCTAAAACTAAAGCCCTAATGGGAAGAGGAAGGGGAATGACAGGTTAGCACAAGGCAATTTTCACTTTTACTTCTATTTATTGTATGTATAATGTTCTATATAAATATATACATATTTACATGCATATAATTGCATATTATTAAAATAGTTATTAATAGTATATGTGCATATTATAATTAGCAGGATAAAATTTAAAAATTAAAAGACATTATATATATAAATTAAATGAATGGGTTGAAATTCACTTAAGGGAGAATAATATCAATGAGGCAAAGTCAGGGCCCTCACTGGTGGCACAGCGGGTTAAAGCACAGCACTAAGAAGCTGAAACCACTTCCGCAAGAGTTAGATTCTCGCCTGCCCCGCAGGTGATCACATGGCACGGCAGACCTCTCCTGACCCGCCCGCTGCTCCCCTCAGCAGTTTACTTTGTCCATCTGCCTTTCTGCTCCCCACTCTGTCTCTGGTGAATCCTCCCACTCTCCGCATCTCTGGCCTGTACCCCAGTTCTGTACGAATAAATAAAAAAAAATCTTTAAAAAAAAGTCAATTGATATTCCATTAATAAAAACAGACTGAAATAAAATACTATGTTTGACATATAATTTATTATTTAAGAGAAGTGAAATTCACCATAAACCTAAACTATTACTGCAACAGGTACAGGTTTCAAGGACTCCGCCCCTACTCCAGATGCTGGAACTCCAAATCCCATCAGTACCAAGAAGAAGCACGCTGGGAAGTGAGGGCGGAGCTGAGCAGCCAGGATCAGGATAAAACCGGATATGTGGGCTCTGGGGAGACCTGGTGGTTCGCAGCTGATCGGTTTGGCGTCAATCGGTTTTCAGCATGCCAGTGGAGTCCAAGTCAGCAGAACTGGTAGGACATCCTAGTTAACCTGTGTTTCTCTCCCTCTTTCCCTGGGTTATTCCTTTACCTTTCTCCTTACAAATAAATCCATTATTTAACCTTTTGAGTGTGTCCATAATACGATTGAATCATAAGCGCACGGGTGAAGACCCACAGACAGGCAACCCAATTCGCATTGGGGTGCCCTGTAACATTACTTCAATTCTTTTTTCATTTGTAAGTGTGTATATGTGCCAAACAGCATGCATGAACACTTGTGGGGCTCATACTAATTGAAATAAATCAGAAAAAGACAAATGCATGATTATGTCACTCATGTGAAATATACATAAGCAAGAAAAAGAACAGGGAAAATAAAAACTATGTCAATATAAACCCTAGAAATCTGCCTGTATAACAGAGACAACCAGAGGAAAGGGTAGGATAGAAAGTGTGTGTGTGGGGGGGGGGGTGAGGTGGCAATGGAATATGTGTTGGTTTGTGGGTTCCTTGGTGGGCCTGGTAACATTCGATGGAAGAGATGTAAACCTGTACCTCCAAATAATATGCAGTGGTATAAACAAACATTACCTCAAAAAATAATGCAATTAAAAGACAGAATTTCTCAAAAAATATCAATCTTAGTATCCCTATATAATCCAGAAAAAAATGGACTAGTAGTATTAATCGAGTATTTATCTACTATAGTAAACTTTGGGAAATGGATATTCTAGACATAGAGACATTTTTAAAGAACATCAATAATACTAATAGAAATAATTTCCATATATTACTAGATAATATACTTTTAGGAGGTATCTTGAGATACCTTAAAATTGACTCCTTTATCCTGTAAACTTGTGAAATTAAGTTAAAACATATTTATTACCAAAGTAGATACACATAAAATTTAGAATAAATCTCCTTTGACTCTCCTAATGGGAATAAATGTTACTTTCAATCACACTAGACATCCCAAGCATGCTGCCTTCAACTGACACTTAAACTTCTTCCAATCTAGAGAAATAAATTTCTCTCATCTCTGAATAATTCCTCATCTCTGCCAATTGGATTTTTAATTAAGCTGGCCAACTTATTTTGAGGGAACTATTTTTATGCCAGTCTTCTAAATTTACTTATTAATTTTTACACTTGAATTCTAGGATTTCTATTACCCAGCACTGAATTAGAAAGAAAGCATATGAAACTTCAGAGGTAAATTTCTAACATTTATCCTAGACAAACCAAATAAGCTGCTGGAGAATAGCTAAAGAACAACCATTTCTATTTTCTTTTATGATTTATTTATTTATGCATAGGTAACTGGGGTACAGACCATAGGTATGTGGGGGATAAGAAAACTCACCAGACAGAGTGGGGAACATAACAAGCAGATCTACTGAAACAGACTGCTGAGGGAAGCAGTGGGTGGGTCAGGAGAGGTCTGCCACACCTTGTGGGTCAGCTCTTTGGCTTGGGGTTTAACTAGTGCTGCAGTGGCTGCTATAGTTTCATAGTGCTGTGCTTTAATCTGCTGTAACACCAGGGAGGACCAGAACAACTATTTCTAACTACAAAGAGCTGTAGGTTTTACACAACCAATTAAAATTTCCTTAATATCTCCACAAAGTATTCACTAAAATTTGATTTGTATTATAAAAGCAACTCCTTTTGAGTCTCTCTCTTTAGAAATTGAATTATTTAAGGAAACTACACCTTTAATTATTTCATTAAGTTACAAATCAGAATATCCTTTCATTAATTACTATCTTCTCTACTTTTTATGGGTCCTTATTTAATGCTTCATTTGTATATTGATTGTTATTTTTTCTAATATATGCTATTCAGCACTGGCTATGTAGTTGAATTAACTTGAACAAGTGTGTATTCAATTATCAACTACAAAAAAATCTATTGCTTTCAACTGTATAACTAAATTACACTATACACACCAACACATATTACTGTTTAAGTTCAACATCACAAAAAATTACAAGGCATATAATACCTATTGAATACTAGAATCAGAGTCATGTCTAATATTTGGAGTTAGCAAAAAAGCATAATTTGAACCCTTGTAGACACTATTCCACAGGGCATCCTGGAACCTTTTATAGCACAATCATGGGAAACAGGGTACTTAAACAATTCATTTCCATATTCAAATAATAAAATTATAGACACAAATGATGACAGAAATCTATGATCAAGAACTATAAACATGATAGTAATAATTTGATATAATGTCTCTAGTACTGAGTAATTATGGGGAGTATATATGAAGTATCTTAGAAGATCAAGGAAGGCTTCCTGGAGAAGGTGATTTTAAACTAATATGGGTATAAGTTAGTCAGACATGGAATTTGGGGTATGTTTCAACTACAAAAGCAATAGATATAAAAGTCTGGAGGTAAAAGATATGTAGGAACACATATAAAGTTAAAAAAAATCCCTTACAGAAATGTAACACTAATATATTTAAGTAGTAAAACATAAAATAGGTCTTAAAATAAGCACTTTTTAAAAAATTTTGTCACATATTAAATGCAACCTGAAAATTACATATTATGATAGAAAGAATGTTCTTAGAAAACTGTGACTTGCCTCTAAAGAGAAAAATGTCCATTTATACCTGTGGGCATATTATAAAACTGACTCAAGTTATGAAAGGAATGGCCAAATGTGATTATTCAAACAATGCAGATATTAACTGAATGGGCTGTGATAAAATAGTACTAAAGGTATACAGATTTTTATAAGTTATAGAATCTTTGTTATTATTCTTTAATCTGCAAAAAAAACAACTTGGATATTTTAAAAATAAATACATAAAACTTTTATATGTCTCTTTACATTGTCTATGTTTCTTCTCTAAAAAATGATAAATTAATATAATTAATCAATCTCAATTTAAGGTTCACTTCACAGTTCTGCAACAGGAGTTAGTGTTTCAGTATATATTTAGCTTTGTAGTTATCATCTTCATTGATAGCCTGAAAGAGCTCCAATAACATGATTTGTATTAAGGATACATACATCTAGGAAAAGCAATTCAAACCCCAAAAACTGTTAGAAAGATTTGTGAAACTTGCACATTATCTGAAAACTTTGATTTGATTCTACCAAAGTCCATTGAACTTAATTTATATATATTTCAATTCCTAACATCCAAAAGGTAGTCAATTCTACTCAATAGCAAAGTACTGACTGATAAGCCAAAGGGCTTATAGTTTGGCATATAGCTTGTCATTATAAACATCAGTATGGCAAGTTTCATATTATGATCAGTGTACCTAGTTTCTAGGCAAGATTGTTAAAGCAAAAACCCTGGGGACTGTAAGTCTCCAGATCTTAAACTTGAAAAGAAATTCATTGCCCATGCATTCACTGAAACAATACTACATTTCATCAGTTTAATTTGCACAACCCTCCACATTTTAACTGTACAGAGTTTAGATGAATAATAAAAAAAATGTAGATAAGAAATCTTGGTCACAGTTTAATTAGCAGAACCTCTTTCATTACTGAAAATAATAATTCAACTTAAAATGAATGACTTCAGATTTGCTAAAATATGGTCATACTACTACAACTGGGAAGTTAGATAATGTTAATGGTCATAATTAGTAAGTAGTTAACATTTATTCATGATTCTCAAAGTACCAGACCCTGTTTGAGTACATTACATTTGTATTAAATAATTTATTCCTTAAACACTTCAATGAAGAAAGAAGTTAATAAAAGTGTGGTTAAAAGACAATAAATCTATTTTATTAATTCTGTTGGTATTCAGGCTCCTTTTCCTGTTAGGAAGAAATCTTTTTAAGTTTGACCAGGAACTATGCATTACTGTCTTCATTATACAAAACAACAAAGGCCTATTATGCACATGTATGTATGCATATATCACATACATATATATTAAATACACATATTATATATGTGCTTGTATATGTCCTTTAAGTTTCGCCCTAAGTTCTTGACTATGCCATAAAATGACTCATAGTCTCATCATGGTAAACAACCTTCTTAACATTTACATATTAGTATAATTATATATCAAAGGAAATGTTGCTTTATGCATTTTTAATAAATACAGAATAATTGCATTAGACTGAATACATGACTAAATATTTGGTTCTTTTCATCACATATGACTTGCTTCTAGAAATGCTTTCTACTTGGCTAATGGCTTTACAACACTCAATATAAATAGAAGGCCTGTTAAAATTACTATTCTTCATATTCATAATTTATATTTATGCAATCTTTAAGCACGATTCTAAACTAATAGTTTATATTTACATTTGTAATAATTAACTCACCCAAAGATATTAATAAAGTATGCAATTGCTAAAATTGATCAAAAGATCAATTTTATATGACATTAAACATAGACATTTTCAAATTTCTGCTTTAAATTAAAATTACAAAAACTAAGCCAAAATTCTTTCTTAATCAAATTAATTGATATTGCTTCTTAATAAAAAATACTTCACTACAGGTCATAACCAGACTGGAAAGAACTTAAATGTAACGGATGGTCAGGAATATGATGAATGAAAGATAGATCAATGGAGGGCCCTCCATAGAGGCACGAGGGGTTAAAGACAACACTACAGCCCAGCATCCCTGGCCTATACTCCAGTTCTGCATGCTTAGATAAGCAAATCTTTAAAAAAAATAAGAAAAATAGATCAGTGGATAAATTAATCACTAATAATTTAAAAATCTCATTTTCAAAAATTTCTAAAGTTGGTGGTTATTGGAGATTTGTGGGGATTATACTGGAGGGAAGAAATCAGACATTATACAAAAATGAAAAGTTATGTAAGAAAATACAAAGAATTAAAAATTTTCTCATTAATACTTATTTTGCAAGATATTTTTATTTAACTGAATGTTTGCAACTAAGCAAATGAGAACACTACTAATTTCAAAATGTTAACTTATTTTTTAGAAGGAAAACTACCACATACTTTCTGTGAAGCCAACATCACACTAATACCAAACCTAACAAAGGAAACACACAAAAAGAAAACTTCAGACCAATCTCCCTAATGAACAGCAATGCAAAAATCCTCAACAAAATCTTAGCCAACAGAATCCAACAATGCATTAAAAGAATAATACACCATGGTCAAGTGGGCTTTATCCCAGGAGCACAAGGATGGGTTAACATCAGAAAAAATCAATTAATGCAATCCATCACATCAACTGACAGAAAAATAAAAAACACATAATCATATCAATAGATGCAAAGAAGGCATTCGCCAAAGTTCAACATCCATTTATGTTTAAGGTCCTGGAAATCCTTGGAGTAGAAGGAACATACCACAATTTGATAAAAGCCACATATGACAAACCCACAGCCAATATTATCCTCAATGGAGAAAAGCTGAAAGCCTTTTCTTTGAGATCAGGAACAAGACAAGAGTGTCCAGAATTGCCACTGATCTTCAAAATAACATTGGAAGTTCTAGTCAGAGCAATAAGACAGAAAAAAGACAACAAGGAATCCAAATAGGGAAAGAAGAAGTAAAACTGCTTATTTGCAGATGACATGTTAAACTACCTGGAAAAACCCTTAAAACTCCACAGAGAAACTAAGCAAGATCATCAACCAGCTTAGCAAGGTAGCAGGATATCAAATCAACACACAAAAATCAGAGGCCTTCCTATACACAAACAACCAATCAGAAGAAACAGAAATAATTTTAAAAAATCCCCTTTTCAATTAAAACAAAAAGAATAAAATACCTGGGAATCAACCTAACAAAAGAGGTAAAAGACCTATACAATGAAAATTACTGTTAAATGAAATTCAAGAAGACACCATCAAATGGAAAGACATCTTCTACTCATGGATAGGGAGAATTAACATCATCAAAATGGCCATCTTACCAAAAGTGATATACAGATTTAACGCCATCCCAATAAAAGTCTCAATGACATTCTTCAAAGAAATAGAAAAAATGTTGATGACATTCATATGAAACAACAAAAGATCACAAATAGCCCAAACTCTCATAACTAAGAAGAAAGAGAATGAAGGCATTAGAATCCCAAATTCAAGATATACTACAAAGCCATAATAATCAATACTGCATGGTACTGGAACAAGAACAAACAGACAGACCAGTGGATTCAGATATAAAATCCAGATATAAACCTGAAGGTTTATGGACAGCCAATCTTTGACAAAGGAGCAAAGAAAATACAATGGAACAAAGAAAATTTATTCAGCAAGTGGTGCTGGGAAAACTGGGAAGCTACATGCAAAAAAATGAAACTAGATCACTACCTCACACTATACATAAAAATCAACTCGGAGTGGATTTAAGACCTAGACATAAGAATGGAAACCATAAAATACCTGGAAGCAAAAATGGGCCAAATACTATATGACATACACTTCAGCAACATCTTTAAAGATAGAGCACCCAATGCAATGATAGTGAAGGCAAGATTAAACAGACAGTACTACATTAAGCTAAAGAGCTTCTGTACAGCAAAAGAGACATTACAAAAAAACAGACAGACATCCCACTGATTAGGAAAAAAATTTCTCACACAAAACCAGCGATAAAGGATTGATCACAAAGATACATAGAGAACTGATGAAACTTGACAAAAATAAACAACTCCATCAAAAATTGGGTAGAAGAGTTAAAAAGACACTTCTCCATAGAGGAAATGCAAATGGCCAACAAGCACATGAAAAAATGTTCAACATCACTTGTAATAGGAAGATGCAAATTAAAACCACAATGAGATACCATCTCACCCCAGTGAGAATGGCACATCTTAAAGCAAGTAGCAACAACAAATGTTGGTGAGGATATGGAGAAAAAGGAACTCTCTGCACTGCTGGTGGGAATGCAAACTAGTACAACCACTATGGAAAACTGGAGGTTCCTCAAACTGCCAAAAATGGAGCTTCCATATGACCCTGAAATCCCACTCCTAGGTATCTACCCAAAAGACACAAAAACACTGATTCAAAAAGATACCTGCACCCACATGTTTATTGCTGCTTTATTCACAATTGGAAAGACATTGAAACAGCCCAAATGCCCCAAAAGTGGATGACTGGATTAAAAAGAGGTGGTACATATACACAATGGAATATTACTCAGCAACCAAAATAAATAAATAAATAAACACATAACTTTTGCAGCAACATGGATGGAGCTGGAAAAGATCATGCTTAGTGAAATAAGCCAAAAAGAAAAGGAAAAATATTGGTGGTTTCTCTCATAGCAGGAATATAATGGACCAG
>NW_004567103.1:17637289-17649450 GCF_000260355.1 Condylura cristata | reverse complement strand
ATGCAAATTGTGTTTTAAAAATTATGCTAAAATAAGTAGGTTGAGTTTAAGAGAACATAATTAATTTTGGCCCCTTACCACATCATCAAGATTCATTTATCCATTGAGGTAATCACTCATTGACCAAATATTCTGATTTCCTTTATGTTAGGCTCTGAATGTATGGAAATAAAAAAGAATGTGTTTCTCACCCTTGAGGAGGTATCAGTAGGTATTTAATCCAGGTTTGGTGAATTATTGAATGAATACAAAAATTGAGAAAGTACTGCACACAGTATTCACAAGCAACAGAATTGAAAGGCAGTGACTACATTCATTTAATCAGTTCACAACACTGTACTCTATTCATAAAACCACATAAAATGACTGACAGCCTCATAGAGTCTGTTGGCTAAATTGGATTAATTTCATAGAAGTATATTTAGTGCCATTTACAATATTAGAACTTTCATAGGAGGTGAACATTACTTCAAAGTTGTCAAAATGTGAATAGAACCATTTCCCAAGAGAAAATTAGGAAATTGACAGCATTCAAAGATTTCTATTTGTCCCCAGAATACATCTATTCAGTCATTCAGTCACAGCCACATAAATTAGCAGCTGCTCCGATGACTTACTCAAAGAACGAGATTATGCTTGACATCATATTTGATTTTGCCCTTGGGGACAAAGCTTACATGATCAGGTAAATGTTAACCACAACTTTAAGGACTTGGAAGAGATAACCATGAAACAAGAAACTTTTGAAAGTTTTCCTGAGTAGAACTTTAAAGCTGCAGGGCCCTCCCTGGTAGTGCAATGGGTTTAAACACAACACTATGAATCTATCCACAGGCACCACTATGCGAGTTCCATCCCCAGCCAAGGACCTGACCCACATGGTAGACCTCTCCTGTCCTGAAGCTGCTCCCCATGGCAGTGTATTATAGTCAGTCTCCCTATTCTCTTCCCCACTCTATCTCTGGTGAATCTTCTCTCTCTCTCTCTCACACACACACACACACACACACCCCACCTCTGGCTTGTGCCCCAGTTCTTATATGTATAAATAAATTAAAAAAATGAATCATAGTTACATGTTCATCAAAACAAAAATAAAGAAAATGCACACACATTTTTTCTAAATTATAGCTACATGCCTCCCTGGAACTTGTGAATGTGACATTGTTTGGAGAGGTCTTTGCAGATATAATTAAGTCAAGGATGTTCAAATAAAATCATCCAGGCAGGCCCTAGACAAATGTCTTAGCAAGAAAAAATAATGGATTTTTAAAGACCTAAAATTATGTGAAGATGGTGGCAATGTTACACTACCATAAGCCAAGGAATTCCTATAGCACTGGATATTGGCAGAGACAAGAAGGACTCTCCTCTAGCACCTTCATTGAGCACACCTTGATTGGGCTTTATGGTCTTCATTGTGAGACAATAAATTTCTGTAGTTTTTAGCCACCAAGTTTGTTATACTTTTTTCCATATCTAGAGAAAACCAATATGGCAGCCAAATTAAAAATACTTTCAAAATAGTGTTGCTTCCATGGACCTAAAGGGACTGTAGTAGAAAGATGACTAAATGAGATTGCTATGTATAGAATTGGAATTAGCAGAAGATAGAGCACCAAATTTGGCTCATTTTTCTCTTAATCTGTCCTCTTCCCTTTATTTCTTGCCATAGTGAATGGTTTCATAATGTAATCATAGCCCAATATTAAAATTTAGGTAACTACTCCACCTCCTTTATTTGATATACTGTAGCTCTACACCTTTGAAATCCTTACCTTCCTTTCCTTGCTGTTACCAGCATTCTTTAGACAGATAACATCTCTTGCCTATTTATCATCCCCACTTTTCTCTGATAATACCCACATTGCAGTGTACGCATTCTTCAGCTACAGGAATAAACATTCTCTTATGTCTATTCATTTCACTTTTAAGATTTTTACTCAGTTCTTCTGGCCAACAGGATAAATTTTACTGGCATTGGTGAATTTTTCAAGATAAAGTCCCTATTTATCTTTTTGGTCTGTTTATTAACCATGACACCATTTGTACAATTGCCCTGGGCCAGGTTAAATGACTCTTTACAGGTTCATGGAGCATCTGAAGATTTCTCTCTTACAGTATTTTGCACACTGTTATTTAACCCTCTGTCTGCCCTACTAGACTATGTCTATCATAAAGGGCATAGCTCCTTCTTGGACTGGAAATAGTCATTTACCTCCAATTTTTCAGAAAAAAAATGTACTTTAGTAGGAGTTTCAAATCTAACTAGAATTTTACTGACATAAAGACATTGAGTAGATGTAACCATATGCAGGAAAATATGGATTTTATTATTATTAAGTTACCAGAAGAAGACAGTGTATCTTTGGAATGACTACAGAATAACATGATGATTTGCTCATAAAAATTTGGGGTCGTATTTGTTGAAGAAGATTTTTCATAACACTCTAATTTTAGGGTCTTTGTCAGTATGCAGGGTGCAATTCTAGGTAATTTTGGTAAATTTGCAATTTTGGTAAATGTCCTAAGGACTGACTAGTTTTTCTTCAAAATTCATACCCACAAATCTGTTACTATGGTAACTGTAAATAGTTTTTGAAGATGTACTAACAGGATGAGAACACACTAGAGAGATGCCCTGAACCTATTATGACTAGAATACTAATAAGAAGAAGGATAAAACACAGAGACACCGCCACACAGAGAAGACCATGTGCAGATAGAGGCAGAGATAGTAGGGCTACATCTTTAACTCAAGGAATGGCAAGGATTGCAAGAACCACTAGAAGTTAAAATATAGATAGATAGGAAAGGATTCCCTTCTAGAGCTTCTGAAGGGAACATAACCTGCAAACAATCTAATTTCAGATTTCTACCCTCCAGAACCAAGAAAAAATAAATGTCCCTTTCTTTGAATCAATCAGAGTTTGTGGTACTTTGTTACCATGGAACTAGAAAATTAATACTGTAACTAACCAAATACTTAATGTTATAAATAGTATTATCCTGATTTCTAGGTGATATATCTCTTGGTTTTATGCCCATGGATATTAAGATTTGTGAATCTGGTATCAGATGAGAAAAACTTCTCTTGACTCAGACTCAACATTGTGATTGTGAACTCTGGCCAAATTCAGAGCTGTGAGATGCCATCTTGAGTGGTTTCAAAACAGCCAACAATAATGAGGGGAGGTCAGGGTAGAAGATCATGCAATAATGTTTGCATATATAACCTATGTGGCCCATGTCAGGGCACACCCCAAAATTAGGAATTGAGGATTGGAGAAGAGTTATATTCTAGTTAAGCAAATGATGGGAAGAACCAAGAGTTCCTCTTTGTCAATAGCACTATATTAATACTCTTTGTGTAGCAAAAGTCAAGTTTAGTATATTGCTGACATTCAATAAATGTTAAGTATTCATGCCACCGATCACATAACAAAAGATAACACAAAATAGTTTCACTACAAAAGGGAATATGTTTCTAAAGGATAATTCTCACTTTAGGATAATAATGCTTTTTATTAATTGCAGTTTTCAAGAACCTTCTGCATGCCATATGGAGGAAATAGAAAAAAAAATGAAGTAGAGAGAAAACAAATGTATCCTATTGTTAAAGCATCCATTGTCTTGTTGGTGAGACAGATATGAAACCAGATAATGTTATCAAATTTGATAAGTGATTTTAAGTGCTTTGGAAACAGAGATAATATATAACTGAGGAAATTTCTCAGAGGTTATAACTGATTTCTGATAATAGAGTGTAGGAGTTTTTGATGACAAGACCATTATAGAGACTGTCGTGTGCTATACATATGAGTAATGTCACAGACTCTTCGGGGACATATATTTCCAAGGTCTGAGGCTCATGACAATGATGTAAAATCTAAGCCATTCTTAGATTTCTGTTGATTATGTGAATCAAAGTACAGTAAAGAGGTCAAATTACACGCAGAGGGGAACTGAAAGATAGAAGAGGGAGGGGCAAAATGGGTTATGGCAGAGGACTCCAGGTGTCTTGATGGTAGGTGTATTGTAAAATAAACCTGCAAAAGTGAGGCCTATATTTCTAATTCATATACAGCATGTATGATTTAAATATACTATATGTTTTCTCAGTTATATGCAATGTGTCCCCTGAATAAAGTAAATTCAAAAGAAATTACTTCATTCTCTCAACACAAATATGTAACTACTTGAAGTAAAGTAGTTATTTATTGCTTATATCTAATTGAAAAATGTTTACCATTTCAAATTTTTATTGTAATTTAATGTACAGAATGTCCTCACTTAACACTGAGGATAGGTGCTTGAAAACTGTGACTTTCAAGTGACACGACATACAGAAAGCACTCTCAAATAATATTATGTTGCTCAGTGTCAAATGGAGCTGTTTTCTTCTCATCACCATTCTAATGAAATGACACTGGATGAAAAGACATCATTCAAGGGCTCACTGTCTACATGGATCTGTGGTCATATCTTACCTAATGTTCCTTCTATATTCTAACTGAAAACATCAAGCAGAGTTAGTCTAATATCTTATGTGTGGAAATTCATATTTTATATCTATGACAAAGAACCTAAAAAAATAGGAAATCAGGAAAAAACCTTTTTCTTTCATGTCTACATCTGTCAAATGGTGTAGGTTTTGAAAAATCCGGTTAAGAAAGTGAAAACCTAAGACAGGAGATGTCAACAGAGGAAGATAACCAGGCCAAGGGCATGAGCTCCAGGACTGAAGAGGAAACAATTGGTTCAGCAAATAGCAAGAAAGAAGATTGATTCTGGGGGATGGAAATAGCTAAATTTAAAGTTCCTGATAAATTTGACTTCAATGAGATGAATTTTCTCTAAGCAGTTTAGGCCAATCGAAGAGGATCTCTCAAGAAGGAAATGAGCATTTATAATTTGGAAGAATCAAGAAGGCTTCAAGAAGGAGACATTATTTCATCTTAGTCCTCATGGGGTTCATTATCTCCAATTTGCAGAAAGAAATGTAAAAGGACAAGAATAGTGATTAACAAAGCATCATCAACAGCATAATTTAATCCCAAGAAATGGCCTCCCAATAAAACAGACTGCTGAAATTGTTAATTTTTTTAAAGATTTATTTATTTATGCCTACAATTTTTTTTAAAGATTTTTTTAAAAGATTTATTTATTTATGCCTGAGGAAATTTCTCCGAGGTTATAACTGAGTATAACCTCTCAGAGGTTATACTCTGCAGAGTACGCAGTGGCTGGGGATCACTACATCCATAGTGCTGTGCTTGAACCAGTTGTGCCACCAAGGAGGGTACGTCTGCTGAAATTTTTATTGAAAATTCACTAGCAAGAGAAAAGAAGACCTAATTCCAATCTTTAGTGAAAGGCAGTACAAGAGTGATATAATCCATTCTTCTAAAGATGAAAATTTGCCTACCCCACTACATCAAGACAAATTTAGATGTATTTTATTGTTAACAATGCATTTGTGGATGTATTTAATTTTTTTTAAGATTTTTTATTTATGCATATAAAAGCTAGGGTGCAGAGAAGTGAGAATTCACCAGAAATAGCGGGAATCAGAACTGGCAGATCTGCTTCACAGATCTTGAAACTTAGTCCCTTGTGCCAACAGGGAGGACCCTATTAAATTACAGTAGTAAAAGTGGCTTTCCTTTCATGATCAATGAAACAAATGGTAATGGAAAGCAAATCTTTTAAAAAACAAATGTATTCAATAACAGTAAAATGCATTTAGGAATTAAATAAGTAAGCTTGCTTTTTTATACAAAACATTCTTTCTGTGGTTTTCACTCATGTAAAACTTCCTTTTGTAAAACTAGGTTTTCATCATCTCCTATAAACAAACTATAACATCAAGGAAATAAGTGTTTGAAACCATCAAAATTGTTCCTTAAAGCTAAATACTGAATATATACCCAGCCTTTCCTGCTACACTGATTTTAATGGGTTTGGGTTTCCAAGTAACATGCTTTTACTATTATCATAGTGACACCCGCTAGTGCTGTACAAGTCGAAGTAGAAATCCATTATAAGTTCTACTTTTACCTTTGGAATGCAATTCAAAAAAAAAGTGTGCTTGAAAACAAAACTACAGAAGTAAATACCCATCTTCAAGAAGAAAAAAGTTATGCAAAGATGATTTGCATTGAAATGGGACAATTAAATCTAAGTTATTCAAAATAAAATGCAAGACTAGGAAAAATAATAGGATGTAAACTGTATTGCAAACAGAGGATCAATGACAAACATCTAGATACATATTATGTTCAGAATATTATTACATTGATAAAATTTGGGCATTGCTTTTTGAAAAGTATTTGGTCCACTGAATGAGAAGCTTGAAATTAGAGATGTTTTTTCTTCTCTTCCCCTGTTCTCGCATCATAAATAATTTAAACCTCACAAAAATGGTGTATTTTTTGTCATCTTTCAAAGGTAACAGATAATTAACTGTGAAAATCTAATATTCAAATTAATGGTCACAGAAAAACATCCTATATTTTTTATTCTCTGATTAAAATCAATCTATAATTGTTGGGAAAATCATAGGGTAGATACAAACCAAGCTATACATTTTCCTAACAATAAATACTGAAATTTACATTTTATCTCTCAAACTCAGGGACAAATTATACTGACATTTTTAGTTTTCAAATATCTGTGTGCATGTTATTCCCTTAGTGAGAATCCCCTCCCTCTTCTTTAGCAGATGAATTTATTCATATCCATTTATACTTGGTTCTACTCAATTCTTATTTTTATCATTAACCTTAGTAAACTTAATGTTGTTTTAAATATTTTGACATAATTATATGATATGTGACTGATAAAGAACTAATTATTATCTGCTAGTTATGACTTTAGTAATATTTATTATGACACATTGAAGACCTATTGTGCTTTTGCACAATGCAAATATTTAAAATGATGGGATTTATATAAATGTATACATATGCATATGCATATATGCATATTTATATAACACAATTTAATCAAATTATAAAAACTAGTATTGACTTAACAATTTAATAATATTGCACAGCTTGTGAGTATTTTAGTATTTTTCTAACTTAAGAAACTGGACTCTCAGAAGTTGAGAATAGAGGCAATATTGAATCTTTAGTGGGCTCCAATAGGTGTCTTTTAAACAGTATATATCTACATATATTCTATAAGTAAAAATGGGAACCTACAAATTTTAGAAAGGTCAAGGTACTTAAAAGCATTTCTTGATGTTTTTCAGATTTCAAATAAGGATCTTTTAAAATTTCTATATTCCTAAAATTCCTAAATAAACATTTACAATTACTTTTTTCATTGAGATTATAGAATATGTAGAATATAAATGGCATATAACTATGATGATTTTTCTGATAACTCCAGAGATTTTATACAATACTCCTGAGTTTATTAGTATTCTAATGGCATAAATTATATTTAATATTTATGTATTAACCAAAGCCAAGTTACCTATTTTAAATTCGAATATTTTTAAATGAAACTTCTTGCCTGCTTAGTAATGACTAATCCTTAAAAACCACTCAATATATGTCTTGTATAAGTTGAGCATTCAACATAAATAAATTCATTTATTTTTTAAAAGCACTTTGAGACAGGTACTATTATCACCATTTGAATAATGAAGAACAGAAAATGTAATAATTTTTCCAGGACACACAGTGGAACTAAGTCAACATCAGAACACAATTAACTCAGCTCCAGAGTTCATTTGCCTAGTAGTGTATTCTAGTACTTCTCATACCTCATTTGAATATGAAGACAAAATAGTTTTCTCTTATTCAATTTATCCCATGCCCATCAATTATTTCTCCTGTTTTGAAATATATAATAAATAGTAACCTTCATTCTTGAACACATAACCAAGCAAACTTATTTCCTAGTCATGTAGCTGGCTATTTAATATTAATCACAACTAAAGTTGAGTGATTAGCTGACCATAGTATTATTTTCTTTTTCACCCTTTATCTAGCTTATATCTTATAACTTGTTCCCCTTTTAAATATTTTTCTATCTTATTCAATACACTGCCTAAAGAGGTATTTTTTCTAAACTCAAATATATCTTGTCTTCAGTCATCAATGATAGCCCTATGCTCTTGAATACAATCTGATTTCAGACTAGGGGTTTCAAGGCAAACAAAAAATATCTCATAAGAACAGATGGATGACTAACATGCAAACCTTGTTACTGGAATCCTGGCCTTGAGTTACCCTTAAATCCAATCCTTACCCAACATACCTACTCAAGAGTCTATCATTTGGCATGTGACATTAATATGTTTCAGACTTCTTTGTACTCATTTGTGTCTGTCTTCCTCACACAATCTCATCTCCCTGAATATCTCTTAAATTACAACTCAAAGGCAGTGCCCAGAACTATTAATGTTAAACTCATTCCAGCACTTTCTTTATCTCCACCCCAGAGTCCAGACTTTACAACAGGAGGGTGATCCCTTGACATATAAAAGCTTCCCAGTGCCACTACTTAAGGATGTTTTACATTGGCTTTGCTGGCCTTGAAGAGTTTTGGAATGTAACATCACAAGGCTGTGAGAATTCTACACATTTGGAATTTTACACATTTAATTAAAACACATTTAAATACTCAACTGTTTTTATATGTTTTCAACAAAATAGATTATAATTAAAAAAAAGAGGGATTTCTATGTTCAGATTTTAAGTCCTAGAATCTTTATCTTTCAACCATCAACAACAAATTACAATAACCCCCTGATATATTGACTACTGGCAATAAAGTATGAGAGAAAGCACAACGTAAATGCCAACCAATGTTAAGCAGTTCTTTGCTTTTAACAATGACTTGAGTTTGTTTTTACATTTTTTTTTTCAATTTGTATGCCCCCTACTTGGTTTTCATCAAGTTCACATCAGGGAAACCCTTGTATAATCAGACAGAAACAGGTTCAGCATAGAAAAAGCTCAATAACCAGTTGGAAGCAAACCCAAATCCATAATAACCAATGAAAAGATGACTCAAATCAAAGTAATTCAACTTACAAAAATTTTAAAAGAACAAACAGAGAAGATACAGGAAACAATTAGAGATGATCACTGTTAATTACAGAGAAATAAGTTTATATTAAAAACTTTTAGGTTCCATTCTTTTGGCAGATATTTACATACAGTATTTTTGTTTTAGTTAAATTTGAAGAACAATCAAATACCACAGCATACCCCATACCAATAAAGAAGAAAAAAAAAATCTGTTATCAAATATTAGCTGACACATTTTATTTTTTGTTTCTTAAACCAGATCTATTTTTTGGCTAGTTTCAAGATTGGGAGTGAAGTGGTAAAATGTGCTTTTAATATAAAACACAATCATCTGTATCATCATGAAAATCTTTGCCAAAATCTTGTTATTTACATTTTCAGCTGATAAAAGTTATTATATAGTAGTAAATCCATGTATTCTTTTTATAAGGATATAAGGATTCGATATGATTTTCCAAGGAAAAGTTGATTCATTACATGCCATACCTATCTTTTCCACCCTCATGTTTTAGGTAGCCAATGAGTGGGTTTTGTTTGGTTATACTGGACGGTATCTGGCTGTGTGACTCAAAGTCACTTACACAAAATATGAAAGTTCATGTTTAATAGTAGAAATTGAACAACCTTTCAAAATCCACTCTATGCCATTTATTCTTTTTTTAAAATATAATAGTTTATTTTTACATCATTTTGTACATTTTTTTTTTCATCTCAATTGTAATCCCCACGGGTTTCCCATCACCGAGTCACCCGTGTGCCATCACCATAGTCCTGTGCACTTCCTTCCCCCATCCCCATTTTATCCCATTCCCCACTCCACTCCCACAAAATGTCTCTGGTATATGACTGTTCATTATTCTTATTATTTTCTCACCTGGTCCATTATACTCCTGCTATAAGTGAAACCATCTGGTATTTTTCTTTTTCTTTCTGGCTTATCTCAATAAGCATGATCTTTTCCAGCTCCATCCAAGTTGCTGCAAAAGACATGTGTTTCTTTTTTCTTTTTTTTTTTGGTAATATTCCATTGTATATATGTACCCCATCTTTTTAATGCAGTCATCTACTTTTGGGCACTTGGGCTGCTTCCATGTTTTTTCCAATTGTAAATAAAGCAGCAATAAACATGGGAGTGCAGGTATCATTTTGAATCAGTGTTTTTGTGTCTTTTGGGTAGATACCTAGGAATGTGATTGCTGGGTTGTAGTGAAGATCCATGTTAAGCAGTTTGAGGAACATCCAAACAGTTTTACATAGTGGTTGTACTAGTTTGCATTCCCAACAGCAGTGCAGGAGAGTTCCTTTTTCACCACATCCTCGCCAACATTTGTTGTTGCTAGTTGTTTGAAGTTGTGCCATTCTCACTGGGGTGAGGTGGTATCTCATTGTGGTTTTAATTTTTGTGTGCCATTTATTCTTTAAGGACAAAATAATGTATTTTCCCAACTAATGATCTAAGTAAGATTTACACTCAGGAAGAGGCATTTTCTTATATTTATGGCACCTGCAAAACCACACGTATTAAGTCCCATGTAATATTTATAATATGAAAGGCTCTTTATAACTATGCATGTTCTTTCTTCTCAAATTCAATCAACTTTCATACAGACCAGGAATTTAATTACTTTACAAATTTTAGTGACATTCAATTTATCTAATTTTTAAAAAGATTTATTTATTTATGCATACAGAACCAGGGTGCAGGCCAGAGGTACAGATGGGAGTTGGAGGATTCAACAGAGACAGAGTGGGGAGCAGAACAGGCAGATCTAATGAAATAAACTGCTGAGGGGAGCAGCAGACCAAACAGGAGAGGTCTGCCTCATCATGTGAGTCACCTCCGTGCCCAAAGATCCAATTTGTGCTGTAAGGGCTGTGGATAGCTTCATACATCTATGTTTAATACCATGTACCACCAGGGATGGCCTTATTGGCTTGTTTGTTTGTTTTTTAACAGTATAATCAGTCCTTAATGGCATCTTTCATTAATAATGATAAGGATGAAAACTATGAGGCAGTCATTCATATCTGTCTTTTCATAATCCTAAAACATGCTGAATGATAGATACTTTGTCCATTTATAAATGAGAAAAGGCTTGATGGAGTTAAATACAATATTTAAGATCTACATGGTATGATGAATTTCAAATCACTTCTAAATGCAAAGGTCATGCTCTTTCCAGTAAGTAAAATTGTCACATATGTAAATTTTTCCTGAGATCTATTGTCTCTCAGGCATTCTCAGGAAGACATAGTCTTTAATTTTTACCTGTCATCTAAATCTATTAGCATCTGGAAACGACTATTATATTTAAAAAAATAATTCACAAATAACCAGCTGTGTGATTGTGCCTCCAATCTGACATGATGAATGTCTCAGTGAAAATAAGGAAAAAGGTCCCTGAGAAAATAAGAGAAGTAAGCATACCATAGCAAACATTTTCTACATTCTATCACTCATATGAACTGATGGAGAGAATCTTTCAATGGTTGGAAAAGAAGGCTTCTGGCATTCCCCTGCATGATTCCTTAAGAAAATAATATGGGAGATAAACATGGCATATAACTTCAGTGGTGTGAATGGAAAATAAACTGATGGGTAAACTACCAGCAATAGTGCTACTGGATGCTTCATTAAACATCTAAGAAACTTGGACAAAGGAGCACAATGACTACATTCCCAGAGCCCTCCGTTCCAGTTTTGGGTTTTCATATATTTGGGTTTTCATATATTGCATGATTCATCATTAGGTTTACTCTAAGACAAAGTATTGAAATTTAAGCTGCTCTCCGGTTTCTATTGTGAATCTCCTAGAGAGTTCCATTTTCCAATATTCTTTAGCCTCAGGATATCTCAATGACATTAAAGATGTTGCCACCTAAAGATGACATTAATATGTGGACTATAAATAAATAAAACAAATAGATCAAATTTTAATTTTTGTTTCCAGATCCCTTTGAAAAACTATTGGACGCTCTTTGTCCTAGAAATGATGAAATGCATGTACTTAGTGAAATTTGCATGTAGTTTCAGATGACTAAAAACATGTTCTAGACATTCTGGTGCCATATTTGTCACTTCTATTCAAAATACCTTCCAGCAAACGGTTA
>NW_004567103.1:17631503-17636059 GCF_000260355.1 Condylura cristata | reverse complement strand
ATTCACAATTGGAAAGACATGGAAACAACCCAAATGTCCCAAAGTAGATGACTGGATTAAAAAGATGTGGTACATATACACAATGAAATGTTACTCAGCAACCAAAACATAAATAAATAAATAAATAAACACATGCCTTTACACAAGCTATGCAATCTCTACTGACTGACATATTCCGGATAGAGACGGAAATGCTCTGAAAAATTAGAATTTCCATGCTAACTTATGTTATGACCTCCTTTTTTTGTAATATCAAAATATTCTAAGCAACCATCAGCTTACAACCAGATTGCCTTAACCTCATAAGGTGCTGCCTGGCTCAGGTGAGCAAGCACTGCCCAACACAGGAAATTCCTCTAGAAAGCAAAAAGTAATATTACAACTGGCTGATTAATAAAAACAATTATAACAATATCAATATTGTAAGACAAGGCAGTACTAGAACATACTAAAAAATAATTAAATTTCTTTTACTGCCCAGACCAGAACCCAAATCTTATCACTCTACTCTCTTACTTAAGCTTTTATTGCTCAGTCTTTAAATGAGGAGTCTTAACTATCTCCCTTAGTGACTTATCTACCAGAAAACTCCTCCAGCCTAGTCTTCAACTAGACTTTACCCTTTTTCACAACTTCTCCTTGGCCGGCGACCTTACCTTATCCCCCTTCACATCTCCAGGCCAGCCTCCACCCTAGTCCTCAACTTTATTTTACCCTCTAAGATGTCTAGATGAGAATGAAGATCATTAAGTAGTATTTAAGGTTTAAAGGGACTTTATTTTAGCCAATCAACACTGTAGTAAATATAACAATGTTAGCCTTAAATTTTATGAATTTATGGACCTATCTTAACTTTAATAGATTGATTTTAAGAATAATGAATGTTATATCTCAGCTAACGGGTAATACAACCCTAAACTGTTCTTAGGGAAAAAAAAAAAAGATGATTGTAATCTCTCAGCCCAGTTCATGGTTCTGATGTCATTCCACTGTTTGCTCCTAATGTATAAAATAAACTTCTGCTAAAGGCAGAACAGGAAGACTTTCACCCAACTCCAATTCCCATGTCATCCTTGCTCGCCTTTCCCCTTCTTCTCCTTTTCCCCCATTTTTAGGGATCTCCACTCACCAACACCGCACTCACCTTGAGACCCTGACTGTTCTGCCCCCCCAACAATCCATGATCAGGGAACAAAGGGTCTCCAACAATGCCTTTTGCAGCAACATGGATGAAACTGGAAAAATTCATGCTAAGTGAAATAAGCCAGAAAGGAAAGGAAAAATACCAGATGGTTTCACTCATAGTAGGAGTAGAAAATAATAATAATAAACAACTATATGCCAGAGACATTTAACAAGGTTGGAATGAGATCAAAAATTGTGGGGGAAGGGAAGTGCACTGGACTATGCAATGGCACATGGGATGGGAAGCCCATGGGGATTACAACTAAGATGTTAAAAGGCACAAAATGATGTAAAAATAAACTATTATATCATTTTTTTAAAAAAAGAAATAGTGGCCCTCCCTGGTGGCGCAGCAGGTTAAAGGACAGCATTGAGAAGCTAAAGCCACTTCCGCATGAGTTCGATTCCCGCCTGCTGCCTGCCCCAGAGGTGACCACATGGCGTGGCAGATCTCTCCTGGCCCGCCCGCTGCTCCCCTCAGCAGTGCACTTCGTAGATTTGCCTGTTCTGCTCCCCACTCTGTCTCTGGTGAAGCCTCTCACTGACCCTTAGCCTCTGGCCTGTGCCCCAGTTCTCCCCAGTTCTCCCCAGTTCTGTATGCACAAATAAATCTTTAAAAAAAATTGTTTGCAAAAGTATGTTGAGAATTTAGTGAAAACAGTAAGAAGTACTGCAGACATAAAGATCCTGGGGAATCATTACACGAAGGATGGAAGGAAAGCAGTATTTGGGGAGTTGAGAGAGGGCCCCACGACACTTTATTACTGCCACCCAACTCTTATCTGTGCACCATAGGCCAAACAGAAGCCTGAGGGCAGGAAGTCCAGTGACACATTCAGGTGAGGTCAGCCTCTCAAGATACAGAGCAGCCATCAGGGAGAGCATGGCTGTGGAGGACAACCAAGAATATCAAGTATAGCAGATTCCTTCAGAAATATAAGGCAATTCCTTTCAGGAAGGTTCTGGATAAGTTCTGGCCTTTGATAAATGTGTGTGTGTGTATGATGTGTGTGTGTGTGTGTATGATTCCAATATATGTCCTGACATCTGTTTTGCTTTTTAACGGTCATTAAAATAATGCTGGCTTTTAACATTATAGAGGGTTCTTTCACCAAGAACAATGGACTTTTAAATAAGGTATTTGTGAACTTATTCATAACTTGCTTTTTTAAAAGGGTATTTATCCCACAATTCATTAAATGCAAACACAAAATAAAGCAAGATATCATAAAATGGTACACATTTTGTCATATGACTATAATGGTCATCTAAGAAATAATTGTTTTCTCCAAATAAACAGCACAGCTTTTTGGCCTGTGTTAATATAGTCTCCTCTTACAGATATTTTATATAATTATATATAATTATATAATTAATAACTCATATAGATATTAGTGGTGCCATCTAGATATTAATAACTCATATAGATATTAGTGGCGCCATTTAGACATGAGGGTAACCACATAAAAACAGATGTTTGAACATTTATGGATATTTTCTATATATATTTTTTCACTCACACACAATTTAGGAAATATCACAGGACATTTCTCTGCCATGCAATGCCACCTAAGAGGACAGAGAAAGGTGTAAGATCATGGAAAGACTGTTTAATTTGGACAATTCTGGTTTGGATATGGGCCATTATACACTCAAGCATTTATGCTCATCTGGCAAGTTAGTTCATTTATAGCTTATTCTTAAAACTTTCAGATTATTTTATTACTTATTTTAGTTCACTAGAGTTTATTCTGAAATTTGATCACTAATGTTTCTACCAGTTCTGAAATTCAATGATTCATCATCTGCTGTGATTGTTTTTTTCTTTTTTTTTGTTCCTCTCTCTTTCACACACACTCAAAAAAACCTAACAGACAACATTTCCAGACATTTTTCTCTTACTAGTCCAGAACTTCATATGACTGGTGGGGATTGCTCACATGCTGAAAACAGTCTGTTTAATATAAGCTTAATAAATGTGTTTACAAAAGCTAATTCAAAACTAATAATTAAATAAAACAGTTCTAAAATGCTAAAAAAAATCATTTAAATTACTTTTCTCTATTAACTAAATATATGTTGACATAAAGTAAACCAGTAAGCAAAAATTTACTGAAATGTGTAATTTCAACTTTTCTTTTAAAAGAAAGGAAAAAAGTTCTACCCCTGATGAGATTTATTTATGTTGACACACTTCACAGATTTCTGAAAAGTAGGGACACCCACATTAAGAAGGAAACAGTTGCTGACAGCACCAAAGGAATGAAGATGTGTCTGATATGATTTTTAGGACAAAAATCTAACAAAGTAAGATTCCTGGCATTTTTAGGTAAATAACTTCTGGAAAGTAAATAGTTGACTCCTTTTATACTACAATTGTCTGTCACGTGTCTTTTTTCCATTTTCTCTTTTCTTTTCTCTATCCTTGTCCCTCACACATACATAAACCACATGACTAGGAGATTTTAGGTATCAGGCAATTTAACTCTGGGTTTGAAACGCATATTTGGGTACTATGTTTCATTCTTTTGGATGAACATGTTATCTAAGACCAACAAAAACAACTGATGACAAAATATCTATAGGTTACATATATGACATTATCTCCCCCCGTATCTCCTTCTTGCTCTGTTTTTCTTTACAAAACAGATCAAAACTTTTCAAAATAATTTTTCAAAATACACTGAAACAAAAAGAAATTTGTTAACATTATATTTAATATTATTGCCAGTATTACTATCTCCCTTATTTATGAAGCCCTCAGGAAATCAAACATAATATCCAATGGACAAAAGAAAAAAAAACTGTGTCTTATGTTCACACACAAGTTCTAAGACAGAAGCAAGTTCAAGTTGTTCTTTAGATCTTCTACTTCTTAGAGTTGCTTGCCACATTTCTAGTAAGTCATTTTGACATTCAAAAGGAGCTAGATCAAAAAAAGGTTCTGTTTTGCTTTTTATTTTACTGACAGCCTAATAACATCTATGATTTCCTACTCACCTCTAACTCTCTTCATGAGTTGGCCTCCTTATCTATGGATAAATCAAGTGACATATTCAGCCACAAAAGAGGAAAGAGTCAAGTATTCCTCAGCATGACTTTACTAAGGAGCTGGCCTAACACCAGTAGAAGATCTGCATTTAAAAGAGCAGGAATCTAGCTGAAAGTCTAGTGTATTATAAACCATTAACAAGGTATAGCATTAAATAATATTGTCCTAGGATTCAGGACAATTTAAATTTAAATTTCATGCCTTTCCTCTCATGCGGGATGATAATTTTTCAGATTCCCTCAGCTTTTCCTTCTATAACAAAGGGCTATTTTTTTTTTTTTTTTTTTTAAAGATTTTATTTATTCATACAGAACTGGGG
>NW_004567103.1:17604686-17631394 GCF_000260355.1 Condylura cristata | reverse complement strand
TCTGGCTCGCCATGTGGTCTCCTCCGGGGCAGGCGGCAGGCGGGAATCGAACTCATACGGAAGTGGCCTCAGATTCTCAGTGCTGTGCTTTAACCCGCTGCGCCACCAGGGAGGGCCACAAAGGGCTATTTTTTCAGGATAACTTTGTTAAAGAGTTACTCTAAGTCCGTCATGCAACATTAATGGAAATATATAGGAAAGTAACAAAGACCTGATAAATGGCCACTAATTTCAGTGTTAAACCAACATTGTAGAGAAAGAGGAAGTCATGGTAAACATACTGGCACATGCTGATACATGGTAGTCTTAAAGAATGAATAGGACTTACAGAAAAAAAATTAGGAGAGCATTCCTCCCAATTGGTACACTCAGGAGACTATAATTTGTTTCTGATACTACACTAAGAAAAAAGCACTTTTTCTTACAACTTACAAACCAACTTACAGAAAATGACCAAACTGAAAAGTATTAGTCTTACTAGCCAAGAATTTAAATTTGAAAATGTTTTCAGCCACTTAAATTTATGTGTAACTGTTTAGATGGTACATAAAGAAAAGAACATTTTAGATTGAGAGAATTTTTTGTTTATTTTAAACTCTGATCCTCAAATGGTTAGTCCTAATAAACATGTAAAATTTAGTTTATCTGTTATGAAACTAGAAGAAATGAAGAGTTCATCTGATACTTCTAAAATTGTTTTCTCATTCACACAAAAGCTTTGTTGTAAAATTACATTATATATCTTAAAATTAGCTTATTAAGAACTTATCAATGATGTAATCAAAGCTTTCATAAGAAAACTATTCAAGATAACAACTGAATGAATATAGTAATAGTCTCTGTATTTTCCAGAATAAACCTTTGGAATAAACAGAAGAATTCCTATGATAAAACCATGAACCAAAACCTACAGAACCTCTTTTTTTTAGTTGAAAAATAATTAGGACTAGACTATTGGAAATACCACCCTAAAAAATAAAGTGTAGCCAATTTGTTACCTTTTGTGCAACTAAGGGCAAAATTCTGTTCATCTACTCTCTTGTTGATAGTACCAGCATAAGTGTAATTGTTCTGGCTCTCCTATAATGCTTCAATGGGGATCAAAATAAATAGTGGATGTTTAAATGTTTTGATAATGATACAGTACTATAAAAATGCTAAACCAGAGCAAGCAATAGTTCCAAGTTGAAATGTGATTTAAAAAAAAAATGTTAAGGAAAAGAAAAACAGGCCTTTAAAAAAGTTACATAACACATGCTCAAGACATATTTGTTGTTGAATAAAAGAATGAATGTCACTACATGAATCAACGAAAAAGATTTATGAATAAAAATATCATAGATATGCTTACCGGACATATTAAGGGGTTCTGATAATGAAATTTTGGTTTTGAAAGAATGTTGACATTTTTGTTTATAACAATTGACATAATACTTATTTTGATCTTCACAGTTAATATGTTATACACAGATAGCAGAGCTTCTGTAACTATCCCTAGAAATAATATTAAAAGAACTGATGAGCAAATAATTATTTAAAAAAAAAATCCTAATTTCTGAAAAATAATTTTAAATCTACTTATGTGTTAGCAATCATATTAACAGTAGATTACTAAAAATACACCACTTACAATATATTAAAAACTTTTGGTGACAGTATTAAAAATCAATCATGTATCATGTACATGACCCTAGGATAGTAGATTCAGTTTTTCAAAACTGAATATTCTTCCCTCAAATCACTGAAACATATGTTTGAGCTATATATTTTATTAATTCTTCTGAGGACAATATTTTTTTGGAATTTAGTTTATTGATGCAATTGATAGTTATTTAATGAATGATTTTAAGTATAACCTGTTTTGACACAAATAAAACCATAAGCAATAGCTCTCATTTTTCATAAGCTAGTCTTCCAATAAGTTAAAGAATTGTATTTTCATTAAAAATATTTCCATAAAAATAACATAGTCAATGATGAGATATTTTATTGACACTAACAAAAAGTATTTAATTAATACTAGCTACAAGTCCTAAAATTTGTTCTTGCAAATTGTTGCACCATGTATCAAATGCCTCATTTAAATCACATTAGATATGTTGTGGGCATTTTGCCCACTTTCTCTATGTATAAAAAATAGATACTATTGGTACTGTTTAATTTTCTGAGCCTCAGTATATTCATCTGTAAATTGAGGTTAAGTAAGCATAACATCAGAGAGAGATGCATATAAACCCATATTTAAGCACTCATTCAATTTAACCACACAAAACAATGTTGCTGACACAGTAAGAGTGTTTATGAGGGCCAAAAAAGAAAAAAAATCAAAACTAGTGTTGGTGGTTCTAATGACAGACATATCATTAGAAATTTAAAGATTTAAAGACAATCAAAAATTTAAAGATTCAGAAGTCAATTTTTTTTTTTTAGTTTCATAGACAAGGGAGTGATTAGCTATTTATCCAGTTATTTACCTACCTATCTATCTATCTACTTATTATTGGTTTTGTTGTATATACAAGTTAAACAAGAAACAGATAAATTTACAAATCTATTTTTGTACAATCTATGTGTACTTATGGGTCTGGAGAATTTTTTTTTTAAAGAAGCATGCTGGATATTTAAATTTTAACTTTTATTTGGATTTCCATCTTTCTTGATCACTCAGTTTCCATCAAATCATTTTCTTGAAAAACCAGAGTATTTCTTTGTATTAGTTATAGACAGACATCATCCAGAGTTATGGGACTGACCAGAAAAATATGGAGATTTGAGATTTGTATAAATGTGCTTAGGATTTCAGTGATTCTTTTTCTTGTTGAACATATATCTGCTTTTCATATAGCTCTCTCTTTATTTTCCTGTCTTCTTTCCCAATTCTTGCAGCTGAGTTCTGTGTATTGAGTTAAACTTCTTTCCCAATTCTTGCAGCTGAGTTCTGTGTATTGAGTTACACTGCAGCTGAGTTCTGTGCATTGAGAAACTTACTTCTTGCCTAAATTTTTGTTTTTCCCTAATCTAAATAATCTGTGTATTGAGTTAATCTATAAGCATTCTGAGCACTGTATTTGAAGGGCACACCCAGGGAACTCATAGACCTCAAAATGTAGGAAAATCAGAGTTCTTCAAAATCTATGATTACATGGTGCTCAGAAAAGCTGAATAACTGGAAAAGAGGGAAGATTCTAGATGCCGTACAGCACTAGCAAATAGCAATTCTGGAATGTGCTTGTGAATACCAACACTTCTTTTAACTAGTCAGCAATGCACCTGATAATGCTTTAAGCTTCAAGTTCTGTGTGTTCTGTGATGCCCTGTCACCTCACAAAGAAAAGTGCAATCTCATGGCACACTAAGGGTCTGACAAGTTTGGTCCCTCTGAATTCTTTCAATTTGCAGAGCCCTTATACTGAAGAAGTTGTTAGGCCTAGAGTGTCATAGTTATATCCATGACCTAACTAATGCAGCATATTTATGGAAACTGTGCTATCAGTTTCCCCTACTGGTTCAGTTAGACATGTATCAATAGAGCCAGAGTGGGCCTATTGTCACTTTGGTATCACAACTAGAGGCTCAAACAAGGCACAGTGAACCTCAGGAAGTCTATTGCTATTACTTTAGACTTAACTGTTTTGCAAGAGGACAGTGAGGGCCCTGAGGTATAGGAGAAACTGACTTCTTGCCTAAATTTTTGTCTTTCCCTAATCTAAAAAGAGATTCATATGTTCCTTTCCCTAAAGGCAGAAACAATCACTGCCTTTTATGACCTAGAAGAACTTAGTCTAAGGGGCCCTTCAGTTCTAGGCTTATCAGGAAACATGTTTTCTCCATCCAAGTACCTCATCTGTATTCTCAGAGTAGGGATGAGATCACCCCCTTCTTATCTGTTTCACTGTCTGTCCTTGATGCCCTAGGGCTCTAAAACATAGGAAGAATATTCCTGGTGCACTACATTATTTTTTAGAATTTACATCCACTTAAATTTTCCACACATATGTTATTACATGGATTGTTTACTCCTTTGCTAACTCATCTGGATTACTTGCTCAGCACTAGAAGAATTCAGAGGGTACTGAATAATTTTATTTGCATCCCAACAAAACTAAGTTGTTATACTCCACTTCAAATTGTTCAAATACCCCGGAGAAGTAGCAGTGTGACACAAAGATAATTATGCTTTCTTCCTCTTATAATTTGTGAAGAAAGTCCTGATTTTCAAATTTCAAAAACACAACTTTTCTAGTAAATGGTGAAATGGAAACTGGATAAAAAGCTCTCACAGTTGGTTTCAATAAATTTCAGAAACAATTTATGTTTTGTTTTCTCTTCTAGGCCAGGAAACTATGCCAAGAATTGACCACAGCTACTTTAAGAGCCACGGTGTTATTAAAGATAAAAGGTTACATGCAGGGATGGTATTAGCAGAATTGTCAAATAGTTTCATTTTAGTTCCTTCAATCTGCCCAATTTGTGCCCTTTCTCCTCAATTTATGCTCTTTTTCCCCTTTCCTTACTCTTAAAAGTCACAAATATTTGCATTCTATACATTTCTTTTCAACGCTTCCTTTCTGGAAGTGACCACTCTTAAGTGCATTCCTTTTAATATTGGGTCAAGAAGACTTAACCCAAAATAATGTATGTGTAAATGTGAAATGTTATTGCAACAGCTAAGTGGGTGGGAGAGGAACATTCTAGAACAAACTGGCAGAGCTCTACATTCATACTTAGCAGTGGTTCTGAATAACACCCCAACATATACTAACTTCTTTGGCTTGAATTATAGGGGGCTTGATATCTATTTAAGATTTTTAACAGCCAGATTTTAAAAAGTGAATCAAGGTAATATTTAGGGTTTAACTTCCTAAGGCAATCAGGCTGTACAAAGAGATGACTTGTGAATATTCATTCTGTCATGCTTTCTACAGTTTGCAAATTTAGGTTATAGATTAAAAAAAAAAAAAAAACAGAATGTTGGTTTGAATTCGATGCATTCATCTCTCATATAGTCTTCCAAAACATTAACTTCTAATCCTTTATTTGTGTTCATACCGCTGAGGTTTCATTAAGGTGTCTAAAACATTTTAAGTTTACCTAGCCATTTAATGTTCAGGATACTACATTGTTAATCTATATAAAATCAAAATTATGGGACACAATTTTAAATCATGATCTACAGTTGCCTTTCTTCCAGCAAGCCTTCTCATTTTCCTTCTATACTCCCAATTTTAATTTGGTTTTCTGACACAGGATTTGTAAGTTCTGCACTGTGCTATTGAAGGATGGCATTCATGTATAGGAACCTGTGAATATTTCATATCAACAGCAATTTGGGGTTTGTACAGAAAACAACCTGCACCACTGCTAGAAGCACCATACTTGAGCACTACATACTCAGATTGTCAAACTCTAAACTTTGATTTGTTCAAATCATTCCATCTTCATCCCATACACACTTAATCCTATCAAGTTTTCTTCAATACCCACATCTAATTTCTCTTTCTTATTTAACTTCCTTTGCTCATACCCTCTCCTAATCTAGCCTGTAATTCAACACTACTTTCTCCCCTGTCTAGTCTCTCCCTTTTGCTGCTAGTTTTCTTACAAACCCAAAATATCAGTTGACCAGTCTATCTTTACAGTCATGTATCCAACTGTTGGTCATTACTTTTCTCCTTATTCTCTTTCTAATAAAGCTCCTGCTATCATTGGGGGCAAGTCAGAAAACAAAAAAAGGAGCAATGATGACTGTTTGCCTAGCCTAAACCCCACCTAGACCTCCACCATTTCCTCTCTTCTTTACACCTCTCCTCTCTTTACTTAAAATAATAAAGAGGACACATGACTCTGATAATCCTAAACACCCTATCCAACCTCCATTTTAGGTACCTACAGTCTGTATTCCTAAAGCAAAGTCAGAACTGCCTGTCAAAGGAGCCCAACCCTATAAGGTGCCTTTCAAATCAATTAAGAGCACAAAGCTGGATCTCCCTGGGAAGGGTGTGCATCAGGAGATATGATTGGGAACACAGGGGAAGGGGTGAGTGACTTGACCAGTATAAGCAGGACCCCAGAAGCTGTTGATAAGAATGAAACCCTGACTGAGGAACTAGGGCTAGTCTCAATTACTATACCAACCATCAGCAGATGAGAAGTAAACTCTTAATCTCTAATACAATAGATGACTGTTCCCCCCTTCCCCTTTTCCTTCTTCTACTTACCCCCCACGCCCCCACCCCCAGTCTCCTTTTCTCCTTCCCCTTACAATTAATGCTGTATGATTATTTTACCAATAAAAAGGCCAGGATCCTGCTCTTCAGCAGAATCCTGCATTGTGTAGCCTACTCCAGGACTCCCATTTCTTGCCAGTGTGGTGTTGCCTATCCCAACAGTGGAGACTTTCTTATTCTCCGGGTTAAAAACTTCTTTCATAACCCATTGCCTTCTTTCATAAGCAACTAGATAAAGTCCCCAATTATTTTCTCAGGAGACAATGCTGACTTAGTTTGGATTCTTCCAGAGTCAATTCTGAATCAAAGATTCAAGCACAATGTTTTGGGGAAGGAAGACGCATAGGGAATGGGAAAATGAAAGGAGGATTAAAAAAAAAAAGCAGTGACAGGGAGTGAAGCAATCAAGCACTTTTGCTGAATCCTGCTGGAACTTTCTGGGGGAGGTACAGAATATGCCCTGTAGAATTAATTTCCATAATAAATACCAAAGAAATAGGGGAGGACCTATCCAAGAGCACCGCTAATCCTTTTGTAACAGGGTAGACCCTAGGGAAAGGGGAAGTTCCAGGTTCCCTCTCCCACCCAGAAATAAGGTGGAGCTGAGGAGATAAAAAGAGAAGAGAAGGAATGGAGAGAAGAAGGCAGAAGGATGGAGAGCCAGAAGGAGCCCTGAGGAAGCCACATGAAGCAGCAAGCATGTGATGGAGAAACCGTGCTTGTTTCGACCCTGAACTGGTTAAGGCAGATGTGGGTGAAAGACCTGCAAGGAGGTGACTATGGCAATGTTTATATTAATTTTAATTTTGCTCTTTTCCTCACAGATTTTTCTGGCTATTTCTGACCCTTTTCTATGGGTCCCAGACAGAAGGTGCTTTAGGCTTGTGGCAGGCTTTCAGGCCTTGCTTAGGACCAATTCCTTTTGGGTTGACTTTTGCCCACAAGGGGATGGGTAACTTCAGGTGTTTGACTTAGACATTATATTCTTTGTCTTCTGTATTGTACACTCACTGTATTTAAGTCCCTTTTCATTAAAGTTATATGTTTTCTCTTGATGCGGTGGATGGAAGAACCTATTTGGAGCAGGCAGGTTTGAGGGTTCAGTGGTGCCCTCTTTCCCTGCCCTGTAACACTTTCACCTATAACACCAGGCTATCATTGGAGACTAATCACTCACTTGTTAGCACCCACCAGCCACTCACCGCCTGCAGTTGAAGCTTCCCACTTTTCTTAGACATTGTTTTGATTGCATGATTACACTCATCATCTTCTTGCAGGTCTCATTCTATGCACATCCAACTCTGACTTTTAAAAAAAGGTTTATTTTGATTTATTTACACACATGAGACCTGGGATATAGACTAGATGTACAGATGTGAGAGTGGGGAGCAGTACAGGCAGATCTACTGAAATACACTGCTGAGGGGAGCAACGGGGAGACAGAAGAGGTCCGCTGAACCATGTGGATCAGCTCCCTGGTCCAAGATTGAACTCAGGCCATAGTAGCTGGTGATAGGTTGATAGCCAAGACTTAACCCCTGCACCACCAGAGAGGCCCCCAACTCTGATCTTTTAAAATCAAGTAAAATGTGGCCTTTTATTTATTTCATATTTTTGTCAGTGGAATATACACATAATACACAATTTAACACTTAGCCACTTTTTTAAGTGCACATTCACTGGCATCTAGTGCACTCGGTGTCATGCCATTATCACCATTCTCCATCTCCAGAACAGGGACATGATCCTGTAACAGGGTGGTCCCCAGGGAAAGAGGAAGTTCCAGGTTCCCTGCCCACCCAGAAGGAGGGTGGAGCTGAGCAGAGAGAAGGAGGAATCTGAAGAAGGAAGAAGGGAGCAGGATGGAGAGCCAGAAGGAGAACTGAGGAAGCCACATAGAGTAGTGAGCATGTGATGAAGAAACCGTGCTTGTTTCCTGGCCTTGTGCTGGTTGAAAGAGATGTGGGTGAGTGACCTATGGCCATGTGTGACCCTTTCCTATGGGTCTCTGTGAGAAAGTGCTTTATGCTTGTGGCAGGCTTTCAGACCTTGCTTGGGTGGATTTTTACCCACGAGGGGAAGGAAGGGTAACTTCAGGTGTTTGTTTTAGAAACTATATTCTTTGTCTTCTGTGTTGTATCCTCACTATCTTACTTCCTTTTCATTAAAGACTTGTATGTTTTGTCTTGATGCAGTGTATGGCAGAACCTATTTAGAGCAAGTAGGTTTTGGAATTTAGGGGTACTCCTCTCTCCCTACCCTGTAACAATCCCAGCACAAATTCTCTGTTATTCAGCTCCCTTCCCTTCCCCCAGTCTCAGGAATCACCACTTTACCTTCAAGTTTTTCCTTCCTTTCTAAAATCACCTAAAGTCTATGGTCATACCACCCTGACCGTGCCCGATCTCATCTAAAATTGCCTATTATGAGGCCCCCCGTGGTGGCGAAGTGGGTTAAAGCACAGCGCTAAAAAGCTTAAGCCACTTCCACATGAGTTCGATTCCCCCCTGCCCCGGAGGAGATCCACATGGCTGGCAGACCTCTCCTGACCTGCCCACTGCTCCCCTCAGCAGTGTACTTCGTCGATCTGCCTGTTCTGCTCCCCTCTCTGACTCTGGTGAAGTCTCTCACCCTTCGCATCTCTAACCTGTACCCCCATTCTGTATGAATAAATAAATAAATCTTAAAAAAATATATTGCCTATTATGAAACGCTGGCTGTCCTTCAAGAGGCCAAAATCTAGGTAAAATGCAAATCTCACTGATCATTCCAACATTTCTAAGAAGCCACATTCCTGCTGAACGTCCCTTTTTATACCTGAATAATTCATACATCACTCTATGGTAGTGTTTATGAATGTCAAAGAAACAGCATATATTAGGCATTAGAAGAGTGCTTGCCATAGGTAATTATTATCTATGTCAATTATTATATATTACTATACTTATGAATCACCAAAAAAAACTTGCTAAAATATATTCCCCAGATTAGAAATCCAGATACTTTGGTTGAATTTTGGGGCCTTAAGAATCCAGGGCCTTCCTCGGTTGCGCAACAGGTTAGGACGCAGCACAGCAAGCTAGCTGTAGCCGTTTCAGTGTGAGTTTGATCCCCAGTGCCCGAGGTGATCCACGTGGCATGGCAGACCTCCCCTGACCTGCCCATGCACCCTCTCAGCAGTGTATTTCATCGATCTGCCTGTTCTGCTCCCCACTCTGTCTCTGGTAAATCCTCTCACCACTCCCTGCCCCTCTGGCTTGTACCCCAGCTCTGTGTGAATGAATAAATAAATCTTTTTTTTAAAAAGAATCCATATTGGTGAACAATCATACTAAATTAGTGTCTGTGTAACAGTATGATGAAGACCACTCTGGTAATTTCCCTTTTTGCTAAATTTTCCCCCGTTGCACTCATTCTTAAAAACTTTACAGTCAGAATAAGATCTGGGAAAGGAATTTTGCTGTCTTTGGTGCCTCTTTAAAGCCTGAACAAGAACAATATTGCTAAGTCTATTATTATTGTAATATAATATTTCAGAAAATAGAAGGCAAATCAAGATTTAATGAAAGCTCAGAATTCTCAAGCATGTCATTTTTATAAGTACCATTGAGGTGTAGCCTCTGAGGTAAAACCAAGGAATCATGGTGGGCTTTTCCACGAGTTATAGCTATTTACAGTAATGTGGTAATCAGAAGTGACACTGTAGAACGGTGTGTTTCCTCGGGGTTGCCATGTTGTATTCAAATGCAAAACTGAGAAATGCTAAAAACCATCAACTGTATGTGTCAAGTTAATTTTGCATTCCTTTTCCCTCAGACTGATTAGCACAAATTAAATTTCCTACTAATAAACTCAAGATGTTAAAAGCAATGTGCAAATGCCATATGTGGATTCTGCTGATTATGATTATAAAACTCCAAGCTCTTTGAATAATTTGTTAGTCTACAAAATTTTTCTTATTCTACACTTTGAAAAAAGGAGATAACTGAATTTTGAAAGGCAGTGATTTTTTCCCTCTAACTTCAGCACTGAAACTGTTTACTTTATATATTACTATAAAAATTGGAAATAAAAATCATGTATATTCAGTAGTGGCATAATTTTGAGAGAACATTTTAGCAAGCTATTTTAAAGGAATTGACAATAGACCAACATATGCTTTAAAACAGCATCACATGCTACCAAAGAGGCATATTATTCATAGCTTTATATTCAAATAAAAATGAACATAGAGAACACTTTCATAAATTTTTATGTGCTTAAATGTTTTCTACAAGATGGAATACTTCATATATAAACATAATTTTATTTAAAATAAAATATAGATAGGAAATAGGTACTTGTTTAGTGTACATGATTGTGGGGAAGAGATTTGTGACAGTTGCTTCTACAGTCTCACATGTGAAACTGATTCTTCAAGAGTTAAGAGATAAGGAAGTAGACAGACTAAAAAATGGTTGCACAAATAATAAACCCCAGGAGGAGATATATACAGAGAGATGTAAGTGTCATCAAAGAGGAGGGAAATTCGTTTTATTTTTCTCAGAAAATATAAGATTAACAGACAAGAAATGAAGAACAACTGATAGTAGCAAAAAGAAATACATCCTCAGAGAATGAATTATTTCAATTCCATTTGTGAGCCAACAGGAAACTAAGAAAGGATACTGAGTGATCAGTTATAAAGAGTCTTCATTTGGTGACCCTTTTTATAACAGTTTAAAAACTAAATGATAGGAATAAGGTATTCATTAACAATATAAAAAGGTTCCATTTTAGCCTATTTGGAAATGTAATTATAATGTTGGAACTGGTTGCATTTTCAAACTTTTTAGTTATTCTCTGTACATTTTTAGATGCAGTAAAAAATAAACAAATGAGTTTGATGATAGAAAGATTACCTCTCTAATGAAGGTAGTAGAAAATCCTTTGGATTTTAGAGAAACCATGTATATAGTCAAACATTTGTTTTAGCAAAGAATATCTTATTAAATTTAACAATGTAACACAAGGTAACCAAAACAATATATCATGTCAGTAGGATTAAAGTCAGTAACAAACAATTAAGAACAAAACCCTATTCATTTTTCAAAGAGCTTGTATGTTAAAATATTAAAAACTAACAAATGGGAAAAATTAAACTTCATTAAAAGCTTGTCTTATCTAAGCCATATATTTAAATATACAAGAAATTATGTAACCTTTACAATATGGCTCTTGAAGTTTATACATTGAGCTGAAAAATAAATTGTAATCAATTTTTGGTACCAATGGTAAAAATTGTGCATACTGACTGGTAGTATTGATAATATGGTTATTTGCCATCTGTTACCCATCAGTGATACCAATAAACAGTAACATGGAAGGCATACTACATAGTCATTAAAAATATAACAATTAAGCCATAGAAAATAGTTTAGTTTAGTATCACTTCAATTTTATTTATTTTATCTCCAGAGAATTATTTAACATTTCTGAGCTTGAGTTTACTCAATATATAAAAAAGGGATATTCATACCAAATGAGAATGTGAAGATTCTATACTGAAATAACATAAGGAAATTACTCAAAGTTGCAAAAATTATAAAACAGAAACCTCAATAAATCATAATCGATAACAAATCACTGTGCACCACTGTTTAAGTACAGAGCAAAACAAAACACATCAAACAGCAGTAGACTTAGTGAAATGTTGGAGAGGAAATCTTACTTCATATTTCAGAAAATCAAGAGGGTTATGAAGAACAAGCTAACACCCAGACTGAAGGTAGCAGGTTTCCTACTGGCTATATAAATAATGGCAATAATTATGGATGCAGTAATGAAGCTATTTCTTTAAAAAAACAAACAAAAAGAAGGAGCCCTAGAAAGAGCTGAGACTTCAGATGGGGAGGGACACACCAAGGTTGGCAGGGAGCACAATGGACTATGGCAATGCCCATGGCTGTTTTGGTTGTGGGTACAGTGTGGTACCAAATATTAAGAGGGGAGATCATATAATTCTAAAACACAAGCAAACATGTAAGTCAGTATGACTTAATTAAAAATAAAAGAAGAAAATAATGTTAGTTTTACTGAATAATGAATAGATGATTAGTTGAAGTTAAAAAAAAATACGATGTATTTATTTTACGTTTAGTCAAATCTGGTCCTGGATGTAGGTTTTCCTTAGGCTTTTTACAGTCAGTAACTCTGGTGCCTTCTAATTCCTTTGCCAGGTTCCCAGGCTTGCCAGCAAAGCATGTGACAACAACAAAAGAATGAAGTTTCAAAAATGTCAGCCAAAATACTATCAGAAACTTTGTTTTTCCCAGTTTAAATGTTGTACGTTTCAACACAACATTGAGTTGTTCATGTATCTCCCCTTTATTTTACTCCTCCACAAAGAAAAGATTTTTCTGACCATTTCTCTTCTTTTGTATTTTTCAAATCTCTTCTAAAGGTGCAATTGGATAAAGGCTTCTTTCACTTGCACCCTATCAAAAAAGCATGATGTGAAACTCACAGAGAAGAAGGTCAATTTTGTTATATTTATGGGCAATATCACTCAGTTAAGTGCTAGACTGAGGTAAAAAATGAGAGCTTCAGAAGAATATGTTGTGTTCCCAGTTATTTAAAAAATGACCAAATGCCCTCTCAGTCTATTTTATGTCATGGCACATGAACATTTCTTCTAGAAAATGGTCAGAGAATTCAAGGAAAAGTAAAATCAAACACAAAAAAGTAAAATCTAATATATGAGTGTATCTATGTTTATTGCTACCATGATTAGACAGAATTTCCTTAGAGAAGGAAATACAACTTGGGAGTTTATGAAATGTAGTGAATTTAAATAATCAACATCCTCCCTTAACCCTGATTCTACAACCAAGTGGTGTAAAAAATTCATTCATTTGTTCATCTCTTCAGTGAATATTTAAGAAGCTATTTATGTTCCAGGTGCTATGCTAGTTGTTAGAAGGTATAACAATGAAAGAAGACATTTCTGTCTTTGTGATTTCCTAGTAGAGGAAATGTCTAACACATGAAAATGTGAGTGTCCAATCTATTTTTATGGACTAAATACATGAACAAATACAAATTATATATCTAAGACATTTGTATATGTACATAAATGTATGCATATCGGTGGTTTATATGTACAGCAGCTACACTCCAGAGAATACTGACTGTAAACCTTACACTCATTTCCTTGATTATTATAAGCAAACCTTTTAGGAGTCAGAAATAGCATTAGTTTCTTTCTTATTTTGTTAAACTAACCTCTGACAATTTTAATTTTCCAGCTTTTGTGAAAGGTCTTGAAGAGAGGATATTTTACATGACTACATTTTGCCTCTTTAATGCTTAATACCTCTTTCAGTACAGATTGAGAACAACTATAATTAATATTTAAAAAGAAAGTCACAACATAATTTAATGGATTTGTTTTAAACTTTTAAGAACTTCTTATTAAATAGTGCGAACCATTGTTCAGTAACTCTCTTATGCTGAATAGCAATAATCATAGCCAGTTTTAACTGAACAATTATCATGTGCCAGCTTCTGTGATAACCATTTTATATGCATTTTTAATTTCCCAGCAACCTTGCAAGATAGAAATGATTATTACCCCTCTCACAATAAGGAAAATAAGGTTCAGAGAGGTTAATTGAGCCCGTTGCTGGGATCATTCTGGTTCCAAAGCCTGTGCTTCTTCTGTAATAGACAAACCACCCAACACATCCCCTAAAAGAAAAACACCATGTCAATCTAACCATAGTCTCCTAATTGTGTATTTAGTTTCACATTAAACAAAAGATGCCCAACTATCTTCCACCTCTTGAAAAATTAGGCTATGGAAGTTGATCAGCATGAATTTTACCAATTAAGTAAGAGTTTTATAATGTTTGTACTTTTTAGAGACTAAATAGAACATAGAAATAAGAAACACCTCCAAAGTATATATCAGTAATATAAATGTTTAAATTTGAGAAACCAATGTTTAAGTCACTTCAGTTTTTGTTGCTACCTGTTCTACATTGTAATATTTTACTGAGATTCTTTTAAATATCTGCTAGTTTTCAAATAAGTTTATATTAAAGTTTAATTTTTAAAGATTTACTTTTATTTATTTTTTTACACAAAAGAGCTGGGGTGTAGGCACGTGGTGCAAGAGTGAAAAGATTCACCAGAGACAGAGTGAGGAGCAGAACAGGAAGACTGACTTCGATACACTGCTGAGGGGAGCAGCCATGAGGCAGGAACAGCCTGATGTGCCATGTGGGTCAGCTCCCAGAGCAGGGATTGCTCCTCAGTGGCTGGCAACAGCTTGAGAGTGCTGAGCGACAAGGGAAGCTCCTTAAAGTTTAATATTTGCTGATGAAAAGTAACACACTATTATTTGGTAAACTAAATCATTGTAGGAGTAATTTATTCTCACCCCCAACTGATTTTTATGAAACACTTGTACATTTTCTTTATTGTGTAGTTTGTTTACCCCATAACATAATCTAATGTGAATATTTCTAAGAACAGAATTTAAAAACAGAGTTCTTCGTATAGGATATATGAAAACATTGATGTTGATGGCTTTGAAGCCTATTATCTCAAAATAAGACAAAATGATTTCAGCAGGAATTATAATCTTAGACATGGACCTCTTTGTCAATTTCAAAACAACTTAAAGCAGTAGGGCTAACTATTTTAATTCCTCTGCTAACTATTCTTTAGTCATGTCCAAATCAAGTACAGCTATCACTATGTGTCGATCATAAGTATTTGGAAATACACATGCACTACGCAGCATAAATAAATGAGCTTCTAGGATTATTTCTCATTTTGACCTCTGACTGAGAATGAGTCACTCTCTCTAAGTCTCTGGGCTTTTCTTCTGGAGCTCTCTTCATGAATCTTCCATTGCAACCAGACAGACCTTCTTTGCCATTTCAACTTTTACATATTTAATGATTCCCTTTCACTCTTCCTCCTTGGACTCTCCAAGGCGCCAATTTTTTTTTCATCTATGAGAACTGACATGAACCTACCCTGTCTGGGGTGGCTGCATGAAACTGACACACATGTGTGACCTTCAGTTTCCTCTTCTAGAAGTGGTTGGCTACCTTAGATGGTAGCATTGAACATGAAATAAGTTAATTCTAGAAGTCTTGTTAGCACTGTTTCTAGTATAGGAAGCACAGTGACATTAAATTCACATTATACATGTATGATCTTAGCCAATTTACTTAACATCTGCTTCGTAGGAATGCCTTTTGAAAATGTATGGATAATACTAGCAATAAATTAGAAACTGACTATTAACAAATGAAAAATGTTCAGAACAGTGTGTCATGCAGGTGTTCATTCAGCATTTTAAAGTAACTGGCAAGTGCATTATGAAATTGTCACTGCCTACCACTTGTGGCTAGTGTTTACTTGTTGCTTTTTTATAATCCATTCAGAGGAATTTACAGTAAATAGATACTTCTGAGTTAATGAGTCTTGAAAATGTCAACATGAGCCATTGATGTTAAAAAGGAAACTGCCAAACTTCTCAAAAGGAACTGCTGGGAGATATGCTGAAGAAAAATTATCATCTTCTTCAGCTTATAGAATTATTCTCATACATCATTTCATTTTGACCTAGTTTATTTTAAACCATTTTAGCTTATTTAATGACCTGGGGAATACAAAATGAGACAAAGCTGGGACAAAAAAAAAAAAAAACAGCAATGTGGATGGGATGATATTACATAAAAGATTTAACTACCAGTAGCATTTACACTCAAATTATTGTATTCTTTCATAGCAAACATGACTGGAAAAAAAATAAATCATGAAAAGGGGATAGAGAAAATAGCTATATCAACACAGGCTCTCCTATTCTCTGTAAAAGCTCAAAGACATCTCTGGAGTGTCAAAGGCATGTCCTTCAATATTTAACTTTTTCACTCTTTGTTCCCGATCTCAAGTTGAACAATACGTTAATTACCCAATGAAGCGTTATAATTACTCTAACAGCTCCACTCTTACTTATAATTACTGCATCAACACTTTCTTTTTCATATGCTTCAATCTATACCTATTACATTGTCATGATGAAGACACATTAACATTATAATACCGTATAATTAGCTGATGAGCAATTAAATTATTCCACTGCTCTTGTTCCTCTTTGCCAAGAGGTTGCTTCCAAGCTCTATTATCTCCTTTTTCTCTTCAGTTTGCTTTAGTGGTTCTTTACCCCCCAAAACAAAGAGACTCATAAGCTGTATTCAAAGCATTTAGATTTCAAATTCAGAATGGATAAGTGCTCAAGTTGATGTTGGTTGAAGACATAAATTGGCATTATAGACAAGTTTAAAATTATTTTCATTTTCTTTCAACAATGAAGAATTGCTAATCTATGGCACACAATGCAAAGTTGCAGGATCATTTCACGCACCATTTTTTTTTTGTTCTGACAATTAAAATTTTCAGTCTGTCTCATATGGTTTAAACTACTTTAAATTCGATCTGAAATATAGTGCTCATAAATTATTTTATAAATACTTCATGTTAAAGCTTTCATGAAAACTTTGAAGCTTTGGAGATTGTGAACATAAAATCACAGACTGTATAACTATGACAGTATTGTCACCCAATGAAAATAGCTAGGTGTTTCACTTAATCCTTCTCTTCCCTTTATTTTTCTCAACGTTACATATCAAAAAAAAAAAAAACTATTATTCTTCTATGAAATCTGGCTAGCTGTCATGAAATAAGCTTTTCTTTATGTGCCCTTGATCTTTGTGATTTTAGTCTCTGGGCTTACTCTGAAAAGATGGGTCTCTCTTTTTGGTTAAAGACTTATTTTAGGACAAATAAACGTTGAAACTAATTGGAATACAGTTCTAATGACTCCAGAATACGTGGCATATACATGGTTTATCACTGTGATCACTTGCTGCATTTATATTGCAAACTAACTGAGTTCCTTAGTCCATATTTTATAAGAGAAGTAAATCTTTCTTAGATAATTACTTTGGAGTAACATTATGAGCTATGAATAAAAAGTGGAACTCACTTTCCAAGCAAGGCCTCTTTCAATAAAGTGACTTTTGTTGACTCAGCTTAGTTCCCTGAGCTACATCATCTCATATGCAGAAACTTGTCTCTTCACAGAGAAAAGCCAGATGGTCCCTACCAACTACATAAAGACATTTAGTGTTATCAGTATCAATATACTTGAAAAGTAATGACAGGCAAGTGTGGAAATATGTTTCTAGACCCAAGATGGAGCCTCTTTTGCTCAGGGTATCACACTTGCTTGTCTCTGCAAATAGTCCATTGGTCCCGAAACACAGCATATATGTCAACCAATCACTAGCCACCAAACTAAATCTGACTCTCTCATCCAAAACAAAATTGATTAAGTGGCTTCAGTTAATAAGATAATTTCTCTTCTACATTTTTCTTTATCCTATAAAAGCTTCCCAACTTCTGCCCCATTTGGTAGCTTTCCAAGAGGCTGACTGTTTTATGAAGTGTTAAATAAAGCTTGTATGTATCACCTAAATTATCTCCTTTCATCATTTTTTAACATGTTACCTCTCACTTGAGATAAGACAGAGACTAAGGCCTTGCTTAAATGACAATTATTTCCACTATAATCCTGTGACTTTCAAAGACCTTACCCATAATGTAATACTTTTAAATTGACACAGACTCATGCTTTCACAGGAATACATTGTCTATTTTGTCTCAGGTCAAAGATAATCTCTCAACCTCTGACAAACTGTATTAGTACTGTGAGTACTGCCATTTGTTTTTGAATTGCATTATGATAAAAAAAAGTTTAATAACCATTAATGATGAGAATTTCTATGGAGAGCAAAGAAGTAGTCTGTATTTTACAGCAAATATACTGACAGATATTAAAGTTCAAAAGGTATAAAATGCAATCAAGATGAACACATGTCAGGCTTTTAGATAAGAATGTTAGCTGAAATAACTTGAAACTCTTACTCAAAATTACTAATACATTGAAGGTAAGAATCTTACATTGATTTGAGTTATTTTTGTACAGTTATAATGCCTACTATTTTCAGCTCTCGTCAACAGAATTCCTTGTATATATGTATATGTATATATATCCCGTGTATACACACACACACACACACACATATAAAGCAAAAGAATGTAGAAAATAAAAGCCTGAAACTTCAATTGGGAATTGGGCCTTGTTCTAATACTTACTGCCTATGTGACCTTGAACTAGTTATTTAATATGCGTAAGCTATTTTACAGCTATAAAATAACATCAGTAGCCTATCTTGTAAGGTTACTAGAAGGATAAAATGAGAAATTTAATGTAAAACACTTAGTACAGTACCTGGCATAATGTGATCATTTAATAAAAATTAAATAGTATAATTATTTGCAATTATTAGCTTAAAGGTAATTTTTCTTTTTGTTCTTTGAAAAACATCTCACATAAAGTTCATAACTGTCAGTTATAATTTATCATAAAATATTTGAACTGGAAATGATCATAATTTTTTTTAGACCGAGTCTTATATGTGTACTTTCCAGAGACATAAATTTTATTAGTGCTCAAGTTAGTACCCATAGCAATGCCCCCATTCCCTGTCTTACTTTATTCCATTTTATTGGAAATATCTCTGAATATACATGCTTGGATTTTTTAAATGTATGGAATTTTAATCTTACACAGAGGTTACAAGAGGAAAACAGAATTTAAATTTGACAGTCACCTGCAGTACATCTGGACTCTTTTGTCACTATTCAACATAGAAAATCAACAAGTTTAACTTTGTTTCACAATGAATTGCTATATCAATATATTTTGAATATTTTTCTTCCAGACTAGGATTGCTGTCTCTATATCACAATAAATTTGACTACTTACAAACTTCTGAAAATTCTACATTTTCTTGAAAATTATACAATATTTCAATTCTTAACCATACAACTGTTAATGGCAGTATTCCATACTCCAAAGGAATACAATGTCTCTAATTTTTAAAAATTGGTTTCTGAGGGATCTTATCCCCACATTACAAAACATATATTACAGTGGAGGGAACCAATCACATGCATTCCCAAATTCTAACCTTAGAGGAAAAAAATAAATGACTCCAACTGAAACTGGGAGAAGTTTTCCTTGATAGCCTTCATTCTCATTAATAGTTTCCCTGGCTTTGTTGGGGATAAAGTTATAACTATTATAAGACTCCCCAAATAAATAGAAATTCAGTATTATCTGTGACTGTCAGAAATGGGGTTGAAGATTTAGTAATGGATATGTCTCACTTTGCTATCCATTATAGCCAACAAAAGTTTAAAAAGTGTTATTCTCAATATAACTTATCTTTAGTTAATTATGCAGTGTGAATATTACATAAAGTTATTGTTAAATAATTATGCTTTCTCATCTTAATATCAAGGACTTGGGTTCCACATATTGGTCAAAAGTAATATGGAAAATGAAATTAGCATTTTATTTGGTGTCATATGATAAAAGAGCATCTTCAGAAGATCCAAGCTACCACTAAAGTTTTGATGTCAGGAAGGATTAAGCAAGAGTGTATAATATCTAGAAATCAGATTGAACAGTGCCAACATGAGGGGTCAATAAGAGTTAAGGCTGATAGATGAACATGAAAAGGCTTCTTTCCTCTGTTCTTATAGATGAACCACTACAGTCTCCAGAATAGCTTTTACAATCAAAGTAGTCTTAAAATAACCAGGAGTGACAATCAGTTCTTAACTTCAAAAGTTAGTTTACATTTGCTGGTACTTCATTTACAAATGGCCAGTAGTGTATATCTGACAGAAATCAGTAAGTGTAGCTTCCACGAACCACAAGGACAGAGATATCGAACTCATCTACCTTGTTCATCAGTATGCTTAATGAACTAAGTGATCTCAGTCTCTGTGGTATTCAGGAATTTCCCAATACAAACGATCACAATTTTGACTATCCACACTTTGTCACCACAGAAGGTAATTTAGATAAATGAAACAAGCAATCCATGTAAATTTTTCCAGACATGTGAAATAGAGACAAAAATCGGAGAAGGGAATTTTTGTATAGAGGAATGCAAAGTGTGAAAATGAAGATACTTATTTTTTATGAGACATGATTAAACTAAAAGCAAAGGAAACAAAATGATAGCAGGTCAGTGTTGCTATAGACCTAAGAGAATAAATTAACCTCTTCCCTTTACAATGAGAAAACTAAGGCCCAGGGAGGTGAATGCTATTAGTGGAATTTCCTACATAGTAAATGGCAGGTTAGCTGGGAGTTCAGTTTTCTGACCCCAAAGCTTCCACAATAACAAAACGTGACAAGAGTTTTACTGTTAATAATTCTAATGTCTTTAGGCTTGCAAAAAAATTAAAATGTATAACAGAATGGAGACCTGATATCAATCTTCCATAAACTCCTTATTATATGTTTAGTATTAGAGGACAATATTGGTGGTATATGATCTATTGTCATAAATTAACATAAAATCCTATCTCATATCCAAAACTCTATACAATATTCCCCCTACACAGGGACTTTTGGATTTCAGGCCAGTGTTTCTTATATTTTTTTCACAAAAATGCTTATTTGCTATTGCAAAGGAAAGGGAATTCTATTGCCAGGAGGTAAGAGGTTCATCATTTCCAAAATGAAATTTTAGAAGTGATACCTTTCCCAGTTGCTTATTTTCATGGTTTCTCCCTAAAAAGTCAAGGCAAGTTAATGCACCAAATATATACAAAGCTCATGTATCTTCATGGATCTACACCAATTATAAATTGACTCCCTTCCTCGCTTTAGAACTCTACTATAGAAAGGTGAAAAAGAACTGAGTGTAATAACAATCAGAACAAAAAAGCTTTTCTTTGGTTCTTTGTTCCATGTGACAGTAATTCTCCAAAAAGAAACATAAATTTTAGAAAAGAGAAAATAATTTTGGCTACCTATTTCATTTTGCTGTCTAGGGCAAAATAGAAAATATATATATTTTAAGATTTACTTTTATTTATTTTTAAAATTTACTTTTATTTATTTTTAAGATTTACTTTTATTTATGCATACAGAACTGTGGTACAAGCCAGAGAAGCAGGGGTGGTGAGAGGATTCACCAGAGACCGAGTGGGGAGCAGAACAGGCCAACTGCCAAAGTACATTGCTGAGAGGAGCAGCAGGTGGGTTAGGATGGGTCTGCCACACCATATGGGTCACCTCTGGGGCTGGAGATCGAACTCATGCTGAAGTGGCTTTAACTTCTTAGTGCTGTGCTTTAACCCGCTGCACCACCAGGAGGGCCTGAAAATATTTTTTAATTGCCTACTTAACAATGAGAGAATATCCAGTCACACTTTTCAGATCATCCTGCAGTGTTAATGCAGTTATTTTTTTTCAATAGTATGTACTGATTGGTAAAACCAAAAGTTTCAAATTTTCTTCATTTGTCTCAATATCTCATCCAAAATGGACTTGAACACAACAAAAATATGAAATGTATACATTTCACAAAAGTCATAGAACTTTTCAAGAATGAGAAAAGAACCTTAACCTTCTTATTGTTCCATCTGCCTATGCTTAAACATTCGCCACAATATAAACTTTAAACAAATATCTATAGACTATTTGATATGTGGTAAGTCTAAGACAATGTCAGTATTTTCATAATACTTAGAATGGAGTGATCAATAACAAAAGAATGTAAATTAATTAAATATAAATTATAGTAAGTTTGTGAAGATTTAAAACAAAGCAATACAGTGAGGCTGACGTGTTGGAAAAGTGTTAAATTTATTGGGTGTCGATAAGAGACATCTCAGAGGTGGCATTTAATCTCAGCCTTAAATTGATAATAAAAACTGCCTGTAAAATCAGAGAAGAAAAATTTCAGTAAAATAAAAACTAGCTATTCTTAAGTCCCTATGGTAGGGATGGAAAAAGCACCAAAAACTGGAAAACATGGTTGAGAAAGGTGACTTCGTGTAAAAAATATGAGTAGAACAAAATCCTGTAGGATTGTCGCATCTCATTATTTTACAAGATGATATACAGCTTAGTGTTTAAGTAAAAAAGGGACATTGTAATAGGCAGTGACTGATGACATTATGCAATTTATTTAGACTGTTCTAACCATATTAACAGGTGTATAAAGTAAGGATTGCAATAGTTATTGCTGGAAAAAGTAAGGGATGTATGAAATGTCTACCTCGTTTGGATATGGGTGTGGTAGGAGAGCTGGATAAGTACATACATTGTCATAGACAGTGGAAGAAAAAAATCAACGACACTGAGAGTTTGTAGAATGGTGGGTGTGGGAAAGGTGGAAATCAATGGTAATCCCTAGATATTTGGTTCAGCCACAACACTGAGTGGACAGTAGTGTCATATTTGAAGTGGAGGAGGCCTGAGGAAAGAGGAGTTAAGAATTCTGTTTGACTATGTAAATTCTGAGACCCACATTCAATATCAGACTGAAATCTCATTTAAGTAGTTGCATATCTAAGTCTAGAATTTCAGGGGAATGACAGGACTGGAGAGAAGTATTTGAAAACCACTACATGTTAACAATATTTAAATGCATGGGAGAGGATGAACTCATCTAAGGTGAATACCTCTGAAACACATCAGCATATAGAAAATAAGAGGAAGAAAAGAGCTAGTAAAAGAGACTGATACTATTTATTTAATATATTTACTTGGGAAAAAATACCTTAAATGATACAGTTAAAATTAGAAAAACCAATATACATCATTCCATGCTAATTTAACTGTTATCATGTATATAAATGTGCCTAGAAGTGCTCACTGACTGTTGATAAAAATGTGTGTGAAAACATACATTTCCACACATTACTATTCACAAAATGTAGGGGGAAAAGAAACATTGTTAGGCAAGTGACGCACCATCTGACTGCTTTAGAGGTATCTGCCAACCTCTGCACTGGAGATTTTTTCTTTTCTCTGCCACTTCATATTAAGTAGCTCTACAGTTTCTACAATGTAGGTGGCTGTTCTTTTCATCTCTCTATCCCCACTATCCCTTTCTGGTTTTTACTCTTCTTCCAAAATTGAGCCCTCTGCCTGTTGAGATTACACCCTCCTGACTCACTTCTCTCTAAACACTGCATCATCTTCACCCACACACCACACTGGCATGGGACCAAATCTATCAATGTGTTTACAGGGCCTTTATTTTATGGGAACATTTGTCTAGGTATGAAGATGAAATGCGTTTTGTGTCATGCCTTTACCTACTACCATGAGGTGACATGGTCTTATTGTATGTTCAAAACAGTTCCCAGGGAGTCACAGAAAAGTAACTACCTGAAGAATTATGTTTATTTTCAGCTAGAATTTTACTCAATTTATTAACACAATAACCTTTCAGGTACTTTATTCTAATCACTGAGTCACATCAGAGGACATCACTGTCAGGTAACTTTATTACAATTAACTTTACAAATTAACTTTAATTTTTTACAATTAACTTATGATTATGAGATATTTCTTACTTTCATAACTTAATGTATGAGAAGAAAAAATAAAAGTTTTAATATATTCTCAACTTTCGGTCATAAATAAAATATTTAACTACATATTTGGTACCTTTTCTTATGCTTCTTAATCCTCTGAATAAAATGCAAACACTGTAATAATACAGTGATTCTCAACACACATTTTTTCCAAGTCAGACATATATATATATATATATATATATATATGAAAATCTTAATGGGGTATCTCAAGGTTCTCTTGAAAAGTTCCCTGAGTGGATATATTTTGTGACGGTACTTTACACAGAACTAGTGAATATATTTCTGTGTCTTTTTTTTGGAATAAGAATGGGAAAATGCAACAATGCAATAAATTAATAAATAAGTGTTGAATAGGACTATTAGAACATAAAGCTAGACCCCTAGGAATTAACACATCTAGGAAAATATTTTGTAATTTCATGAAAATTAAGAAATATTATGGATCATTTAAGAAAATGTAATCAATATATCATTTTACTGACCCACTAATATAGAAAATGGGTCTTTATTTATTTTTTTAAAGATTTATTTATTTATGCACATAGAACCAAGGTGCAAGCCAGAGGTACAGAACAGTGAGAGAATTCACCAGAGACAGAGTGGGGAGCAGAACAGACGGATCACCGAAGGACACTGCTGAGGGGAGCAGTGGGAGAGACAGAAGTCTGCCATGCCATGTGGATCACCTCTGGGGGTGGGGATGGAACTCGCACTCAAGCGGCTGTGGTAGCTTGTAGTCCTCCATCCTAACCTGTTGCACCACCAGGGAGGGGTGCAGCTCCTTCTTGATTCATTGTTACAGTTAGTAGGAATTTAGGTAAATGGTTGAAAACCTAGCATGTAAGAATAGTGAAAAGCACAGAAAAGGGGCACATGATAAGCTGACTCCCCTTTTGACAAAAACAGAAAGATTTTTACAAACATCATGCAAAGTATCAATTTTCAAGCATTTAAATTTTTAAAAATGTTTTCATGCATTTATACCCCCTTTCCTCCTATTTACAATGTATGGACTATGCACTTTCAATACCAACGCTGGGAAACCACACCCAGCATAACTCTAGGTAACTCCATGACTAACCAAATCTCAAAACTGGGTCCCCCTAGCATAGAGTTTAAAATCAGTCCTGGGGGAAATTCTCACTGTCTATAACCCCTCTTTGTAATGCAAGCTATGTGTCTAATTAACTCCATTATTTTAACTTTCTTGGTGAATAAGAAAAAAATCATGCCCTTCATGTTCATAAACATAGAGAGGGATAAAGTAGCTGGATGCCTTAACACCCTTGCCCACACAAAAAAATTCTCTTCATATGACACTTTCTCTTCTTCCCCATTGAGACTTAAATTAACTCGTAGCTACAGCATTGGGTAGGATATCATTTTAAAGATAAAATAAAGGTAGGATATTTAAAATGGTATTAATGCTGCTCTGTTGATAATTACTTCTGGATTAAACAGTTGAGCAGGAACTAATCCCACCAGTTTCACTGTAAAATTATGTACTACTGTCTTAATTATCTGAACCAGTATGCAAAATAAATGGACTGCAATTATGATGATAGTGATTAGAAATATTCTATGCTTCTCATTTATTCTTGGCCTTTTTTTTTTTTTCTTATGCTTTCTTATCACTAAGAACCTCATATTTGTTTTCTGTTGTTTTCAACAAAAGTTTCTTAAACAATGGAGGAAAATAACACTCCTACTACCAAATAATAAGCATTTCTGCGTTACTAACAAGAGAAGTTACATCTGTAAGCTTTCATAACAGACAACCAGGGAATGTAAAAAAGCAGTCTTTTTGTAGCAAAGTAACACTGTAACTGGAATAGCAATCTGTCTCCCGGAAAACAAAGGCACTGCCATAAGAGCCATCTTGCTCTTTGCCAAGATTCCCCCAGAACTACAGATGCTTAGAAAGAATGCCTACTGCACCTCCTATTCAGAAATTTAAAGAGAGATCTTTTAAGAGCTGAAAGGTAATATTTGGTTTGCGATGGAGCCTTGTATTTTATGTCTTTGTTCTGCTTTTGATTTCATATTGACATACAAATCATTTAATTTTTTAAGTATTTTAAAGCAATTCTTTTAAATTACTCTTTATGTAATTTATTTAAGTGCTTGGAGTATGAAATGTATAAAGTAGCTCAGATATAAAGATGAAAATGTAGATGTGAGGACAAATTATCAAGAAAGAGATTTGACTTAAAAAGCCTGAAATCACAAACTACTCACTCAAGATTTGTCAAGCTCCCAAATACATTAACAGAATATGCTTAACAGTTTTCCAGTTTTCACAAAACACTTAAACATGATGTTACTCTTGCCTTGTACATGATATCATTTTTTACGGTCATTAAAATGGAAAACTATCAGATTACTTAACTGACAATAAAAAAAACTTTCCTTTGGTAATCACAGAAGCACAGGGGTTTTGTTATAATATTATACACAACTTAAGAAAATCTCAAGACAAAACCACCTTATTTTAAACTATGACATGCCAAATTCTCTTCCTTTTTATGCAGCTTCTTTACCTGTGGACTAGATTGTCTTTCTCTCACCATTTCCTTTTTATTTTCAAAGTTGAGTTTTAGAGTATAAATTTGTTAACATAGTAAATACAATTGCTTAGTATGGTTTTTGTAATTGTAATATCAATGGTGATCTATGTCTAATAATTACTCAACCCCAAGTTGTTGCAGTACTACAAAACAAGATATAAGTTAAAAGGAAAATGATAATGATTTACATATGGGAGTCAAAGTCAGGCTCCAATTCTCACATGAACACTTAAAATATTTGTGTCTGGAAGAGAAAGAAAAATACCGGATGGTTTCACTCATAGCAGGAGTATAATGGACCAGGCGAGAAACTAACAAAAATAATGAACAACCATATACCAGAGACATTTTATGGGGGTGGAGTGGGAAATGGGAT
>NW_004567103.1:17545619-17604557 GCF_000260355.1 Condylura cristata | reverse complement strand
AAAAAAAAATAAATAAATTATTTGTGTCTGGGTTTTCTTATATGGAAAATAGGAATAATACATAATAGGACTGGGGTGTCTAAAATTTAATTCTAACTTAGCTTTTTAAAAACTGTACATACTAGTTCCCTCTCCAAAACTGTTGCTTTTCTAAAATGTCTATTTTTACTAAGGGACAAAATAACCCACATGGTTTTCTAAATGAGAATTTAGAAATTATGATAATTTCCTTTTCGTCCAATTAAATATCCATTCACGTAGATTGGTATGATCCTCTTGAGAGTATCATTAAAAATTCTACTGTTTCCCATACCCCCTGCAATCTCCCCAGGCCAAGTCACAACTATTTCAGGCAAACTGCTGTTCATTCCTTTAGGTGGTCACTGCTATCTCTTCTTTCACATCTCTCCTGTACTCTGAAGCCCTAGAAATTATAAAACACCTATGTGAATGTCACACTTTCCAGCTTAAAACCTTTCCAAGTGAACCTCTTAAAATGGCCCACAGGGCCCCCTGTGGCTGCCTTGGCTTAAGTTCTTCAATTCCCCCCAAAAGTTACCAAGCCCACTTCTCTAACTAGAAGACTATTGCTTTTCCATCAGGTTAACTACAAACTTATTCAGTTTCCAAGTATTGCTATGTCAACAGACTTCTGTGAAAGCAAGTTTAGCCTAAATCACCTTGCATTCTCAATAAACAGTATTTAAATGATTTTTAAATAACTCTTTTCAAATAGAGTACAGAGGGAAGATATAGAGAAAAGGAAATAAGTCAAAATGGAAATTTTGAGACATGATCTGAATAGAGAAAGCTGTACACTAGCCTACTTTAAAGTTTCCTCTCCTCCTTCCTTCACTTCAGCTGAGAGAGGTTTCCACTATGCAATAAAGAAAGTTTATTATATAACCCAGATAACTAGAGGAAGAAGAAAAAGTACTATAACTGCCACACAAAAACCCATTAAAGATTAAAAGTAGGAGAACTGCCTTTGTGATGAGTGCAAACTATCTTCTGTGGAGGCAAGGATTTTTTCATCTTTTCAACTAATTTGTATTTTTAAATCATATTGAAATAATGAAGATGCACATGCAGCTCTAAGAATATGGGCATATTTGAAGAAAACAGATAATTAGGAAGTACATATTTTAAGGTGTGTCACTTGGTGATTGATTCACATTGTGAAGTAATCATGACAATCAAGTAAATTAACATGTCTATCACCTTGTGTGTGTGTGTGGTGAGACTATTTAAGTTTTATCTTCTTTAGTATATTTAAAATAGATAGCAGTGTCATTAACTATGGTGGCATTACATCTTCAGAGCATACTCATCTCTATAGCTGAAACCTTGTACCCCCACTTCCTCTTCCCTCCCATCCTAGCCAATCAATACTCCATTCGGCTTCTTTGATTATATTTTCCCAGGACTGGATACTGACTAGGTAGAATAGAAAGAAGAGTTCTGGAGTCATTTTAAGCCCTGTTCTAGAGGATAAATGGGAGGGAGAGGACTCTAATGAGTTCGAGCAGGCAACCATCAACACAGAGCTTGAGAAGCTCGGACTGCCCAAGTGTAGGGAGAATCACCAGCATCAAGATAGTTCTCACTAGAGGGAAATCTCAAGATGGGAATATTGAACTCAGGAGAGAGTTGCTTCTGTTTGAAGGTCTCAGATCATCCCCAGGGAAATAACTTTCATGTTTCTACTTTCTCCTCTTCCCTCTCAAGTGCAAGCCCTTGAGGGGCAAAAGCAGTAGCAAATAAGCTGTTAGGCAGAGAGAAAGAGAAGAGAGTAAAAGCTACTGCATCTCCTTTCTGGAAGACAGAAGTTGCAAGCAGTGGCCTTCATTAGCACAGAGGCAAGGGGATGTTTACTAATGAACGAAGATTAAAGTACTGATGAATATCTTGGAAGAGACATTTTTAATTGTACAGCCCTGAAAGGTGACTGTAGAGTTGCTTGTGATTCAAGAGTGAGCAGAAAAGTCACAAACACTCTCCAAGTAGGACTAGGAGACAATCCTGCTTCATAAATGATAAATGGACACTGGGAAAACAACAAATAGGTTTTCATTACATGGAATTTGTGGTTTTTATTTGTTTGTTTTTATTTATTTATTTATACATACAAAAGTAAGGTATGGGCCAGAGGTACAAAGGTGGTGAGAGAATTCACCAGAGACAGATGGAAAGCAGAGTAGCAGACTGACTGAAATACACTGCTGACGGGAGCAGCAGATAGGACAGGAGAGTTCTGCTGTGCCATGTGTGTGGGTCACCGCCCTGGCTGGGGATCCAGCTTGTGCTGAAATGGTTGTGGTTAGGTTCATGGTGCTGCACTTTAACCCACTGCCACCAGGGAGTGCCCAGAGTATGTTGTCTTCAACATTCATTATACTGTCACAACATTTCAGTTATTGTATTGACAGCAGTTAAAGTCAGTCATCGTGGGATTTAATTTTGTGAGGGGTGGGGGAATGGAAACTATAAGGGGTATTGCAAAATAGTCCCTGAACACCACATATTAAATTCCCTTGTCATGTCAAAAAGTTCCAATCTGTCAAAGTTAGGAATTAGTATCTTTATTTTAGATAGCTCATTATGAGAAGCAATTAGAATCCATACTAAGTGTTTTAACATTATACATTTTGATTTTTTCTTATATGAAAAGTATAAAATATAGAATATTTTTCTGCAAAGTACATAAATTGAATAGAATATAGAAAGAATGCATTTTTACAGATCAATGTGTACATGTCAAATAAATTTGAAAGTGAAATTAAATAGAGAGACTTAAATAGAATCTAAACTCTATTGACTACTGTCAATCTAATTTTCTCCTTCCTTCTCTTGGTCATCTCAATTCTTTAAGAAAGGAAATTCAGGGCCCAACAGCTTAAAGCACAGCACTGGTGGCCCAACAGGTTAAAGCACAGCACTGTGAAGCTAGCTGCAGCTTCTTCAACAGGGTCTGATCCCAAGCCAGGAAGGTGATCCACATGGTGTAGCAGACCTCTCCTGTCTCATCTGCTGCTTGCCTTAGCGTGTACTTACGTTGATCTGCCTGTTCCACTCTCCACTCTAGCTCTGGTGAATTCTCTCACTCCCTTGCACCACTGGCTTATACCCCAGTTCTGTATGCATAAGTAAATATATCTTTAAAAAGAAAAAGGAAATTAAGTGTTTCAGATAAAATCAACATCTAGCCTAGTTGTAAGAAACTTACATCAGGTTGATTTAAAAGATATTTTGGAGATGTTCTGAGGTGTCAGGTATGATGTTATTTCCACCATTAACTAGTTCCACGAGCAAATTAGTTCACTATGCTAAGGGTCATGTCTTCATACCTAAAAATACAAGATTATAACCCTACTTCACAGGGATACTGTGAAGATTAAATGAGAGACTTATACAAATGTTTTATCACATTGCCTACCACAACAGAAATGCTCATATGTATATATAAGAAACTAATAATATAACTTTGATACATCAGTATAGGCAAAATGGAATTTTGTTTGTTTCTTTTTTTCTTTTCAACCAAAGCAGGAAGGTTGCTATGAAAAATAACATTTTATTCCCATTTAAATTCTAGTAGTAAAAAAATTGTATAAAAATGATATATTCCACCAGAACCAAGATAGATGACTTAGAACAAAATTTTAACAGAATTATTATGAAAAAGGATACAAGTATATCAATGAATTTAAAAAGTGAATATATACATATATATTAGATTCATATACATATAATTTATATATATATGTGATTTTTTTGTTTTAATAAAATTGTATATACTAGGTTTACTTCATATGTGTGTTTTCTGAAATGTTTGAGGGACAAAAGGATTCAATAAATAACTTTGTGATAATTAGCCAGCCATTTGGGGAAAAGTCATGATTCCTCATTCACTGGTTAATTATAAGTATATACCAGATGTTAAAATGTAATATATGAAAACATAAGATGCTTACAACTAGAAAAATGTAAATTCATATTTTATAACACTGAGATTTTATCACCTTACTTAAAACAATATATTAAAGACAGCATCCACAGGGAAAATTATAATAATGAGAAGATATTAAAAATTCATAGATGGAAAAATATCAAAATAAGACCTAATAAAATCAACCAACTAAACAAAAAAAATCATAAATAGGTTGAAGTTAGAATTCAAAATAGAAAAAAATATATATGCCTGTGCCTAAATTCCTATATAATCTTAGGAGTAATTTAATTCAGAACAGTTGTGACTTCTTTAACATCTGACAATTCCATCTATCAGGTGCTGCTTCTTTGAGAGTACTTGAAAGGCCTTTTTCAGATAAAGCAGTTACTAAAGATCATTATAACAGGAGTGACTTTAGAGATCATTCTGGTTTACTCTCTGCATCATATAGACAAGATAACTAAGACATAGTGAAGTTAAATTACTAAGATAAATAGAGATATGCTAAAGAAGCTACAGAAAAACCCTGGTTGAAGAACAAGAAGATCAAATATGCCTTCTTTTAGGAGGGGGACATTGCAGCTGAACTTGGAAGACTAATTAATTATGCTCCTGACTAACGGGACAATTTTAGGATAAATAATAAAGAATATTACATACAAAGACCTGAGACAGAACAGAACATTAAGTTCATTATTCATTACATTGTCTAGCTATTTGGTAAAATGAATATATAGGGTATTAATTGTGTTAGAAAAAATTATAATATGAGCCAAACTGCTAATATGTGTGTACCAAACTAAATAATTTTAAGACTCTCCAAGAAGTGATGTCAGATCCAGAAAATTTTACAATTGGGAATTAATATCATGAGATAAGTGTTTTAGAAAGCAATCATGTCAGCACCCTGAGGGATGTGTAAGGGGATGGAATGTAGGGATTTATAAGCATTCACTTCTTTTCCAAGATCCTGCTGAAATATCACTAGTCTTTTGAGTTTTATCTTGGGAGAATGAGTATTTTTTCCTTTCCTTTTTATACTTTGTGTAGGTTCTATTTCTTAAGCATTTATTAAACCAACACATATAAATTTCTGGCTTCCTGACTAAAATGAGGTTAACAACAAGGGCTATGCTTTCATAGCACCCCTCCAAACAACATAACCAGCATTGGAGAACTCACTCATTCAAAAAACACCTAAGGCTAGGTTCTCTTTAGGGTTCAAAAAGACAAGAAATAGTGCCCACATTCAATGCCAGTGATGAGCTTCTTGTATATAAACAAGACCCTATAGTCAAAGACTGTCAATGAGTGTGCAATGACACATGTAAAACCACAGTAGAAGACAAAAAGAGATGTCTACAGTCAAATAAGTAAGCACACAGTGTTTACATTCATAAACTAGAGAACCAAAGAAGATTCTGTGGGGAAATTTGCATTTGAAATAGGCATTGACACATAAACAGGGACAGTGATTTAGTAAAGAAAGGGTAAAAAGAAGGTAGAGTATAAACAAGGTGTTGAGTTCAAAAAGGGAAAATGGAACTACAATTCCTTAATATCAAATATGCTAGCATTGATTTTTGTTCTTGTGACTGCAACAGTTTGTTTGAATACAGATCCAAAGAGCTTACATACACACCTTATTGATTATTATATGCATGTCCCACCTACAAAGTATCTTTTATTTTTCAATTTGTTCTTATTTTTTTCATAACATTATAGAAGACAGTTCATTCAGTCATCTAAATGGCTTTACTAAGTCCCCTTTCTAAACAAAATACAAGAAAGCGATTCTTTATGTATAAGCATTTATTTACAGAGTTTATTCAAAGAAATGTACTAAGACAAAACCTCTCAGGTAAGTACTTTAACATAATGACAACATATATATTGTGAATAGAAAATCACATAAATATTGCAAAAGGATGTTTTAAATACCTAGTGTCTAGACATTAGCTTGAATTTCATTAAAAGTGTGTTCTTTATAAGAGAAGGAATATCAGTTAGTATGTCTATTTCTCTGAATATATTAGTGTGAGCCATATAAAAATGCTTATAGAAAATTCAATAGCATTGGTCAAACAAAATAGAAATGAAAGTGATTTTATTTTCTCTTAATTTTGTATATTCAGTATCACTTAATCATCTAATATATTTTATATATTTAACATAGTCTCATGTGATAATCAACCTGATTTATAAATATCTAGATTAATAACTAGATTACTTTTCAAAGGCAGATTACTGCTTTAGTTTCTCTGTAATTCTCTAATTCAGTGTCAAATTTGTGCTTAACAGGTAACTGGAAATATTTGGCAAGATGTGAAAAAGGGCGAGAAAATAGAAACTGTATGAAAATATCTATAATGACTTAAACAGATTATGTATCATTAAAATCCCTCTGGGGTGTCAAGGTCAAAATAAGTGAAGGTATTCACTGTGCATCAGTAGAAGTCAGGGATCAGAGAGTAGTCACTTTCCAAGAACTATTACCCAGCCCCATAGAACCAGGATTAATTTACAGAATTTAATGCTTAGTTGAAATAAAAATGTGCTTGTTCTCAGTGAATTGAGGATGAAGGTGGATGTAACAATTGTAGGCCTGAACTGGAATTATTTAATAAGCAGTCTGGTTGGAAGCAATTGGTCTCCAAGGAATGTTAGGCAATTTTCTCTCAATTTGAGTTAAACATCATGCCAGAAAAAGAACTCTAATGACTAGTCACAAATTGACTGCTGAAAAGATTTCTTTCTACCTTATAAAAAGCCAGAGAAGAATATTTGAGATGAAAGTAGCCACTATTACTCATTTGATTAGGTCTTAAAAGACTCTTACAGATGTGGAGCAATAGGCATAAATTTGAAGCTATCTAGTTGGTTCTGATTTGGGGCCAACACTCTCCTAAAAGAATAAATGGATCAAGAGGGTTTTCATGGAAAGGGAGTGACTTAGTGGCTTTCCACAGTCATTCAACAAAACTCAAGTTCAGCCTGAACAGACTTACACAGAAAAACCAAAAAAGGTCCCAGTTTAAGAGAGTCAACAATTAGTAACTAAGGGGGAAGGTTCCCCGAGTGTTGTTCATTAGGAATTAAACATTACTGAATAGATTTGAAATGGCAAACAGGTGGGCCTATAGCAGATAAAAAAAAGCATATAAAAAACCTCAGCATTGTGACATAACCCAATGTACAATTTGACTACCTTGACAAATGCACTAAGAGAACCTAAAGTCCTTAAGAGTTATCCAGGACAGGAAACATTCCAATAAAGAAACAGTCCCTATATTTTCTACTTTGCTGATAACACTCTCTCTGTGGTTGTAGTAATGATTAAGCAAAGTTATAAAGAAGTGAATTACATGGCTCAAAAATTAAGTAGTAAATATGATCTATATTTAATATTACTGACTTCTGTTATATTTATATTTCAATTTTAAGAGGGTACACACATAAAAACAGAAAAGTTCCATTGCATATTAGGCATTTTGTTTCAATAGAAAATTGCTTTTGATTTGATATTCATTTCTGTGAGCTTTTTGTGGTCACGAAAAGTCATTGAAACTCTCCAAAACTCAGTAGATCAATCATATCTATCAAACAAAATAGATTTTTGAGGGAAAAAAAGAAAATGTCAAAAATTTATACTAGACTTCTCAAGGGTGACTCTGAGGATGATGGAATACAATATCAAGTCATTCAAAACCATGAAGACATTTTCATGCACACACACAATTACTTTAAGTATAGGATTATGGATGCTTTGGTGGTAGGTGTAGTGTAGTAACATATCTGAAGAGGTGTGAACATGTACTTCTAAATCATGTAAAGTGTGAACAAGTGTTACCTCAATAAAAATGACAATAGGTGATGGGAAGCCTATGGGGATTACAACTGATTTTGAAAAAAAATTGCACACATTGAAGTAAAAATAAACTATTATATTATTTAAAAAAAAAAAAGACAGTGTTAAACTAAAGTGTTTGAGAGGAAAGTTAAATAAAAAACACACACTATCTAAACACTGTTCTAAGAGCATTTTAAAAAGGAAAAACAGGGCCCTCCCTGGTGGTACAAAGGGTTAGGACACAGCACTGCAAGCTAGCCACAGCTGCTTCAGTGCAAATTCGAACCCAGGGCCTTGGAGGTGATCCACATGGCACAGCAGACGTCTCTGATGCAACTGCTGCTACCCTCAGTGGTGTACTTTGTAGATCTGCCTATTCTGCTCCCCACTCTCTCTCTGGTGAAGCCTCTCACTGCCCCTGCACCTCTGGCTTGTACCCTAGTTCTGTATGCATAAATAAATAAATCTTAAAAACAAATAAATGACAGACATCCACTCAAAAAAATTCACCAAAATCCTGTAAGGAGAAACTAGGTCTATGAATTTAAGCCATGATTGACCTCAATACCTGTGCTCCAGTTCTAGGGTATGGAAGCTCCATCAGAACCTTGTTTAGCATTCTCTCCTCCTAGTTCTTAGTCTGAAATTACAATTTTACCGTGGGGGGTGTGATGGGGCCAGCTGCTAGAATTGTTACCCTCCTCTCCCAACCCTCACTGTAGAAACTATTTCTGAAGTCACAGCCAGCAGGACCAGGTTTTCCTCTCTCACAACCAGCCCCCATTGATAAGGCTGAAGTTCCATGCAGGTTTAATTGGCTATGATACTAAGACTTGTATTGCCCTAACCCCTAAGCCAAAAAGGGTAAGTTGGTACTAGTTCAAGGAAGCATCCCCTTGAGAGTCCTTCCTAGAAAAGAGGATTAAGGGACCTTCCTGGTGGCCTAGGGGTTAAGTCTCTGCTCTTCAACCACTGCAGCAAGCGTTTGATCCCGGGCCAGGGAGGTGAACCACATGGCACAGCAGATCTCTCCTGGCTCTCCTGCTGCTCCTTTCATAGCTCTGCCTCTTTTGCTCCCCACTCTCACTCTGGTGAATACTTTTATCTTTTACCACTGGCCTGTTCCCAAGTTTTTCTATGGAAAATAAATAATTTTTTTTTTTTTTTTACAAAGAGAGGATTACTATTTCCTTCTCTGATGCAGTGACCCAGAAATTCTGCATAGTACAAAGGCAGACCTTTAGGATCAAGAGCTCTACAACTCTGCCTTTGAAAAGAGAGAGCAGTGTTGAAACAGTGAACATCTTTGTGGAAAATAATGAAAAGGATTATTTTTCTTTTACAAGCAGTGACAAATCCAAAACCAAATTAAGAAAATATTCCATTTACAATAGCATGAAAAGTGATTACTTAAAAATATATATTTTTGAAAGATTTATTTATTTATGCATACAAGAGCTGGAGTGCAGGCCAGAGGTGTGGGGGCTTAGAGGATTCATTAGAGACATAATGAGGAGCAGAACAGGCAGGACTACTGAAATACACTGCTGAGGGAAGCAGTGAGAGAGACAGGAGAGGTTTGCTGCACCATGTGGGTCATCTCCCTGGCCTAAGGAGGTGGCTGCATTGGCTGCTGATAGCTTCATAGTGCTGTAGCTTATCCCACTGCACCATCAGGGAGGCTCCAGTAATATAATTTTTAAAGGAAGTTTTAGCTTTCTATACTGAAAATTAAACTATAATTATTACTGCAAAAACTTGAAGGTCCATATAAACAGGAAGATATTTCATGTTTTCAGTATTTTGTTAAAGTGGTAATACTTCTCAAATTGATCTACAGATTCAATACACTCCCTAATACAATCTCAGATAAGTTCCTGACAGTACTGACAAGCTGATATTAAAATTTACATAGAAATGCAAAGGACATAGAATGAACAAAATAAACTTTTAAAAAGAACAAAGTTGAAGTTTCATATGTTTGTCTGTCACAACTTGCCAAAAATCTACAGTAATTAACACATACAGACATAAAGACATACAGATCAATGGAACTGAGTTTGAAACCAGAGCTATACTTACATAGTAATGACATTAATATTTGACCAAAGTTCTAAGACAGTTCAACTCAGAAAGAACAGTCTACAAATGGTGCAGAGACATTAAATATTTACCTGCAAAACAATGAATATATACCAAAATCCACCTCACAATATATAAAGATGAAATAAATCAAACACTTAGATGAAAACACAGCAGTAAAATTCCATGACAGTGAGTTTGTCTATTGTTCCTTTCTTTAAACATCCACAGTTTTAAAGTTAAAATTGAAGCTGTCATTTTGTTTGTAAATCAATCATTTCAACAGTTTTATGATAGGTGTCTTATTTTGTAATAAAGCACATTTCCTTTGGCAGATTTAAGAATCAGATTTACATCTCACACCTTTTTTTCATAATATAAAAATACCTAGAAATTTCCATTTCCTTTAATATGAATTAAGTTATATAGAAATTATTTTCATGTGTTTAATTTTCTTTTGTAACTTGCTTCTTTTTCTGGTGTTGATGAGGTGATAGACAAGGAAACACAACTAGCATTGAATATGAAGATGCGACTGTGACAATAGTCAACTGTATCCCGAGCATGTCAGTTACTTCAGCTTCTCTGAACATCACTGAAGAGATGTTGAACAAGAAAGCTCACTCAATATAGTTTCTTTGGAAATCTGTAACACTGTCTATCATGTTAACTATTTCATGGAACATATAAATGCGCTTGATGAAAAAAATATATATATATATATTTGTTGAATGGAGATCTATATGCATTAATTCTTACCTGTATTTCTAAACTATCGCTGACCTTTCTAGGAGTGTGAAAAAACTTCAATTAAAGCAGACACAAGAACTGAAAAGGAAAAGCTGAAACACAGTTTAAATCAATATTCATTGATTTCTGGGGCACTATATTCACAGACAATAAACAGACACAATCCTAAAAGAAGTGGTCATAGACCCTAATCACAGAGATAATACATTTGCAAGGTAATGTTGTCTCAAGTTCAAGCAAATTTGCATAATCAGATGGCAGCAGCTTCATGAATGTAATTTTTAAGTACAAAAGACATAATTTTCCATCACTATTAAAAGCATTAAAAGCTATAAACTATCACACTGAAGTGTATAGTTTTAGGTAATATTCAATCAAAATATTTATTAATAAAAAAATTACCTTAAAAATAGACCAAAAAAGTTGTCATTTTCTTTTTTGTTACTGTCATAAAAGCAATTTGCTGTTGTTTTAAATTTATTATGATGAAACATAAAACATTTGAAATAAATTGTAGCATTATTATTTTCCCCAATGATTCATAGATAGAAAGGGAAATCTACTGTCCTTCTCTGGGTAAATCATCTCACTTAATTGGAGTATGTTAAAAATGACAGTAGGGATCTTTTGAAGTCCTGTCTTTGGCCATACATAACAATTATGTAAGGGGGAAAGGATGTCTGAACAAACTCTATAGATACAGGTTTTCTGGACTCCACTCTTACCCCAGACACTGGAACTACAAATCCTATCAACACCAAACAGAAGCATGCTGGGACCTGAGGGTGGAGTAAAGCAGCCAGGTTTGGATATAAAACTGGATATGTCCAAGGGTCTCTTGGCCTCTATGTTTATGACTTGTCTTTGGCTCTTTACCAGTTTTCAGCATGTTATTGGGGTTCCAGGTCAGCGGAACTGATAGGACACATTAATCAACTTATCTCTCTCTCTTTCCCTGAGTTATCCATTTCCCTTTTCTCTTATAATAAGCCCATTATTAACCTTTCTGTGTGTGTCTTAAATTGAACTTTGATTGCACAAAGGAGGACCCAGAGTCAAGCAATCCAGAGTCAAATTCACATTGGGTTGCCCTGTAACCATTTCTATGTCAATTATTTCATTTCATTCTCCCCAAATATTATGAAACCAGTAATAGGTACAGTTATAGAAAGGGGAGACTGCCCATATCACACAGCTAGCAGAATAGCAAGACTTAAATTCATATTAATTCTGACTCCAAGTTTTGCTCTATCTATAGCATTTTCCTAGATAATAATTTTAAAATGTTTGCATTCTGGTCAAAGGAAAATAGTGAAAAGTTATAGAAATTACAACTTTAGTCTAATTCTGACAAGCTGATAGATAACATCAAGTGCAGTCCTAGGATTAAGAGGAATCACTATTCTACTTTATGATACTTTTCTTAGGCAAATCTTCAGTTTCATTTATCAAGTCAGTCCATAAAATCCTGATCTAGATATCACGAGGGCAAGCCAAGTGATAAGAAGCACAGCAGAATGATTTCTCCATATCCAAATGTCCAAATTCTCAAATTTAATCTTTCTAGACATTCAATGAATCCTCTCTCTTAATAGTTCCATTGCAGCATTGAGCATTTAGTGTAAAAGGGACAGAAGAGACATTTCTTATAGAATGAGTTCCCTGGAGGAGTATTCATTCTTCCCAAAGCAAGCAAGAGCCACTGACAGTAAGAATTCACTCACATTAGACTATTTCACAACTGGTTTAGAACTACTAGTCTAATCTCATTATAGTAAACTGCAGGTATTTTCATGGACTCTCACTGCTAGTAAGTTATAATCCCCATTCCTAGAGTTGCAGCCCTGTCTGGTTCATTTATTCAAATGAAGAAATATTTAATAAATGCCCATCAAATGTCAATTACCAGTTAGGCAAAAAATGAAAATGGTAAGAAAAAAGTAAGCCTGTATTTTCATGAAGCTTGATTTTCTTTTCATGGAAATAGTATTTAATCACATATTTCAGCAAGCCAGTATATAGTTAGAAGTTGTTAATGCTAAGAAGCAAAGGCATGTTTTATATAAAAGAATCAACTTTAAGTAACAAAAATTGGCCAAGGCTTGAGGAAAACTTCCTTGAAAACATAGTGTTTGAACTGAGATCACAATTAAGTAGGGAAGGACTAGACAAAAATGGTAAAAAAAAGTGAGAAATTTCTAGGGAAACAGAGAACCAGCAGATATGAGTCTTGCTGGTAGGAAGGAAAAGAAAGACTACTGGGAAGGAGGGAACAATCTAAAAACAGGCTGGGATGCAAGCTGGTGCCAAACCATCAGAGCTTGTGCATACCATATTAAAGTCTATATTAAGAATTGAAAACTAGAGACCTGCCTGGTGGCCCAAGTTAAAACACAGCACGATGAAGCTATCCACAGCCACTGCAGCATGAGTTTGATCCCCGGCCAGGGAGGTGACCCATATGGAGCAGCAGACTCCTCCTGACCTGCCTGTTATTTCCCTCAGTAGTGTATTTCAGTAGATCTGTCTGTTCTGCTGCCCACTCTCTCTGGTGAATCCTCTCCCTGCATCTCTGGCCTGTATCCCAGTTCTTGTACTCATAAATAAATAAATCTTAAAAAAGAATGAAACCTAGACTACTATCTCACACTTTATGTGAAACTCACATTGGATAAAAACTTGAATGTTAAGGCCTGACACCATAAAATATAAAGAAGAGAATATAGGCAAAGTACTCCATTGAAGTTCATCTCAGAAATATATATAAGACTCATCCCCCACTCGATCTCTGGTGACGCTTCTCATGTTCCGCACTTCTGGCCTGTACCCCAACTCTTATATGCACAAATAAATAAATCTTGACTAACAAAAGAGATATTTATAAAAGAGAGAGAGAGAGAGAATTTATATTCAAGAGGAATTAGAAGTCACTTTAGATTTTAGGAAGTACGTGTGTCACTGGTAGAGAAGGAAGATTTGAAGAGGTTCATGTTAAATTTCTTCCAAAGACAGTGTAAGAAAACATCGCTACAAAGACTGCAGGGCTAATTCATAAGGCTAACATCCACTGATGAAAGTAAATTTTAAGTCAAGTTTTGATAGTGATTCTAAGTTACCGTCTATAAATGCAATATTCATAGAACATTGTGGTTAGGACAATCTATAACATAAACTGTACATAGATGAATCCTGGTCATTTTAAAAACAAAAGTCTTATACCAGTGAGGAAAAGGGTTTGCTTTAAAATCAGCTCTAGAACTGAGAAGAACTTGGTCTTCAGGGAGTAATTTTTCCCACTGATTCAAAATGAGTGTTTTTATCTAGTAAAAATAAAAGCTAAAGAACCTTTATCCCAGTCTGCATGCATAAATTAATAGATTTTTTTAAAAAAGAATGTAGTCAAATATCCAATAATGATGTTTTTATTAAATATATTGTACCACATTATTTGAAATGCAAAGTAATGATGAATAGAATTAGAATCACATCCTGAACACCCGAAGAAAATGTTAAAAACTGGTTAAACTTTGCCCTTTCCACTAGTCAAATTTCTTAGCAAGAAACCAATTGAACACTTATAAAAAGTAAATAAAGATATTTTAATAATCAGTCTATTAATAAATGATGGGCAGGAAATATGGACAACATATATAATGAATAGTACCTGAGGCTAGCAACAACTGACATCTCTTCACCTAAAGGAGAGAGAACATGCCAGAAGCTGAGCAGTGTTTCCAAGGGCAACCTTAAAAAGAGACAGTTAATAAACCTCTCATTGGATAAACACAGTCAGAAGTCAGAAGCAAGAAATTGTCTTGCTACAGTCCACACAGAGAAATTTCTGGTGAATAAACAGGGTGAAAAGGGGTGGTGAGTAAATCTGATGGAGGAATGGGAAATAAGATATATGTAGTTTACCCCAAAAGCTATCAGACTTGAACTAGTAAATAAAAGAGATGAAATCTTTACTTCTAAGATCAATGTATGCATAGAGATTTATTATTTAGGAATTTAAAAAAAATCCAGATATATGAAAATGTATATGACTTTCTACAATGATCATTATAAGTGATGATCAAAGGCCATATAAAACCTGGAATTTGGGTTATACTCTGGGATTTAGAAATTATTGAGGTAGTCTTCAGGCTTTCCATTCATAAACAAAGGTTCACATTTAAATTTGACATCTACAAGAGAACACATATGGAATTGTCCTTCGGCCTATGTGATTTCTGCTGAAAATGAGGCATGAGAAAAATGAGAGAGGCAAAAATTCTTCCAGGATTTAGCTTGGCCCTCTGCTTATGTATTCAAGATTTCAGCTCTAACATTGGCACCATAAAAGGACAAGATACACAACCAATTCAACAGAAACAACAAGGAAATTGCTTCATAAATGTTAATTATAGCCAGTCATCTAACTGGACAAGCAGCATGTCAAAATAAGATACATAAAATACTGCTTTTAGGAATGCTTAAACATACCATTAAAAATATATATCCAAGAAAGAACTGGTCTGATTGTGGTTTATCATTCATGGAAGAGTAAATCAACCAATACATATATTTTAGTAGGTTAATTTTTTATTTATTCAACATATTAAGATAATAATGTTTCTAAATAAAGAGGTTTCAGTTGTTACTATTTCTTTGTACACTTTATTTTAACTTAATACCTACATCAATATAAATCTCCTAAGGTAACTAGATATTTCATTAAAACCATCTTAGTGGTCTCAAGAATCCAGAAAGGCAACAATTACCTTCATTTTACAAGGTGATTAATATCCATAAAATTCAAGGGCATTTGATTTTGATGAGGTATTGGTGCTATGTTTCTCAAGGTTATAGTCTCTTGAAATAAACATACTCATTTAATGGTTCTGTGAAGTAATTTTTAGCAGTAACCATCTCATAGATGATACTAAAGAGTTACCAGGAATGGGAATTTTGAAACTTTATCAACCAATCACTTATATCTCTTCTTCTACCAAGCTATACTCGAAAACTTGTTTGAAATGGACTGGGCATAGGACATGGCAATTTCTACAGGTAACCTACCACATCTTAGGAAAGTGTTAATATGTTCAAGTGCATAACTATTTGTAGAACTAAGATTCAAACCCAAGTTGTAAGTTTAATTATAGGGCCCTTTTTACAACAATACATTTAGTATTCTCTTCAGACACCATCAAAAATAAGCTTAAAACAAGAAACATTTCTAAAATTAAAGCACTTAAAAATTAAAGTGCTATGCCTTAGAAAATTATTGTTTGGGATTTGTTAATGTACTAATTAATGAGTTTAGTTGATCTAATTCTCATTCATAAGGCAAATTACATTTGTTTTGTAAGAATGCTTTATTTTTAAAGGTCTATTTATTTACGTACACAAGAGCTAGGGTACAGGCCAGAGGTGCAGGGGGTGAGAACATTCACCACAGACAGAGTGGGGAGGAGATCAGGTAGATCTGCTGAAACACACTGCTGAGCAGTGGGCAGATTAGGAGAGATCTTCTGGGAGATTCATAGTTCTGTGCTTTAACCCACTGTGCCAGCAGGGAGGATCCTGTAAAAATGCTTTAATTGTAAGCTGCTGACTTCATGGAGCAAATGTCTCAGGGTATTAAATATATTTTTTGATAAATCTATATATTCTAATACTGCAGTATAACTTAGATTAAAATAGAATAAAATCATATAATCATTGAATTAATTACATGCTAGACATTTTTATTAAATAGCCTTGGGCATTTCTCAGAATGTCTGGGTCACTGATAACCATATATTAGACTTTAATTCTGTGGGTGGTCTATCTCCATTACAGCCAACAGGTCAGAAAAATCAAAGCGATTAATCATACATAATTTTAGGTATAATAAAAAAGAACAGAAGGCATTGAGTTCTCTACTGAGTACACTTTTATATAATTTATATGTTTTTGATGTAGTGTAATATATCATTTCGGTTGTTCTTACATAATGTCAATCAGAGTTAATTGAATTGAGAGGTAAAGTACTATGTCAGTAGTCATGAGGTTGCTAAGAAACATTTTTAATATGGTCTAACTTTCAAATTTACTTTCAAGATTATATATGGAAAGTTCTCTTGATTGAAAATGGAAAAAAAAATCACAAATAAGTTTGTTATGGTTGAAAATAAAGTTTCAGACGGTTTGATTTCTTTCACTTACACATTTGTGATAATACCTTATCAAGTTAATATCCAAGTTATAAATTTACTTTAATATAATCATAAACTTAACTCAAAAATTTTAAACTTACTCTACCTATTAATATATTAAAGCAAAATCAATGTTTAGAATAAATGTCTATTTAAGTAAGAAAGTACCAAAAAAATGAATATCATATCAACTGGTTTATTGATGAGTCAATTATCTAATTTAATTAAATCATTTAAAAACATTGTGGAAATGCTCTATATAATTAGTCCATAGTCACTTAATTCATATGATAGTTTGTATCTGGAATTAATAAAACATTATTTTAATCTATTATAGTCATTATTCATTTGCTCAGTATCACCTACATAAACATTAAAATGTTAGGTTATCAGAAAGGTAAAAATGTATGGTAGTTTATACATCCCATTTGATTTTACTATATGAAAGAGTTCAAAACAATTCAATTTGGTTCAACAGTGTAAAATTACAATGGAATATCATTACTGTCTATTACTTAAATGATCTATAAAACTAAATTATTAGCAAACAAAAGGATGAATGGGAATATTTATGTCTGTTAAGTATATGTTAGTACAATTAATCTGGGAGGGGGAATATCACTGTCTAGTCAAGTTTAACTTACACATACACTATGACCCAGAAATTCTTAGACACATCTAATAAAACAGATACAAGAATGGCTATTCTGTGAAAGCCACAACAGACAAAACTTGTAAACAATTGAAATGTTTATCAATTGCAGAAATGATAATAAAATTGTGATAGAGAAATATAATTGAAAACTAGACAACATTAAATTTGATGAACTGAGGAGAATGAAACAACACAAATTAACAACCACAAATATATTGAGTAGAAGAAGGCAGGCACAAAGAATACATATGCTATGGTTCAACTATGTAAACTTCAAGAATAGACAAACTGTAGTATTAATATACTTCAGTATATTAAAGTATAGTATAGTGTATTAAAGTAACTAGGGCAGTGGTTACTTCTGGGAAAAGAAGAACAGTAACTGGGAACAACCTTCCAGGGATATAGAAAGTTGCTAATGATACATTTTTTAACTGTAGATACTAAAAGAGTGTTTTAGTTCATGAACTGTAAACTTATAACTGATGTAAAATTACATGATGCTTTTATAGATATTTCTGAACATAGCAAATCTACAGCAGTTCACAAGCCATAATTGAAATTTTCCAATATGCCAACATGTTTTCCTGAATATTATTATCTTAATATTTACATAAACTTAGTGATATATGTGCTATTTCATTTTCTTTTAGATGAGGATCCCAAGTCCTGAAGAAGTTAAATATTTGTAGAAAGGCTCAGTTTTGTGGCTATCTAGGGAAGTTTAAAAATCTTTCTTGGTTGACTCCACACTCAACTTCTTAAGTATAGACTGTCATTCTTTTCAATGGTAAATATAAATAACTAATTTATTCTAAGGACATCAGTGATATTGGTAGAAAGGGGTAGGCTTCCTGCTTCTCTACCAATGAGAAAAGAAATCCTTGAGCGTGGATACATTGTGACTACCAAACTGTAGTTATAAATTTACATTCAAAATATTGTTGGTAGTGTTTATTAAATTTCTCACAGAACGAAGGTATTTTCTTGTCTGGGTCGTGGTCTACTGACATTAATATACCTCTCTCACTAGCCATATTTCCAATGAGTATAGCTATGAGTATCTTACCTGATATAGTGTACATAATTCTCTGTTGGAAAAAAATAAACTTAAATACATTTTTTACACTGGATAGATCATAATGGTGGTAATAAAAGAAAAATCAATTATTAAATTGAAACTTATCTTTCAAGAAAGGAATGTCAGAAATCAGGTTGCCTTACATATATAATTTCATGGTCTTTTACTTTTCTATTATTAGAACAGTGCCATTAGTTCATTGTACACATTTCAATCATACCAAATACAGAAAATGGAATGTAAAATTCACTAAGAGCTGTCTAAAATCAGAAACCACTTGCAGGTATAAACATATTATTCCAACTGTGCTTTTGATTTCTTTATAAAAATAGCAGATTTATAAACATTAATATAACAAAATTAATATGATTTTAATTAAACTACTTCCTTCATTTAAAAGGAACCATTGCTATTAAATATAAACATATAATATGTGTGCCTATGTTATATAAATACATGTATATGTAATACATATATTTTTATCTGTATAGTGATATTTATTCCCTATGCATGTATAGCTAGTTATAATAGCACATAACTTTCTGAAAATGGACACATTAGGTTAAGAATTTAAAGAACTTGTTATTAAAAGATATTGTCAAATTTCACACCCCATTATATCTATTTTTATGCCCCTTATGCTTGCCAGCAACAGTTTTTAATAGCTCTCTATAAATATTACCATAAGCCTGTGGCCTCACTAATTCTATTAGTATATCTAAATGAATAGTCTCTGAGTCAAAAGAACAATAACACATTCTACCTAAACTGTCAGTTAGGTTTTTAAGAAAACAACTTGAGCTCTTACATCTTTAATAATAGAGGCCTGTGCAGTACAGAAGTTTCTGAATGACCAATCCTTTATTTCTTGGTATAAAAACTTTCAAGTTTTAATAGCCTCCAATACAGAAAGTTAACTGTAAAGAGATTATTAGCATATCATATATTACTACTATTAAACATAAAGCAAACAAAAATCATTACAGAAATTTCAGGTTAGGAAATGTATCTTTGTGACAAAGTACACTGCTGAGGGGAGCAGCAGGCAAGACAGGAAAGGTCTGCTAAGACATGTGGGTCACCACCAGGGCCGGGATCAAACTCACACTGAAGCTGGTGCCACTAGCTTGCAGTGCTGTGTCCTAACCCATTGCGCCACCAGGGAGGGCAGCTAAGCAGCTTTTTATAAGTAAAATATATCAGAGCAAGAGACAGACACTTGTGAACACAACTTTGCTATGGTTGTCAGATACAGACTACAGATTTTGTGAATCTTACTTCCTTCTATCATCAAGTGCAAAGTAAATGCACAAATATAAATATTACACGGCATACATTTTACTAATTATCATTTTAAATCCTGTAGACTTGTAAAATTAGTCACTATTTAGTTCATCAATCATAAAGAATACCAACTCCTTTCATAATGGGAATTTAACACAAATTTAGGAGCTTTAAATTTGCAGAAAATAGGTAAGAAAGGACATTAGAATTGAGGGGAAGAAGTAAATATATAACATTTTATCAAATGATGATTCTTTACTCTTAGGTTTGCCATACATTATCAATCTGTTTCTAGTGAATATCACATTTTTTATATTAATTTACATATTTCCCCTTTCAAAGCACCAGCACTTCAAATTCCACCTAGTACAGTAAATGCACTAAGAATCCACTCATGTTAAAACTAACAAATGAATTCTAAGCAGTATTTTAGTTCATAACACGATACATGGTAAATAGTAAAATATCATTCTTTACATTCAAAAGTTACCTGACAGATTATACTGAAAGTTTTTGGAATTGCTTTCAACAATTCTTTTTTTTAATTTGTGAAACTTTTCATATACTCTTTGCTGGTTCCCTTCCTATTATCTATTAAGTGACATGATAAAATATGTTACATTGACACCCTTCCTGGTGGTACAGCAGTTAAAGCACAGCACTAAGAAGCTAAAGCCACTTCAGCATGAGTTCGATCCCTGCCCCAGAAGTGACCCTCATGGCACAGCAGACCTCTCCTGACCTGCCCACTGCTCCCCTGAGCAGTATACTTCGTTAGTAGGCTTGTTTTGCTCCCCACTCTGTCTCTGATGAATCCTTTCACCACCCCTGCATCTCTGACCTGTACCCCAATTCTGTATGCATAAATAATCTTTAAAAAAAATGTTACATGGAAACATCAAAATCTTTTGAGATATCTTTTAAAATTCAATACTATTTCTAGATATTTTATTCAATGGGTCACTTATAGATATTTCTAAACATAATCTTTGAAACATTCTTTATATCTTTCTTTCCCAGTTGGGAACAAATCTATCAGCTTGCAGTCTAGTGAGTGTATTAGACATGCTTCTTCCAATTTTCATTTTTTCTGTGAATTAAACAGATGACCTCACACAAAGTTATACAGCCTTTTGTACGTTTTATATAGGACAAGGATTTCAAAGAACTGCAGGAGGTGATACTTATTAAGTAGATATTTTCTACAAATTGCTGAATGAAGCAAATAAAAAGGCCACACACGACTATACAGTCACAATGATCAAACTGTACGTAACATGCGGGTTATGAGAGAAGAAATATAATTGAGCATCTTGAGATAGAACATCTTCTAAAATGTTCTAGAATCTTCTGCAAAGTTTGCACAACTTTGCAAAAGTGGAGTGTTATTAGCCCACTGGTTTATTTAAAAAGATAAGAAAACAGAAATCAGTGAAAAATAAATCTTTTCCCAGAAGCCAAATCATGGCAAATTATTAAATGACATCACACAATATCAAGTTACAGGTCATATTTATGTCCAGCATAATCACAGTGCTCCTTGTGACTTGTGTCCAGTGTTTACTTTAAGCATGAAGTGAGCGCTCCTCCTGAATTTGAACTTCAACAAGTTGTTATATAAATGATGCAACTCCCCAGGAAGAAGCTCTTTCAAAAGCCACACTTCTTATTTTGCTTCTAAACAATAGGATGCAGCATTTTGGATACTTTTCAAATGTTTTTGATTGTAGCTGAATATATAAATATTTGTACTTCTTGTATGCTTGAAGCTGATTCAATATTGCATTTCCAGTGAAAAGATTTAGTATCTCTATACTATAGACACTATAACATAGCATTTGAGGGACTGTCAGTTCTGAGTTTTATATGTGACATTAACTCCTACAGGCAGCAACCATGAGACAACTAAAGCATTTCACCTGGCAAACCTCAGTCCCTACTTGACTTCAAAAGATATTTTGCCACTTGCTTATGAGATCTAAGCGATAGCCACAAATATGGCTATATAACTGTCTTGCAAAGGTTCCAAAGAACAATTAAATATTAAAGAATGAATATCTACAAGATGGGAAGTGAGATGATTTTTCACATTTATGAGGCAATCTTTAAGTAAATGACATTCTATTGGATAAACCACAGTACATAAATGATCTCTTGTAAGGGGGATTTTTTTTTTAATGTAAGATCATAATCACATTCATGTAAAAAACAGGTATTTTTATTTTTCACTATTGGCGTAAATTATATGTATGGCAATTAATCCAGTTAATTTTTCATTTTTAAATTTTATGTACTCTTATTTATACAAAATACCTACTTCTTTTAAAATATCTTATATGTATAATTTTTATGAAGCAAGGAGAACATTCAAGGAGATTTTTATTTGCTTGTTAACTGTGGCAATATTGTCCAAATGATGTTAAAATTAAAGTAATAAATGCAGATTCTGAGCAAAGAAATTGAGAAATAAAGATGACTATAAAATAATATTTTATGAGAGCATTTGCATATTTTGGCATTGTAAAATGGCATATGTGGTATTATAACAAGACTTTTTTTTATTAAAAACTATTATTATGAAAGAAAATAGCTGCAGCTTTTCAAATGTGCTTCTGACTTTCTCTAAGAACAGCTATTTCCACCAAATAGATTCATATGACATTCAGTCTTAAAAATGGAAGAGGCAACTTTTTGACTTTCTTGACAACTTTCACAATGATACAAAGAACAGAAAGCATTTGTGTCCCTACACTGTTAGAAAAACATGTGTGTAGCTTTGTTTCAGGAAAAAGTAATAACATAACAAAAATCTGAAAAATAAAAAAAGCAGTCAAATAGAGCAAACACATATGAGCTATAAGTATACATTTGAGCTAGTATCCATTACTAAGAAAAGAGCAAAGACTACATATCAAAAATCCTCTTCTCAGATATTGACCAAGCAGACACGTGTCAGTCAGCCTTAAATGAGCTCATTTGTCTCAAATTTACATTCTCACATACTACATATTTACATATATCACATACGACAGGTCCTTAACATCTACTGATATACAAATAATCAGCCGTGTGATTGATCATACATGAAGAAATCAAGTATCATTTGTCTTTACTAATACAAGTCATTAGAATCAAACATGCACATGGAAAAGGATAAGATAAAGTCCATGAGTAATAAGTGAGAAATATGGATGTATACAGAACAAATCATGGTATGCAAACTTGATTGCTTTTTCTGATAGAATTATAAAATTAATGGATAAAGGGAATGTGGTACAAGTAATACATTTGGATCTTCAAAAGTATTTAATTCAATGTTTCATAAGCTCTGACTTGGAAAATTAATTCAAATTGGCTTGGAGATGATTATTCTCAGATGGTTTGAAAACCATTTAAAGAGCTGTAAACACGGGGGTAATGATAAATGGCAATAGGCAAGAGTTGGGAGGAGGAGTGAACTGCCATAAAGGTTGATTTAGGTCTTGAGGTTTAGTATCTTCATTACTAACATACAAAATGAAATAAACAACACACAAATGAAATTTGAAAATGACACTAAACTGGAAAGCATCATAAACATAAAACAGTAAAATAGTCAAGAAGATGTAAAGTAGAATATAAATAGTGACCACACAAAAAATCCCATTCTTAAAAAGCAGTTTGGAGCCAACCCTGGCAAAAGGGATGAAAAATAAATGAGCACAATTCTCTAAGTAATGCATTGTGGAACCCTCTTTAATAGACCTGAAGAAATGTTTATTCATGTCACAATGTTGACAGCTCTGCAAATGGAAAGATTGTAGTGATGATAGTTTAACCCAAGTCTTATTTTCAATATGGTACTCCAACTAGGAAAATAAAGATCCTTAAAGAGTGACTTTAGGGCCCTCCCTAGTGGTGCAGTATGTTAAAGCACAGCACTAAGAAGCTAAAGCCACTTCAGCACGAGTTCGATCCCCGCCACAGGCCCCAGGGGTGACCCTTGTGGCGTGGCATACATCTCCTGACACACCCACTGCTCCCCTCAACGGTGTACATCATCAGTCAGCCTGTTCTATTTCCCACTTTGTCTCTGGTGAACCCTCTTACTGGTCCCTGCACCTCTGGCCCATACCCCAGTTATGTATGCATAAATAAATAAATCTTAAAAAAAAAAAAGAGTGACTCTATAATTCAGTTCTCTATTTTTTCTCTACAAGTTATTTGCAGGAAAAATTCCACTATAACCTGGCTATTCTTTGACACTGAGGACACTCACAGGTCTTCTCTTCCTTCATGAATGCAGCTGAAGTGTATGTAAGGAATATCACCTACACGAAAGGTAATCATGAAGGTAAATCTTCTGTAAATGACTTTTGGATTATCCATGGCACAGTGCTCCTTCTTCATCTGTGCAAATAATTGAGAGTCAATTGTACACACACATAAGGAAAGATAAATAGGAAGACAAATGACTTCCATGAGAAGATTATTACTTTACTCCACTTTATCCCCTTCTATCGGACAACTCGACAAATTAGAGGGACTTCAGAGCACTGAAACAAAAGCGATAAAGGCAATAAAGTTATCCACTTATGAGAATGAATTAAATGAGCTCACCCACAGAGTACATCTGACAACCATGGGCAAACTATAATGGGAAACATGTAGTTATAGGCTGAAAATCCACCAGAGGAAGGCATTTTTTCCCCCCATGGGATAAGGACTATTTCCCTCTTACCCAGATTCTCAGATAAGGAAAATGACAATTTAGAGAAAACACTGTTACTGAGTTATTGTGGGCAAATTTGATTTAGGCTTTTACTGCAGAAATATTTCTGAAGGACTGAAGTAACAATTCTTCATTAGCATGGGTAAAGACTTAAAAAGTTAGAATAAATTAGTGAAAGTCATGGAGACTTTGTAATTAGATAAAGTGAAGCTTTAATCTTGCCTCTGCCACTTAAACACAATAGATGAGTGTGCTCAAATGTCATTATCTGATAAGTGGAGATAATAAATCTAACTTCATATACACATTTATCTAATGAGACAATAGGTGCCCACAGAATACTGAAATAATAGTTAAAATTCATACTTGGTTTTGAAATATATACAAGAAGTTTATATTCCATATTGTACATCTATGTCTTTTAAACTACAGTACCTAATTGTGATGAGGGATGATAGAAAGTGGTAATACAGATCGTTAAATTTTAAATAACTGCTGTTTCCCTACTTGCAAATTATATGTAAGTAAATTAAAATTGGAGCCTTTTAATTCTCTTGTACAATTGCAGAAGTGTTGTGTAGGTCAGTGGGTTATAATACAAAGGTATGGACATCTAGTGAATGCACATATACACATAAACCTTTCTCTTTCTTTACCACCATCTCTACCTTTTCTTACATATACACCTACTTTTACAACCAGTTTTTTTTTATGTAAATATCCTCTTGGTCTATATGCTACATCATAAATTGACATCCCAATAAAATTTTGACTAGGGAGTATAGCTAGCTGTTTAATTTTCTACCTTCTAAAATACAGTTGAAAATGTTACATAAATAACATATTAAAAACTACTTAAGGTCAGGGTATTACATTTATGAGTGTTTATATAATATTAACAAGCATTCTTACACATGTTGTCATTGTTTTGTGAAAGTTCAGATATAAAAGGTTATATTTACATAGCTCATTTTTTCCAGCTGAATAAAAATTGGCGACAAATAACAGCTTTTTGATAATAGATGACAATCAGGCATATACTCAACCTCTCTCTGCTCATGCCTGACCCTTTCAGCATGGTGCTGCTATCCAGACCCTGACATATGGCAGAAGAGTAGGAAAACAGACAGCTAGGCTGAGGGCAGCTACTTTGAGTATTTATTTTTGACAGTTGTAGGTCATTTTCATAGGAGAAAGTGATATAAATATATTAGAAATAAAACTGGGAATCTAAGAACTGAGATTCCTTCTTGTCAAGAAAGTAATTTCATTAATGTCCTTTAAAAACTGTACCATGTCTTCTCCATTTCTTTAGCAAATAACTCCTTTACAATAGGAAGAAGCATAGTTCCCCCAAAAACTCACTTCCCCACCCCCACCCCCCACTGTATAATTCTGTTGAGTGAAGACATTTGTAAAACAGGACACATTTTAATTCTCTACCAAGGTAACGTTCTAATAACCACAGATGGGCAATGATGAAATGCATTATTTCTTATGGCAGCAGATTTCCATATCCACAAATGTGCAGGTCATGTTGTAAAAACAAGATTCACTAAATGTTGAGAATGGTATTTGGATTGGGGAGAGTGGATCAATTCAATCACTAGAAATTCAGTATCTTAACATGAGAAAAAGGGGTTCCTCTGTATTTCTTGAACATTTCTGAAAATAATTATTAAGCACCTACTATGTTTCAGATATTGTGTCAAATGCTGGGAAGATAAAGAAAACCACAGCATAGCATTTGACCTTCAAAATATCCTCACCCAGTGAGGGTTAAAAAAAAAATGCTGGGGGAATATAGCATGAAATATAGTGATGCAATTGTGCAATCGGAAGTGGAAGCACAGGAAGTGGCATTTAATTCAGTGGGGACCCATGGAGGCTCCAATTTCTAACTTTTACATAATGAAGGGAGCACATTATGAATTTTGAACACATTTTCATTTATCACCTTGCCGTTTCAATGTACACAGTGTTAAAGAGGCAATATTAAATGATGTCATTGTCACTAGAAAATATAAATGGTCTTAGTTTGCTAGTGATAAGGCATATGTATTCATTATACAAACTTTGGCAAATAAAGAAAGGACATGAAGCAAGAAAAAAGACATTCTTAACATTTTTATACTCTTTCTTATTCCAGTCTTTCTCTTTTTTCTCTCTATTAGTATATAGATAAACACAAATTATACATTAATATTGTACACTGTAAGAGATCTGTTTGTCCATGAGATGATATATAGTAATACTGATAATTAAATATTCTAAAAGAAACTATCATCTAATATTTAATTGAGCACTTATGCAAATAAAACTCTATCCCCTCTTCATAAACTTGTGATAACTAAAGGTAATTAAAGCAGCTTATATATGTAAAATATTTAGAACAGAGTCTGAGATATAATATGATACCAACAAATATTGCTATCATTATGCACACCATATTGTCTTCAATATCTTTTTATCAGAATCACCTATTTCCTGAGGTAATAAGGAATATAGCACCACTGTTTCCATAAAAGGTTATTATAAGTGATAGAGTAGATAGACATTGTTTCTTTCCAGAGCTTTGTTTTTGAGAATTTTCTACTCATGGTCCTCCATATTCTAACACACAGACACAATTAAGTTGGTAGTTGTCCTCTGGTCTCTTTTGACATACATAGGCATCAACCAGAAATCAGACTCCTTCCCAGAAATTAATTATGGAAAAGAAAGTTTTTTCAGAGTCAGTCTTCCTTTGCATATCTTACATGAGAGACATAAGCAAAGGTGTGTCTGTCAGACATGTTAGCCAATCTCTGGACCTGAGAAGCAGATAACCTCAGGCATGAAAAAAGATAATGAAATGAACTCACTGTGAGAAACTTCACCTTCTTTTCTATACCTAGACATGTTGAGAATTGAGATCATAGCCAGATGACACTTAGCAACCATCTGAGGAGATTCTTTAAGGCTGATGGAAGTACATAAATAGAATAGTTTTTCCAAAGACAAAACTACTGTATCCAATAGCTGAATAAAGTATTCACAACCTAGACAGGACTACTAGAAGGTTTCCAATCCTCTCAACACATTCAGCAGAGATATTGCCCCTGCCCTCAGTGTATGTCTTACCTAATCACATCTGCCTGTATCCATCAGGAAAGATATGTGTCTGCCAGGCCCTGTGAATCAGGGGCTTGACAATGATCATCTTTCTGTGTCATGGCCATAGTCCTCTCTAGAAAAAGTGTGTCTGTAAGCAAGATACTTACCTCTTATGGCAGGATACCTAAACAAAGACCTCTACTAAAAGGTCATGGCTGAAATACACTTCACTATGCACCGCATTTTTTCGTAGGTTGCTTGGATACTAAGGAACATTTGCACAAACAAGCCAATAAACTCAAAAATACAAATGATTTTACTGCCATGAGTATGCTATATGCATGAATTTCTGCAAGTCAATGAGTGCAATTTATAATAACATTACCAATATCAGCAATTTCTAAACTACATTCTACAGCTATAATTTTGTCATCAGTCTTTGTTTCCACACCACATCATCATGGTTCCTGGCACGTAGTAAGTGCTTAACAAATGTTTGGCAAATTAATAAAATCTATTAACAATCCTCACCCTGCTGGGTTTTTCTGTGACACTTCCAGCGGCTCAGCGCTCTACACAGTACAAACAGCTTGAGAGGTGAAAATTTGCACTCTAGTAAAGAGAGTTCTAAACAGGAGGCCAAGAGACAAGGTTCTTAGTCGTACACTGTCTAGACATTTGCATTAAATTCCCTCATTTATAAAACATGTTTATAAACCACTGTTACTTCAATGAACATTTAAAATATAAATATAAGACATGTTTACTGTGTTAAATATCTCAATGAGCTAAATTCTAGTAATAATCTACACTTTCAAGGCAAGGAAGAGGTTATGAGTACATTTTAAAGCAGAGAAGTTTAGAATTCTGACTTCATTTACTTGAAAGTGTGGACAGTGGATTTAACCTCTCCACACTTCAGCTTCTACAATGGAAATAATAATAGCATTTCATTGAATTGATATGAATCAATTAAAATTAAGTGTGTAGGGAACAAGGCACAGTATCTTACATTAAAATTGTTATTTGGTACTATGGTTCTTGCTGGCATTCTTTATGTGTTATTACTGTTAGGTATTTGTGCTCGTTTGAGCCAGTCAAAGTGGGTATTTCTTCATCTAGTTCAAATCTGGTAGAAAAAGGCCATTAAGGTGACTGAATCCTGCAACTTTAATATAAAAAGGACAAAGCATGTAACAGCATCAAAGGATTATTGAACTGCTTGGTTTTTGATCCCTTCAATAAATAGGTGTTTTCTATTACAGGTATCATCTTACTTTATAGAAGAACATAAATGAAATTCTAAATGACATTAAAGGAAACCTGTGGTGTTTATATTTATCAAAAGCAAACACCAATTTTAGAGATTTACCAGCAGCACTGAAGCATTACTGTGGAAGAAGGGCTGGATTGTATCAAGGGCATATTCATCTATGCAAGTATTCTGATAATCACAAAAATATTATACAAGGAAACTAAGGCTTGGATGTGCTGCAAACTTTTAAATGTCTGAAAAACCAGCAATGGCAGAAAGAATACTCATACCTGGGTGACTGTTTCTTGAGGAGTAGCTTAGAGACCTGGGGTAAAATCACCTGCTTTTCTCTGGTTGGTAGTTTCACCTCGAGAAATATCAAACACAGGAAGGAAGAAAGAGTCATGGTGCCTATGAGTAAGGACTTTGCCTTCCAGCATATGATCAGGCACATGGTTTGTAGAAATCACCTAAATACTCAATAGAAACTGCCAGCAGCACAAGGGATTAATAATTAAAACAATGGTTTTGTATAAGATAATGCCAATTTAAGGGATGGCATCTTTTCTCTTAGTTCCTTCTCTCCACAACCTTTAATGATTTCCTCCAGTTGTTAATATAAAATGAATGTGATGGTGTGTGCAATGTTTCATTTTTGCTGACAACTCCTTCTCCCCTCCCCAGTCCATCTTATGTTGACTTATTCACTCACACCCTTTTGATGTGATTATTTAACTTGTCTTTAAAAGCAGTTATTCAATTCCCAGGGTACGATCATAACTAACACTTATGTTGAAGCTGACAAGCACATCTGCATATAAAATGTAACATGTCTGAACCAAGGGAAAACAGATTATGGGAGAGTAATTGCATTTCTTTTTGGGTAAAAGGGAGACTAGAAGAAGTGAGAAAGCAGAAGCAAGGTAAAGAATGTGTAGAGAAAGACTCAGCTTGACTGATGGGACAGATACAAGTTCTTTCCAAAGTGATGTGGTGTGGTAACGTACATTTAAATAGGTGTGGACTTGTGCCCCTAAAACATACACAGTGTGCTATAACCAACATTATGTCAATGAAAAATAATTTACCTAAAAAACCCTCAGGTATGGAAGATAGAAAAGTGCATATTTTTGCAATAAATTAAAACAATGTTCACCTAAACCTAAGCTCTATTTTCTCATTCCTTCAAGCAGGAAAATGAAAATCTCAGATGACGAGTCAATTATCCACATCCTCACTTCATTGACTTTTCCTCAGAGAGGCTATTCTAATTTCCATGAACTTGAAGAAACTATCAGGGATTGAGGTAGGGTGAATTTACAACCCTTTTCCCACCACCACCACCACTAATTGCTCCCACATATTTTTATATGTCCCATGCAGGGTGATATATTGTCCCAAGATGAGACCCATTATACAAGTACAAAGGGGGACTAACTGGACATGGGCTTTAAGCAAATAATGGCCCAAAGCATTATCCTGTCTACTTTTATATGCATTGGAAAGAAAAAAGAAAAATATTAAACAAAATGTCGTGACAAATTTCATATTGGAAGATAATTTGATTTTTAAAAGTTGTTTTTGTCTTTTTGCCTTCCTATATTTTCTATATAAAATTGATTCAATTTATAATAAGAAAGGTTAAAGTATATTTTAAAAGTTAATGAAATGAAGCAAACTTACTAAATGATTAATTCAGCACTAGGACTGTGTGGTTTCTCCAGATAAAAGCATATTGGTAAGCAAAGACTCACTCCTCTCAGCATTTTCTCTTTCTAACTGTATGAAGGCTTCACATAAGATGTTCTTTCCAGTTTTACTTCTTTTAAGGAATCTCTCCAACCTTGGAAAAATGATATCAATACTAGTCACATGTGGGAAGTTATTAGTGATGTTCAATTTCTTTCCTCAATCTGTCTAAGATAATTGTGTGTACATAACTCTCACCTATTTTATGAAAAAACATGCTAAACTGTTCAATTGAAATACATTAGCATTATTTAGTTGAAGAAAAATGGTAGATTTTTCACACAAAATTAAAGACTTTTTAATATATTAGCTGTTGCATTGATTTAATACTACTTCACCAAGGGCTCAGAAATTATAACTTAGGGACTTAAAAAGAAATACTTTCTGCTTCCTGGAGATGGGAATTATACCTACAATTCTATCTGAATTTTGTTACCATCCAGTCCATCTGATCAGGCACATGGTTTGCAGGCACCATTGTTTTGTGTTTCATCTCACAAAAGCAGGTGAGGAAAGGAGCTGAAAACTAAGAGTCACTCCAACTTTTCTGACATGTGTGCCTTCAATAGATTTGGAAGTAAAAACTGATCTAAGAGAAACTGTAAGGTTTCTAGGAAGAGATTTTAAAACATATTTATGTTTATTTAGGTTCAACTACCAATGACCTGGTCTGTTGACTATCTCTTTGTGACTGATATAATATGAAATATATAATATGAAAGCTGAAGGAATAATTGAATAGGTTATATGCTTTGAGGAAAACATTTTCAATGAAAATAATTTTATAGTCCTGGTGTATAATAAAATTAGTCATTACAGAAATGATGAAAAACTTTATGAAGACAGACTGTAGGATGTTATTTAACATGTTTTCATCTCAGTTTGTTCAACTATCAAACATGAAATTAGTCTTTCTCTCCTCTCTTTTTCCATTTGGAAAACCCCTTCACAAGTCACACTGTTCCAGAAAGCAAAAAACATAATTTTAGAATAGGTCTTCTTAGAAGGTTATGAGGATACAACACAGTGGGAAGGTATGTGCACAGAAGTTATTATATAGTAGTGAGGTGCAACATTTTGATTTTTGCTTGTCAAGAACTTAACATTATGCTAAAAGCTCTTAAAATATATTGTTATTGAACTTTATATGAATCCTGTGAGGCAGATATTGTTACTATCCTTTTATAGTAGATGAGAAAAATAGTAGGGTTAATCTTCAATTTCTAGGGAAAAGTAAGAAAGAAATGCAAGTCAAAATATAATAATCAAATTCATGGAATCCTTCTGCCCTGTATAATTCAGGGGTATAAATCCAACCATATACAGCCATATCAGGGCAGATTAGATTAAAGAACTTATGTGCGTAGATAGTAATGTCATTGCCATTGCGTTTGAATTTTGCCCTGCCATTAATAAACTGAAATATTAAGTTATACAAATTTTTTAACGTTTCTCCTGTGTAAAATGGAGTAATTTATACTTCTCACTGTGTTAGGATGATTATGTCAGTCAATGGCCTAGCATTGTGACCTTCACCGTATGTAGTGCAGCTTTCCATACAGTGTAGCTTTACATACAGACAAACATATGTCTATGTGTCTGCACATATTATAAGTATATTGCCATTTGACTGCCTTTAATTAATAAATGAATTGCTATTAAGGATCACAGTAGGAAAAAAAGATACTTAAATTCTTGGACACATCAGAAAAGTATGTATGTATATTTATTTCCACAGAAAGAAACTATGCAAATTATCACAGTTATGCATTCATAAAATAACTGTCCAATTTCAAATTGATATTTTAAAAGATCTTAATCCATCAATAACATTTTGTTGATGAAACAAAAGATTTTATATATCTACATCTACAGATATGTAGGTTTATCACAAATGTCATTAAATTTAAATATTCATCAAGTGTTTACATGTTATATACTTTACTTTTATTAAAAAGATTTTAAGATAGAGCTTAAAGACATATATGAAAATTTCAAACATAATTACTAAGATACTAAAAGAGTTTGTTTCTTTTCCACATAAATATCAAAATTAATGTTATTAAGGAAAAGAAATAACCTTTGCCCAAGCACTCCAATACCTCACTGCCTATGCTGCCTAGAATACTGCAGAATTAGTCTGAGAAAAAATAGTTGTGAGGCATTTTGTGAGCTTTAATTTGAGATGTTTTTAAGGCAATAGGAACGATTGGCATTTGGCTTGGTGTTACTCTGTGCACCAGAGGCATGCAGTTATCAAAACAACTCCTGTGTGTTAGTCCCCCACTTATTAAATTGATTTTATTAAACTTGTTCCTGGCTGATTTGCTATATGCCAACCTTTCTCCTGGGATCCATTTCTAAAGAATTCATAATGGAGGTGATAACTTTTGATGGGTACATTTTAGAAAGTTGTCAGATTCTAATAAAATCCCCAAAGTTTGTATAAAACCCTAAAGGAAACATCCAAGTTGTATAAATGTTTTGGAATTAACTTCTAGGGAGATATAAAAAGCACTGGAATATTAATTGGTATGTGATACAAATCAAAAAAAAAGAAGAAGAAAAAGGCTTGTGGCTCAATTATTAATGTAATTTTAATCTGAACCAATGTGTCAGAATGCAGATAATTTATGGCTAAATTTCTCAAAAGGAAGTAATCTTGATATACAATGGGCAGGATTTCATAATGAGAAGCCAGACCTATTTTCTACATGTCCTAATATTTTGACAAACTTGGAAATATGCACAGAGAAAGAAAAGAGATGATTCCAACTGCAAGCGAAGTTTTTCAAAAAAAAAAATTTAATTTAGAAAATGAAAATGAGAATTAGGCATCAGAAAGAGAAGTTCAGGTTTGAACATGAATTGGAGAGACAGGGTTTAAGAGTTCAGTAAACCAATTAGTCTATGAGGCAAAATCTGAGATACTAGTGATAAGGAAAATTGTAGATTTAAAGACTTTAGTAGACAGATAACACTATACCTTATGCAATTCAAGTGAGAAATTTCAGGCTGAAATAGGGAAAAAGGAAAGAAAATGACATAGAAACGATGGGATATACTCAGAAGTTAGTGAAATGTGGGTCTGCTAATCCTAAATGGCCTATCCAGCCTCCATTCTGTCACCTACAGTTCCTCATTTCTAAAGAAAGGTCAGAACTACCTGGTCATAGGAGCCCAACCCTACAAGATGCATTTCACTTCAATTAAGAGCATTAAGCTAGATCACTCTGGGAAGGATGTGCATCAAGAGATGTGACAGGGAATGTCCTGGGCGGGGGATGTATCTGATGTATCTGATGACAGATACATAAACTTACTCCTGACTTATAAATCAGGAAGACCCCAGAAGCTGATCAGTGAACTGCCTTATTGATAAGATTGAAATCCTGAGTGGGAGTCAGGGCTTGATCTATGATACCGAGCTATCAGCAGATGAGAAGTACAGTTCCACCCTTCCCCTGCTTCTTCTACTTCTCCCTCTCTTTTTCTACTTCCTCAAATGATTAATGCTGTATGACTAGTTTACCAATAAAAAGGCCAGGACCTTGCTCTTGAGCAACGTCCTGCATTATGTAGCCTGTTCCAAGACTTTTGTCCCTTTATCATTGTGGTGTCACCCCATGCAACAGTGAAATGTTAAATAACTTATATCAAATTGCTTATTAGGAAGCATTTTTTATTCTCATCTCAGTGATGAAAACAAAGCTTAACGGCCCATTTTGTACTTGAAAGTACCTAAAAATGGTGGGTCACTGTAGATCTCATCTTTCCTTAAATTTGTTTCAATGGAATATGCCCTTAAAACTCATATACTGCACATTTCATTCACTTTCAAAAATGCAATGACCTTTTCACATTTAACTTTTTTGGTTGCTAATTGTCAGCTGATAATTTTTACATTATGCAAATTAAATCTCTGATTTGAATTATCTGCCTAGTGTTGGAAAACTAGGGCAACTAACAGGCCAGTGAAGGGCAATAAACTACAGGACGAAGGTACTTAAATAAAGTGGAAAGTCAGGCAAGGGACATTTAAAAGATTCTATTCTGCTGGATTCTTTAATACTTTCCAATTCAAAACAATCTATCTTTTTACCTCCCTCTCTCCTACACTTATCCTATTTCCATTTACCTGTTATTATTATCCCTAATACCTATTAGTTCTTCTCCTAATTTAATAATTATAGAATAAAATATATAAACCAACATCAGACATTATTTCAGTTGAGGTTTAGTTAATTGTGCCCTATTTAAACAGTTCGATGAACTAATTTAACAAATGTTCATCTGTGTTAGGTGCTTGGGACACAGAGATGAAAGAAAAATGTTGTTCCTACAAGAAAGTTATACTGTAGAAACAGGCCAAGAAGCAACAGTCATAACTGGAGTACCATAGTAATAGTATGCAAAAAGATGTTCACAAAGTTATGTGGGGCTTCTCTCACCAGAAGGACCAGCTAAGTTCCTAGCAATATACCCACAGTAAAGCTTCTTCCAATAAGTGGTACCTTGGAATAAGATTGCTTTACAACCATTCTAGGCTTGTCGGTTCATTGTTGGTTCAGGCAGAGAAAAGAGAATTTTGGAGCCTTTGGTATATTGCTAGACCTTTAATGCTGAATTAGGAGTGGACTCCAGGCAGACGAATAGGCAGGGAGGCAAGAACTAAGCTCCCCTCTCCCACCCCAACCTCCCCTGTGTGTGTGTGGTGCTCACTCTTCAAGTGAGTTATTTATTTTCTTTTTGTTATGTTTTATAGAGGAACTGGGGTGCAGGGCAGAAATAAGGGTGTGGGTGAGAGGATTCACCAGAGACAGAGTGGGGAGCAGAACAGGCAGATCAATGCAGTACACTGCTGAGGGGAGCAGTGGGCGGGTCAGGAGAGGTCTGCTGTGCCATGTGGGTAACCTCCCTGGCCAGGATCAAACTCAGGTGATAGTGGTTGGTGACAGAGCTGACACTTAACCCCTAGGCCACCAGAAAGGTTCCTCATAGACACTATTTGCATCAACAGCATGTCATGTGCAGGTAATGCAACCTGGAAGGAAAACAAGGCCCCTGAGAGTGTAACAGGTACAGGTTTCATGGACCCCGCCCCCAATCCATATACTGGAACTACAAATCCCATCAATACCAAGGAGAAGCACACTGGGATGTGAGGGCGGGGTTGAGAAGCCAGGTTAGTGTGGTCTCTGGGGGTCTCTTGGCCTGATGGTTCGTGGCTGGTCGTTTGGCTCACCATCGGTTTTCAGCGTGCAGGTGGAGTCCAAGTCAGCAGAACTGGTAGGACATTCTGGTTAACTTGCATTTCTCTCTCTCTTTCCCTGAGTTGTTCCATTACCTTTCTCCTTGTAAATAAATTGATTATTGAACCTTTTTGTGTGTCCACAGTATGACTGAATCTTAAGTGTGCAGGTGAGGATCCACAGACAGGCAACCCAATTCACATTGGGGGTGCCCTGTAACAGGAGCAGCTATAGCACTTGGCAGTGGGAGCAAAAAAAGGCTGACTGCACCATGTTCCTTACAGAGTTAAGGTCAATCAAGACCTATTGGCCTTTAGAAGTCTGTTAGCATTACTTAAAGAATGCAGATTATTTTACATTAAGAGTAGTAAAGACTCTAAAAGCTGGGGATTGTTTTCCCTGCCATTGCTCTCTGCTTTTTTCTAATGATAACAAAAACAAACAAACAAACAAACAAAACAGCCCTTTCTTCCCCTTTTCATGACTAGAAGAACATACTTTGGTGGGAAGTGTAGTTATCATATAGGTGTAGGCTTACCCGTAAACATGTGCTAATTATCTGAGAGAAAAAGGATGAGATTATCCCCTGCTTGTCATCTGAAGTCTTCTCTCTCCTTCCCCTTACTCCTTGGCCCCTTAGGTGTATGTAATTCTGCTTTGTTCCATTTTACTTTAGAGCTTACAACTATGTAAATTTTGTGTGGGCCCTCTCTAGTGGTGCAACAGGTTAAAGCACAGCACTACAAAGTTAGCCACTGTTGCTTTAGCAGGAGCTTGATTCCTGGCCAGGGAGATGACCCACATGGCGCAGCAGACCTCTCCTGACTCACCCGCTGCACCCCTCAGCAGTGTATTTCAGTTGATCTGCCTGTTCTGCTCCCCACTCTGTCTCTGGTGAATCTTCTCACCACCTCTGCACCTCTGGCCTATACCTCAGCTATATATACACAAATAAATAAATTTTTTAAAAAAATCTCTAAGTGTATTTTACTAAATTCATTTTTTCATCTCTGCTATCTCATGCGGTTTTGATTACTCATCCATTCTAGAAGAATCTAGACTGGTTAGGGGATTTTACCCTGTGTTTTGACATGGGAAGGAGGAAAAGTATGTCACTTAAATTTAATAAGGCACAGATATCTCAATATGGAGGTGACACCTGAATTGACTTTGGATAAAGGAATGTATTTCTTTCATTTCTGAGGAAAAAAATATTTTAAATTTGATAACTTACAGGGGAAAGACAATAAGGCCAGATTTGAGGGGAAAATCTGCTTTTTACTTTCTAATTTCTTTAGAAATATTGATGGGAAACAGTGTTTATGTAGGCTTGCAAATGTGCTGAAATATAAAAGTATATAGCTCAGTCTCTGACAGACTTCGCTGAAAGGAAACCTCAATTTGATGACAGTGCATTGTTTAACAAGAAACTGAAAATGGGATGCTGGTTTTTAAAGATGTTGTCAGCCCTTTGGGCAATCCTTGAGAAAAGACGAGTTTTCTTATCTCTTCCAATCTATTAGGAATATTATAAAAATGTTTTAAAAGGTATAGATTAAAAAATGTTTATTGAAAATGCTAGGTGTTACATTTATATAAGAAAAGCTGCCTGTGAGTTTAAATAAAATTTACTTTTATGCTTTAGGTGGTTAAAATGCACAATTAATGACTGTTAGCTTTATCCAGAAATGATACATCAAATAGAAGAAAACAGCAGGCATGAAACAGGAAACTACTTTCTAACATCTACTATATTCCATATGTAACTGCCTAAGCATAATTCAAAAAAAAAAAACACAAAAAACTGGGTATTCACATTAAAAGCTACTATTTAAATAAATTCTTGGTAATGAAATTCCTCTTTAGATATAAGGATATGATTTATAGGTCATGGTACTAAATATTAAGTCATGTTATCTAACTAACAAGAAAATGAATGATAAAAATTATCAAGACCTTTTCTTCAGTAATAAAATGACAACTCTCCTTCTGTCTTTATAGAAACTGCAGTCCTCTGTGATGAATGTGATTTGAATTAGCTAAAGTCCATATGTGCCTTGTCTAGCTTTAAAGCAAGGCACAACTAATGATACCTTTGTGATCCCCATGTAAGAGGCAACCATGAATTGATGGTTACTTTGAGGGAGTCAGTCTTACTTTCTTACATGCTCAAGCTTAACTGAACACTTAAACTTGAAACTAGTTCAATGCCAATTTATATTTCTGCTAGTTCATTTCAGAAGGCAGTTCTATAAAGCTTTATTTAGGGATTTTTTTTTCTTCAGGATGACATTATTTAATTTCATTCTAGAAATTCCTTCATTTTTATCCTGCCATAAAGTTATCAGAGTAGAGGCCAGTGGGGATTAGAAAGGCTACTATAGTTAGTGAGACGCCTGAAGCTTGTTAATTCTATTTGGAAGGTAACACTGATCACACAGATAACCACTTCTATCAAATCTAAGCAAGCAGGTTAGAAGATGAATGATAGATATGTTCTAGCTTTAAAACAGCTGTTTTACTGAGTTTGGATGATCATTTCCATATTAAAATGAATTGCTGTCAAGGGATTATATATGGTTGTATTAGAGTCATTACTGAATATTGGAATATTGCTGCTCTTTGTTTCACTTTGCATTTGTTTTTTGGAACCCCAGGATAAATTGACACTTTACAAGAGATCTCATTGACAGGATGGCTGCTTTAGCTAACAGTATATTACATCAATGGACCATATCCCAGCCTCAATTATGGACATCATCATTTACTGCAAAAGAAAACTGCATCTAAAAGTGGAGGTTAAGATGCTAAAGAGTCGGGAGTGAATAGCATGTGAGGTAAAAAATAGTCATCCAAAGTACTGAGTCCAACATACTACAATAATTTTTGAAGCCAAATTACCCTCCCTTATCACTACACCTGATAACAGGAAACAGTGTTTTCCATTTGCCTTATGAAATTGAGGTGACAGTTCAGCTTTAACTCTGTCATTTTCACTGATAGTTTACATCCTACAGTTGTCTTCATATCACTATTTTTAGACCTGCCTTTTTACACAATTAAGTTGGTTTCACGAACTGTTGCAAAATGCCCTCTCTGTGCTAGGGTGCAGTATACCATCCTGAACTTCAAAGGACTGGCCAAGTAAATAGGCAGTGGCAATATGGTATGATACATAAAAATAGATAGTGGGAGCAAAAGGGATATAACCACTCTTTTCAGTAGGTGTGAGGGCAGTTGTACAAAAATATAATACTGTTTAAACAAAAAGAACTTTTTAAGCATTTAATTAATTAGGTATTGAGGCCTTCAGCGTCATTAAAGCAGAGTTCTAGAGGGCTGCTTTCCTCAGGAGATTTGAGTTTTTGTTTATTCTGCTTAAGCCACAGGTAAGTTGAGAAATTTGCATTGCTAATCATCTTATTTCAAAATCTGCTGACATTTTAGTGTTGTGTGTGAGATGTGTGGGCTAGTCAATTTTTAATGACTATTTGTTTATCTTGATTTAGGTAGAGCTAAGGGACCAGTCCTTGATGGGTGCTTCTATTAGGAAATCAGCATATTTCCATGTATGAAACTTATATAATGAAACAGAAGTTTATGAGTTCGCAGTAGTAGCACTAATAGATAAATAGGCAATGTGCGAAATGTTTTTTTTTTTTTTTAAAGTACATTCCAGTGTGTGGAACATAGTAGGCTCTCAATATTTATTGACAGAATACATTTAAGAAAAAATTATACTTGGATACTTTACATGTACTATGCAGTTGGATCAAGATCTTCAAATTACCTATAACTCTACTCCCCAAATTACTACATAAACCAGTGTCAAATCATTAAATTTAAATAACTAATAATTGTATCCCTCCACAAAAACAAATTATCATAATTCATGATTCACCTGGAATTGCCCCATATACAAAGCATGCATATAGACGCATGTGTAAAGAATAATTGTTTAGCACTGCAGATTTACTATGCTTCTAGTTTATAGTTAAAATGAAAATTGTTATTTATTTTAATGAACTGAGAAAAAGCTTTTGACTTTTACTTTAATAACAGCTTTAATTAAAATCTTTCCCCTTAAAGTGGACAGAATTATATACTACATTAATTATGATCTCTGACATGAAGACTGAACATTTTAGTTTCTTAAAAATATTTAAATTAGAGGTAAAAATTCATATAATTTCTTGTTTATTATCCTATGATAACTTAAAAGCTAGGTAACACAGGCCAGAGGTGCAGGGTGGTGAGAGGATTCACCAGAGACAGAGTGGGGAGCAGAACAGGCAGATCAAGGAGGTACAATGCTGAGGGAGCAGTGGGCGGGTCAGGAGAAGTCTACAGCTCAATGTCAATCACCTCCGGAGCAGGCGGGGATCGAACTCATGCTGAAGTCGCTTTAGTTTCTTAGTGTTGCGCTTTAACGTGCTGTGCCACCAGGGAGGACCCCAAATTTTTCATCTTAGTTTAGACTGATTCCCAAAGCTTTCAGTTGATGGGTGATTTTTTTTTTTTTTAAAGATTTATTTATTTATGCACAAAGAACTGGGTTACAGGCCTGAGGTGCAGGGGCGGTGAGAGGATTCACCAGAGACAGAGTGGGGGGCAGAACAGGCAGACTGACGAAGTACACTGCTGAGGGGAGCAGCGGACAGGTCAGGAGAGGTCTGCTGCGCCATGTGGGTCACCTCCAGGGCAGGAATAAACTCATGCTGAAGTGACTTTAGCTTCTTAGTGCTGTGCTTTAACCCACTGTGCCACCAGGAAGGGCTCTGATTGGTAATTTACTGAATTACTAACCCTGCTCTGGTCAGGGAAAATAAAGATACTGGCACTGCTTTCCAGCACACTGACCCCAGCCCCATATTTCTTCACCTCGTCTTCTTCCTTTCTTTCCCTTTTGCTCTCCTCCTATCTTTTACCCTCTGTTTTTTGTTTTGTTTCTTTCTGCCATCTATTGGTCTGTTCGCTAATGATAAAAGAACAAAGATGTTATTGAATAGGAGAATTGGAGACTAGGCTATCAGTAGACCTGTACACTGACTATACTTTTTATGGTTGTTGTACTTTTAAATATATCAGAAAAATAATAAACATTTCAAAGACACAATCTTAGTCTTACCCACTTACAGAAATCCCTCCTCTGAAGTTCTTGCAAAGCAATGTGAATAAATAAGAATCTGCCAAATAGTCTCCTGATTTCTTATTAGCATAAATATGAATTTTCTGATTTTTTCTGTTCATTGTAATGTTTTAATGAGATGACTTTTTTAGTTTCATCATTCATTTTGGGGTGATGGAATATATGAATTCCATGGAGATTATAAGAATATGTGAATCATGATAAATATAAATTGCATTGGGAGAACAAAAGTTTTTAATTAAAATCTAACTAACCTTAAGCAAAATATTGATGCAATCAGCATTTTATTTGCTATCACTCAGATCAGTGGGTCTAATTAAGTGGTAAATTTATAAGAATACACACTGAAATTAAATTTATAATATTGAGTCAACCTTTCTTAACCATAATGAACAGAGCAACTGAAAGCATGAAAAAAATATTTTTATAGTCTGTTTGCATGTCAAAGATTGGTATTCAATATTGACTCGGTGCAGATCTTGAGAACTTGTTTAGATATTTATGATTTTTTTTTAATATTCTAAGCTTTTCATTTTAAATCAATTTTTGGCTACTAGGGAGATAATAATTTCTTGGCAATTTTTGTTTCTATTATGCTAATTCATTTTCAAAATGAATTAGGGTCTTAATCACTAAACATCTATGGAATATTCAGTATGACATTTAGTATCCTGAGCTCTTTACTTGTATTAAATCATTTAAAAGGCATTAAAACACAAAGGTAGGTTGTTATTAATATGCCCATTATTCAAATAAAGTTATTTTGCCCAATTTCATTCCATTTATAAGAGAGAACTGAAACCCTGCCAATGTTCCTGAAGCTAATAATCATAATTCCAGTATCATTATTATCCAAAGGCACATATCAATTCTTATCTAAAGGCACATTCTCTATGTCAACATATTAAGAAGTAAATATCAAGGAGGTATATGTCCTGCTAGAATATATTAATTTCAAAATTAAGTAAATAAGTATCTTTTAAAAATATGCTGCTATGAGGAGTATAATGGACCAGGCGAGAAAATAACAAGAATAATGAACAGCCATATACCAGAGACATTTTGTGGGGGTGGAGTGGGGAATGGGATCAAAAACGGAGAGCGGGGGAGGGAAGGGAAGTGCACAGGATTATGGTGATGGCACACGGGTGACTTGGTGATGGGAAACCCGCAGGGATTACAAGTGAGATGAAAAAAATATATCTACAAAATGATGTAAAAATAAACTGTTATAAAATAAAATAAAATAAAAATATGCTGCTATGTTATGATTCTCTATATTTTAGCATTGCATTTGACCCTTCACTCCTCTCCTGCCCCCTCCACCATGCTGACTGATATTCTTATTGCAATGAAAAAATGAGATTGGAAAAGGTTAAGGGATTTGTCCAATATCAGTAAGTAGAATTTATCAGACATCAAAATCCTTCCTCTTTCAAAAAGTAAGTGGAGACTAGAGATCTCCATTAGGAAGATTAGATGGTTTCCGCAAATTTCACTGATCCCAATGTTTCCTTCAGTAAAATTCCCAAAACTTAAAATTCAGAATCCATTGATTTTTCCAACACTTAAAACTTGTAGTGAATTGTTTTGCTGGATTAGTGCAGGTAGATGAGTTCATGTTTCCAAAGGGAACAAGATAATTTCAGGTACGCAGTGTACATTTACTAGCCCTGAGTCACAGTGTATGAGTTCCTCCCTTTGATTATATCAAGGGGAAAGTCTGTGGTGTCTCTATTGTTTTAACTCTTGTCCTCTGTATAACTCTTGCCCTCTGTTTTCTAAAGGAGGAAAAAGGAAGCCTCAAAGAAATAAGACTTTGGCAGTCACACTTTTTTTTTTTTTGCATTCTTCTTATTCTTTTATGTTTTTGTTGAAGAGATTAAAGTTCACTTTTTGGTAATAAGAAACTTTAAATTGTATTTATGTAAAAAAAGTAATTCAGTAAAAAGTTAAAAGCAAATAAGAGTAGAAGTTGGCATGGAGAAAGGGCAACTTCTTAATATTGCCTAAAACTCTCAGACACTATCTTTGCCTAATGTTTACTTTATACAAAAGAGAACCAGGAAATTCAGAGTTAAATAATTTGCACTGAACACAACATTGTTAGAGCCTTAAAGCCTAGATTTTTCTTTTTTTTCCATTAATATTTGAAAAAAATACTAGCAAAAACAAGTCATGAATGTGTACATTTTCCTCAGTGGGGAAAACAAAAAAGACAGGAAGAAAAAGAATGATGTTATTTATATGTAGGGTGCCCAAAAAAGCAACTATTGACTTGTTGGAAAGTTATGACATGTTGTTTTTTTTTTCAAGCAGAAATGCTTGAAAAAAGCAAAATGCTTTCTGTGACATCATTCAACACGCAAAACTGTTGGTCCAGAAAGATCAATGAAATGTCAACTAACTCCAGACAAGATGAAATCTTATAGCTAAAGGGGGGAGATTTTGGATAAAGCTCTGAGTTATCCAGCAGTGCATCCAGCTATACTCACTCAAACACCTGGCTGGATATAATATTGGAAGATAAGAAATGTTAGTGTCTCTTTTGAGAAGGGAAAAGTAGAACTGAACAGCACAGAGAATCTGCTGGAGAAATATCTACTGGGGAAGTAGCATCATTTGCAATACAATGGAAGAATCAAGCAGAGGAAAAAGACTTTATAAGCTTTCTGACCAACTTTCTACTAATTGTACAAAATCCTGTTCCTCCTTTCCTTATCTCTCTTGGGTGAGTATTCTCACTGGAAAGAGTAGAGGATTTTATGGCAGAGATCGCCATGCACTGTAAAATGGATATGAGATTTGGGAGGGAGAGAGATCTGAATTCAAGTTCCCCTTTCTTGCTCTTTGCCTTTAGAAGAGTCTTCATCCTTTTTTATAAAATGTTGGTGCTAACTACAAAGGCATTGGATTATTGTGACTACATATAAGAAACATTCAGAGACAGTAAGAGAATAACATTAACTCAAAGCTTACAAAGTACCAGCACTTTAAATTCATGTTTTCTGTTTGCTGTTCAGTGCTGCCAAGGGCCCAGTGCCTAGAAAATACAAGGTGTTCAATTAAGAGTTCCTGTCCATTTTCCCCATCTAACAAGGCACCCCATTATATAGTTAGAATGCTCTAATTGTTTGCAAAATCTTTATTTTAAGCCAAAATTTGCCTCCTTTTAACTTCTGCCTAATTCTGTCTTCTGGAACTACTCAAAACTAGGCCACTCCCTTGCCTGTTACAGCCCTTCAAATATCTTGAAATATCAGAAAACAATTACTGTGCTCCCCTTCTGCACTCTCCTCACCAGCATCAATGTACCCACTCAACTGTTTCTTTCTGAGGCACAGCATTCTGGAAACATATTGTCCTGCTCGCCTATTATAGACACTCTCAGTCACTCAATACTATTCTTAAATGCAAGTCCTTTATCTGCACAGAATAGTTCAAATGTGTCTGAGAATGGCTGTTGAGTGTGTGCTGACGATTTTACTGACCAGTGAGTTAGACCAGCCCATCAGCATCAGCGATATTCAGCATTGCGTACTTTTTCGTAATGTTCATCTGTGGTTGAGTGTAATTCTCAGACAAGACGTCATTAAACAATTAAATGTCCACAAAGGATAGATCTATGTTTGTTTGGAGACCAATACAGCAACAACTTGCTGTGAAAATTCCCTTTCTGTTGGCCACAGAGAGCATATGAATTCTATAATGAAGATGGAGAGGACATTAATTGGGCTTAATTATCTGTACTGTTAAACTTTGTAAGGAGTTCGTAAGTGAGTCTCTTCATATGTTTTGAGTTTAAGTTCTGCCAGCTAATGATGCATGACCCTACGCAAGTCAGTTAACCTTTCTGTGGCTCAGTGCCCTCATCGGTAAAATGAAATTGCCCCGCTACTTCACAGGGGTGGTGAGAATCACTCAGTTACAAAGACAAATTGTGTATGAGCAGGAAGATACCAAGGCAAAAGGTGCTTATAAATCTTGAACAGGAGAGTCAAAGGTTTTTAAAGTGAAGTTATCCCACTCAAAAGATTAAAAATCTGTGCAATTTGGAAAGCCCCGTGGAATCCATTTAACACATACTTTATTTATTAGCATATTCCTGCACTCTTGGCCTCTACTCAGCTCACGAAAATCCATCTAGTCCCCAGACATTACTTTACTGCTCACTCCTCTGCTTCTAAGGCTGTTAGCCTGGTCTATCCCTTTCCACAGCACTCAACCCCTTTTCTTTTCCATATTCCACTTTATTTCTATCACAGGTTAGTTAATTTGTGTCCACAGCTTCCCTATTAGAGATATTGGATTACTGACCCCAGAGTGCAGATACCTTCCTAACCAACTCCTTACTGGGAAATAATAAAGCAGACAGTGTTGTTACCAGCTAACTGAAACCACATGAGAACTGGGGACAAACTGCCCAACTTAGTCACAGTCCCTTGACATCTGATTAAACTTTGATTGATAATGGAGAAAATACAAATGGGTCTTTCACAGAGCAAAGCTTAGTAGTTTGTCACCAGGGATACTTTCAATAAAAATTTGGCTCATCTTGATGTTAAATGTGTGATAATTACATCCAGCAAACAAAAGGTTAAGCCAAGTTCTTCAGGGAACCATATCTCTTAGAAAGACAATGAAGTCATTGTCTGAAACAGCTTAAAGACAACTGATCATTTGCTGAACTTAACTTGTTTGCTGAACTTAATTACAGAGTTTGAAGTAAATGCAGCAGTCACCTAGACTTTACAAGTAAATGATGTGCTGATAAATGCTTTACTAATACTTCCCTTCTCCAGCCATTCCTATGACATTTGACTGAGCCCTAAAAATGTATCTTAGTTGGGGAGCAATGGGTCATCTCAAAAAGCTCTTGAAAACATCAAAACTACCAAAAGTAGCTTTGGCAACAAAAGTCTCTCCTTCCTTTCAGCTTCATACAGAACACTAATATGCCGAAGTGTTCAGATTTGAGATCTCAGAATCCATTTTTCTACTTCACCCACAGCCTCTATTCACTTGCTCATTAACTGCTGGTAAATCTTTCTTATAATGATTTTTGAATACATCTCAACTTTCAACTGTCACTGCAGCCAACTAGATCCAGGATCTCTTTAATCAAATGTCAGAGACTGAAATAACACCATACGGTCAAATTCCCCAAATTATATGTTCACACTAATAACCTGTCTTATCTTAAAAGCTCACCACAATTTGACCCAGACCTCCTTTTCTAACTTAGTGTTCTACTGATCCCTTATTTCTGTTGCATCTTAATTTTTCTCCCTACACCACAAATCAATCCTTCCTCTTTTGCCATTCATACCTCCACATTTGGGTACTGAATAAAAAATGAAGGCAATTTTCCAGGTGTCTATATTTGCTGTATTATTTAATAGCTCTTTACAACCAGTACTTGCCTTCTCTTCTCTATGAGTATTTTTAAAGAACATCTCTTTGGAGCAGCTTAAATTTACAGCACAATCAAAAGGAAAGTGGAGATTTCTCATACCTCACACACATAGGCTCCCTTTATTTCTTACCAGAATGACACTATTTTTTTTACTAAATATGAACCTGTTACAGGGTAGCCCAGAGTGGACTGGGCCACCTGTCTGTGGGGCCTCACCTGTGTGCTCACAACTCAGTTACACTGCAGGTACACACAAAAAGGTCAATAACGGGTTTATTTACAAAAGGGAAAAGGAATAGGAAACAACCCAGGGAAAGAGAGCAGGATACAAGTAAGTGGAATACCTTACGGCTAAGCTGACTGAACACACCAAGTCACGCGGTCCGGAGAGCTGCTTCCCGAGCGAGAGAGGGAGAGTTGCAATTGCCTATTTATCCTGCAAATGTCCCAGAATTCATTCCTGCTAGCTCCACCCTTGGGTCCTCGTAGTTCTCTCCCTGGTACTGCTGGGATTTGTAGTTTTCAATCACTGGAGTAGGGTGTAGGGTCCAGAAAGCTGGAGTAGGGGGTGGAGTCCATAAGACTCTACAGAGTTCCTTTAGGACATCCTTCCCCTTAACAAACCTACACCAACAATCATAATCATGGAATCTATATAAATTGGCTTAAAGTTTATTCTTGGTGTTGCAAATTTTATGGGTTTGGACAAAAGTTGAATAACATATCTACCTTTATAATAAAGAGTTTTCACTTTTCTAAAACTCATATTTATCTATCCTTGTCTCTATCAACAGCCACACTTCCTTTTTTATTATTTTCATAGTCTTGTGCTTTTCCAGATTATCATATACTTGGAATCATACGTTTAAGTCTCCTCCATATCTTTTTACAGCATTGTAGCTAATTTCTTTTAAGCACCGAATGGTATTCATTGGTTGCACCACAGATTTCCAAACTTTAATAATTAAGAATAAAGCTGCTGGGCCATGCCTAGTGGCCCAGTGGTTTGGGGCGCAGCACTGCGATGCTGGCCGCCGCTGTTTCAGAGAGTTCTACCCCTGGCCCCTACAGGGCGCAGCAGACTTCTCCGCCTGGGTCTGGTCCGCTGCTCCCCTCAGCAGTGCACTTTGCCCATCTGCCTGTTCTGCTCCCCACTCTGTCTCTGGTGAATTCTCTCATTGACCCTGGACCTCTGGCCTATACCGCGGTTCTATAGGCACTTTTAATAGTCCTCTAAAACAGAAAGCACCAGATCCAAAGGATCACGGGTGAATTCTACTAAATAGTTAATGATAATATTATACAAATATTTTTAGTTTCATAAGAAATTTCCAGGTAGGGAAATTTCTCCCTGGTGGTGCTTGCGGGTTAAAGCACAGCACTGAGAAGCTAAAGACACTTGAGCATGAGTCGGATCCCCGCCCCAGAGGTGACCCACATAACGTGGCAGACCTCTCCTCAACCAGCCCGCTGCTCCCCTCAGCAGTGTACTTCGTCAGTCAGCCTGTTCTGCTCCCCGCTCTGTCTCTGATGAATCCTCTCACCACCCCTGCGTCTCTGAAATGTATCCCAGTTCTGTATGCATAAATAAATAAATCTTTATTTTTTTTTTCCTCCGGGCTTTCAAATTGGTTTAATTTGCTTCTGATCTTAGTGGGAGAGTTTAAGTTTTTAGTAAATACTACATCAGTAAATACTACATCATCTGCAGGGGGGTTTGCAGCTAGTTCTTAACAAGTTGGGAAAGAGCCTATCTACTCCTAGTTTACTAAAATTTTTGTAAGGAATGGATATTATAGTCTGCTGAATGATTTTCTCTGCATGTATTGAAATGACCGTGTGATTTTATTTTTTTAATCTTTGATGTTTGATGTGGTAGGTTATATTAGTTAACTGTCAAATGTTGAACCAGCCTTAAATAACTGATAAACTCTACTTGGTCATGATATTTAACACATTTCACATTTTTCCAGATTTCACAGCTAATATTTTGGCGAGGATTTTCTCCATATTCATGAAAGGCATTGGTCTATTGTTTTCGTTGTTTATAATGTCTTTCCTATGCTCTAAAACAGATTGAATAGAATTGGTATAATATTATCATTAACTATGTAGTAGAATTCACCCGTGACCCTTTGGATCTGGTGTTTTCTGTTTTAGAGGACTATTACAAGTGCTGATTCAGTTTTTCAATACAGATAGGCATAGTTAGATTGTTTCCTCTCGGATGAGTTTTGGCAAATTATGTTTTCCAAGGGCTTGGTACATTTCATCTAAATTGTCAAATTTGTATGCATAGACATGTTCATAGTCAACCTTTATATCATTTTAATTTCCACAGTATCTGTTTTGATTTCTCCTTTATTGTTCTGATATTAATAATTTGTATTCTGTCTCCCTGTCTTTTTATAGTCTGGTTAGAGACTGATTGATTTTATAGATTTTCCCCCTCCCCCCCCCAAAAAAAAAACAGCTGTGGTTTTGATGATTTTCTCTATTGGTTTCCTCTTTCCAATTTTATTGACTTCAGTTATAATTCTTGTTATTTTAATAATGAGGCCATCATTAGTTTACAATACAAATATGATTTAGGGCAACAGTCTCATATCTCTTTAGATTCTTATTATTTATTTTCTTCTGTTTACTTTAGACTGAATCTGCTCTTCTTTTTCTAGTTTCTTAAGGTGGAAACTTACATTCTTTATGTTTAATTCTTTTTTTTAAATACACACATTCACTGCCATAACTTTTCTTCTAAGTATTGCTTTCAGTGCTGATAAACTGATTAAGTTGTTTAATTTTATTTAGTCAAACATAAAAAGAAGTTCTCCAAGCATCCTTCTTCAACCCATGTATGACTTAGAAGTATATTACTTTATTTTTACCTATTTTTTTTATCAAGGTAACATTGGTTTACAGCATTTAATATGATTTAGAAACAAAGGGTCCCACATTTCTGGTGTCTAGAACCACAGCACACACTGAACTAAGGCTCCTGTGACGGATGAGGCAAGTACATTTCTTAACCTCCACATATTATGTGATTTTTTTTTCCAGCACTCTTTCTGATGGAAATTACTTATTGAATTCCATCAAGGTCTTCAGATTCCCATCTCTCTACTTATATTGCCCATCTGTTCTAGCATGTTGTCAACTTTAGAGTCCTTAACATCTTAATCATAGCTGTTTTAATTCCCATTCCGATAATTACATCTTGACATATCTGGTTCTGATCTCAGTTCTGTCAAATTATATATATTTTTTTACTTTGCATTATTGTTTCTTGATAACCAAAACTGGTATACCAGGGAAATGAGTAACTCTAAATAAGTGTTAACTCTAAATAAGCATTAATGGTGAGCTGGTGAGAGAACAGACATTGTTCTATAGTTCAATGATCAGCTCTATCTTTTAGGGAGTCTGTCAGACAGTGAACTTCACAGATATTTTTCAGGATTTTTCCTGAAAAAAAAAAAAAAACAGGATGGCTAGAGTGGACTAGAGTTAGCTATTTTCTTCATTACTCTGGGTCCACTAGATTCTGATAGTTTGCTAGCAAGTTAGGCTCTACTTAGCTAATTTCCCCTGAGGATAATACTTGTTAAGAAGCAGTGTGCAATTTAAAATGATTCTTTGTCTTCATCCCCTGTTGGAAACCTGAAGAGATTTTTCTTCTATACTGAGTATGTGAATCTGCTCCAGTTCCTGTATGTAAAGTTCACCATATTGGGGGAGGGAGCATTAGGGGGATGGCTCCTGAAGTTCTCCGAGTAGTGTTCCATGACCCTCCAGCAATTCCTCAGTCAAAGGTTATGTTTCCCTACCCCAGCACTATTTCCTCAGGGAGCTTCAGTCTGAGCCTATGCTTGGGGATTCTCAACTGCCTGAATTTGGGGGTTTGCCCTAACAATTTCGGCAGCAGTGTTTTGCCTTTAGTCCTCCTCTTCCTCATGAATCTTAGAAGAGTTTGTTTTTCAATCTGTTTAACTTTCTACTCACTGTTTGGACAGGGTTCCTTCTGTGTGGAACTCAAAACTGCTTGACTGAGTCTATAACCTCCCCCTGCCACATAATACATTCTGTGTAGGTGTGTGTATATGCCAGGAAGGATGCAAGTGTTGGGAATAAGAACATGGATAAGATTTAGTCCTTGTTCTCAAGAGTATTAGAGCCCAACCTGGAAATGCCTGTGGCATTAACTATATGACTCTTACCACATTTATGGGGTTTGGACTAACAAATATTAACTTGAAACTCTGTACTTCTTTGTAAAGTATAGCACAACAAATAGCAAAAACAAACAAAAAAACCAACAGTCAATAAACATCTGTCAAATGAGTGACTATTTAATTCTTTTAACACTAAAAGTAGATGATTTATCTCCAAAGTTCTTTTGAATTTCCTTAGAAAAAGGACTTGTCAGTAGAACAGTAAAGAGCAAACTCTGAGTCAGGGACTGGTGTCCTAAAAGAACTCCACCTCCAGGAGAAAAAGGAACTCTCCTGCACTGCTGGTGGGAATGCAAACTAGTACAACCACTATGGAAAACTTTTTGGAGGTTCCTCAAACTGCTAAACATGGAGCTCCCCTACGACCCAACAATCCCACTCCTAGGTATCTACCCAAAAGATACAAAAACACTGATTGAAAAAGATACCTGCACCCTCATGTTTATTGCTGCTTTATTTACAATTGGAAAAACATGGAAGCATCCCAAATGCCCAAAAGTAGATGAATGGATTATAAAAAGATGGGGTACATATACACAATGGAATATTACTCAGCAACCAAAAAAGAGAAACACATGTCTTTTGCAGCAACTTGGATGGAGCTGGAAAAGATCATGCTTAGTGAGATAAGCCAGAAAGAGAAAGAAAAATACCAGATGGTTTCACTCATAGCAGGAGTATAATGGACCAGGTGAGAAAATAACAAGAATAATGAACAGCCATATATCAGAGACATTTTGTGGGGGTGGCGTGGGGAATGGGATCAAAAATGTGGGGGAGAGGGAAGTGCACGGGATTATGGTGATGGCACACGGGTGATTTGGTCCAATGAGCTATCACCACTCCAATGAGCTTTCAAGCCTCTTGGACTACAACTCCCAGAATGCAATGAGCTAAACTTCCTGACTAGGAGAGCAACAGAAAGGAGGAAGGAGCAAAGAAAATGTATGAATTAAAGTGAAAGAAAGGAGGAAGGAGAGACATATGGAGAAGAGACATGTGGGTAAGAGACACCTGGAGGTGGCTCTTGGTCCTTGGTCCTGGTGGCTGTACCATTTTGGCAGGGGCACTGGCAGCTGTAACATGGACCTGATGGAGGATTACTTGGTACATTTTAAATCCTTATACCCCAACTCTCTAGGGCCTGCATAATCCCTCCTACAGTTCTGCACTGGCCTTGAACTTGTCCTGGTGGTTTTCAGGCTTCAGCAAACCCACTTTGGGCCAAGCCTGTTTGGGTGGTCATTTGCCCATGAAGGGAAGGATAATTTTCATAGCTTGATTGGGAAATTTTTATATGAAACTCTTATTCCTCCTCCATATTTCCTCCTCCTCCTCTATCCCTTATCTCTCTCTCACACACACACACACACCAATTAAAGATCTTTGAGCATGTTAAAAATGTGCTGTCTTTGTCTTTATGTACAGGGATATCCAAAACCCCCTTGATCACACAGTTATATTCTTAGAAGCTGTGTGGTTTTCCAAAAGGATACTGGTTAAAAGACATTTCAGAGATGAGGAAAATTGTATGCAAAACCATAATGCCCTCACAAAAAAAAAATTTAAGACTCTAATTTATAGAAAGTAACTGGATATAGGAGATCATGTATTATTGGAGACAATCTCAGGTAAGCAGCAAGATGGACTTAAAATATCTTTGTGGTACTGATATTCACAGTTTGATGCAGCACACTCGACTATTTACTCTCCCATTAGGTTTTTATGTATGACTCTAAGTATGCAAATTGCTTCCTATATTTTCATTACACATAGTATATTGTTTATTATTAACCTGATCATTTAATAGAACATATGTCAAACGAATTCATAGTTTCTACAAGACATTAGCAAGAACTTCAATTAAAATAGTAAATAATGTAAGTTCCTGAGCAATCATTTTTTTCTAGCAAAATAATAAAATATTTCACTCTGCAGTTTTTCAACTTACTTATTGTCCATCCCACAAATACTTGCTGAGTAGCTGCTATATGAGAGACACTAAGTTAGGAATTAGAATTCTACAATGAATTAGACAGGGCCCTTGTCTTCTAGGTATGTATTAATTAGTAAAGTATAGAGACATTAAACAAATACTGATTTAATTGTTATAGCAGAAATTGTACAAAGAAGTAATAGGTACTTTGACTTTAATAATGGGAGGACTTCTGTAAGACATGAAAAGCAATAAAGTTTCCTAGAAGAAAAATTTTTTAAATGGAGATCTGAAAATTGAATCAAGTTTAACCCACACAGGAATAGGGCCTGTGTATTTGTTTATTGGTGGGGAGAGAGGTAACTATGAAAAAGTCAATACATTTACTTGTACTTGTTATTTCAATAAAGCAAGGTGGCCAAGAATGAAAGATGTCAATGAGTTTGAATGTAGTCAGTGATAACGAAAAGCAAAATTTATAGACAGAGGCCAGAAAATATAGGAACTTGATAAGAATTTTGCACATTCTTTGCATAGCTTAGCTATTATAGTGTTTCAATAAAAATAGTAGTGCAGGTTTCCACTTGAATTAGTGCTTTTGTGTTTCTTGGGTAGATTCCTACGAGTAGAATAGCAGGAATATCTGATAGATCCATTTTTAGTGTTTTGAAGAAGCTCTATACAGATTTCCATAGTGGTCGGAGATCAGAGGCATACAACAGCAGAGGTGAGAGAAGGGGAGTCAAAACAGGGGAAGGAAAGTCATCAGGGTCTATGGTAATGGATCATGAGTGCTAGGGTAGTGGGAGAACTACAGGGAGCACACTTGAGGGGAGAGATCAATTACTGTGCAAATATTAACAATGATGTAAGAAAATAAATTCATTTTAAAAATAGTCATCACGTGCACACACACGCACACGCATACACTAAATATTATACGTAGTCCCAGAGAATGTAAAGTTTTAAGAAGAAAAGCCATACAATCCAACATACAGTCCATATTTGCTGGAACATTCCACTATTTTTCTCTTAAAAATTCTTTGTGTTCTTCATTGATTTATTTTAAGAATGCTTTCCAAAGCTTCCAGGTGATGATGATGTTTAAATTGTTTGAACAACCCTCACTCACTACGTAGAGTCTTTTACATTTTTGCTATTGATCTCCTCTTAAAAACAACCAAGTGTTTGACTTGCAATGTCACTTTTCTAAAAATACAAACTCAATACTGTCGAAAAGTTAAACCTTTTACAAAGCCTTGTAGAAATTTATTGTTAAGTCTTTATAGAAAAGCTCAATAGTTGCTGCCTGGGGAGTGAAAAAAGAGAAGAAACCCATATTTTATCAGATTCGCGATCTCTAGAGTGTTCCAAAAACAGGAAGGTTTCACTTGACTCAAGCCCAATATATAAGCACAATCTGAATTTACTGGGGGAATTCATGTTCTACTGTAAGTATACAATTCAATGGATAGCAAAGAGGAAAGGTAATGTATCTCTTAACCAAGTTTGGTAAATTGGTGACGTAGGGTGGTCTTTGATTTTTATCAATGTCTTCATAAACAAGTAGTTGCTTTTTCATTAATATCTTCAGTCACTATCTCTATAGTTCCCAAGTTTCTATCTGCCAGGGTCATTACAATGTGAACACATATAACATCTTGGTCAGTCAGAATCATTAGGTTATCAAAACATGACAACCCAATAGAGACAGGCAGAGTCACCCCTTAAATAAGAGGTGATGGTGTTAGGCACCCTCATAGGCTCTTTATTTTTGTAAACAAATGTGACATCAAATTGTTTAAAAGGATTCACTTCAACATTCAATTACATAGTCTGATTTAATAGAAATGACTCTAGTAGAGCTTAAATACAAATAATTTCAAAAGGGCCTGTTTTTATTGAAACACTTTAATATTTATCACTTTCATTATATATTTTAATATAGTATTTTATAGTTAATGGGTTCAAATTAGAGATCAGGAGAAATAATTACAATGCTTCTAAATGTAACTGTTTTCACATTTTATTTCACACTTGAACTATAAATTATACTTTATGTGACCGAAAAGAGACCTTTAAAATTGATTTGGTCTCACATTAAAGTGTTCTTCAAATTTAAGTATTCCCTTTCTTGAGAGAAACAGAGTTTCATTTAATCAGTGAAAATAAAGCTAATGAAATGTACATAGTTGTGAATTTTTAGAGGCTTTCTTTGATTATATTTAGATTTTTAGAATTATTAGCCCATTGCCAAAATGCTTTAGAATTATTAGCCCGTTGCCAATTATTAGCTAGCTTGTTGCCAAAATGCTTCCAGTTAGTACTAAAACTCACACAAATATTATTAGTTATCTCTCTTTGAACCAAGGTCTTTGCTACTTATAAACAAAAGAAGTGCAGAAATAACCTTTATAAGCTCAATCCCCCTGAGTGAGGAGTATTTAAGAATCATAGAATGAAATGGGTGTGTTACTTGAATTTTCCTCTAATTAAGGATAAGGTAAGCTTATAAATTCATTAAGCTCACCACTGAAGCCAAATTTAAATGCAACATCCCCTAGAGATATAAAAGAATACTTTGCATCTGCTCAGCAACCTACTAGATTTTTTTTTAATTGTAAGTACATTAAAAACCAGGGCATTTTTTTTCCCTAGAAAATGTATTTCATTTTAGTTACTTAAAAAAATTCTGTTAATATTCTCATTTTTAATATTATCAGAAACATTATGAAGGTTAACATTCTTTACTAATTTGATTCAATATGATAAAATTATTGCTAATTAATATTCACATATCTGAGAATAAGTGGTCATTTGTTTATAACTATATTAATATATTACAATTAAAAATTCTACTGGATTTTTTAGTATTTCTATTCTTTTTCCTATATACCATCAAAAATGTTTCTACTAAAATTTCACTGTTTTTAATAGGTGCTACTGTATTTATTTTGTTTTTTTATATTTTAAGGAATAGAGAAAACTCTCAAATATATTTTTATTTAATATTTCATTTAAATGATAAAGAAGAAAGTTTAGTAAAAAAACTTCAATAACTGCCAATGCAAGCATATAGACATTTTTATATCTTGATTTGTCATGTAAGATTGGTGAAGACCTTCAGGATTTTAATTCAATGTATGTTTTCAGATTAAACAGTATTTAACCTCTGAGTGAAAAATATATTTTCCTAGGCCAAGTGTAAATTGCATAGTGTTTTCAAATACATTACAAGTTCTATGATTAGATTTAGTATAAAATCAAGTTTCAATTTAAAAGCCAGCTGTAAATACATACAAACAAAATTGCATATGGATTATGTTTAACAGTCTTAGAAACAGCTTTCAGAAACTGTCAAGAGCTTTCAGGATTCCATTTAACCCACAGCATCTGCCTTGCCCATCAGACAAGCTTAAATATTATTATCTTTACTTCCTCTTCAGTATTTGTCATCTTACCTAGCTAAGAATTTATCAAGAATTCATGAAAACATAACAAGTGTTATATTTTGCTAAAAATGTTTTACATGATTAAGTAGTGAAAGAATACAACTATATTTGATATAGTTTTCTTATTTACTTTCCATGAAATTACAAAATAATTTTTACTTGTCTTGGAAAGTTATTGAGAAAAACTAAATTGAGGCTTGCTCTTCTTTACTATAAAGACAATCAGTTGTGTGCACAGATGAAAGAAATATGCTCTTGAAACTGTTACTCTTGCACCATAGCTAACTGAGAATGCCATATTTGTGGGCTACCTTCCTATGCCATGGGTGCTCCCATGGTACTCTGAAGTGGTGTTTTTCTCTCTGAGTTTTCAACAATTCTAAAACATAACTAATTTTCTCATCCTGGTTCCCATCAGTCTTTCTCACACAGACCATTCTATCGGGTACTTAAATGAACTATAAGTAAACATAGGTAGATAGCAGTGGCTAGTGTTTAAACCAATATTCAGTATATTTTTTCTGACTCAAAGGAACGAAGTTTTGTTTTCTAAAGATTTCTTTTTTATTTAGGCACATAATAACTGGGGTAGAAGCCAGAGGTGTGTGTGCAGGGTGAGAGGATTCACCAGAGATGGAGTGGGGAGTGGAATGGCAGATGTATTGAAATAAACTATTACAGGGAGTATTAGATGATACAGAAGAGGTCTGCCATGCCATGTGGGTCACCTCTCTGGCTGGGGGTCAAACTTGTGCTGAGGTGGCTGCAGATAGTTTCATGGTGTTGCATTTAAACCCCTTGTGCCCCAGGTAGGGTCCTGAAGTGCTTTTTTTTTTTTTTTAATTACCAGTTTATTTTTAAATGTAAATTCTTCAGCATAGGGTTTGCTAAATGATGCCATGCAACAGACAGCTTAGCCTGAGCACAGAGTTAGTATCATGGGTTAGGGTTTATGAGAACAAACACAAATATAAAACTACACCTGTACTATTGATTTAATTAAAGCTATCTGCTTTGGACCACCAGAGGCTAGATAAGTAAAACCTGAAGCTAGGTCTAGAGAGAAATGTAAATATTCTAGATTATTTTATGCAGTCTAATGGTTTTAGAATTAGCTTCCACCAATTATCAAAGCTCATATTGCTGAAAGAGTTAAGAAGAAGGCAAAAGAAGGGTTACTTGCTGCAACTTGAAATTCATTCCTGAGCATATCCCTGGTCTTATTATAAAAAAATCATACTAATGAAGCCAAGGTCTTAGTTGAGGCTGACAGCATCTAACAGTCCAAATTCTAGCTTTATCTACCATCTTGAAAATATTTGTCCTTATCAGAAAAGAAACTGAGCATGAGAATGAAATAACATAGCTCCATTACTAACACTGGAAAAACAATGCAAACTTCAAATGCTATGCAGAGTGTTTGAAAAACAACAATCTCCTGCATGAAGAAAAATTCCCATATGTTTATCCTAATAAAGGAGAGTGATTGTCATTGCATTTTAATATATGAGTTATTAACTAAACAGAAAAGATGATACTTGATTTTTAGAATACATTTCTTTGGTAAAGAAAAATGAACTTGGTTTTTAGAATACATTTCTTTGGTAAAGAAAAATGAACTTTTGATATTTCCATAAGAAAAATGTTATTAAAAATGGTTTTAGATGGCCACATTTCTTATATATTCAAGTAACTCCTATAACTGCCAAATATACAATAAAAGATGCTAATGTTTTTCAGAATCTGTTTCATTCTTAGGACAATATGTGAATTTACCAAGGGAAGATGCCTTTTTAAAAACTGTTTTTGAATTATAAAATAATACTTCGACTTTTTAAAGATAACAACTTTTGCTATCACTAAGAGAATATTACTATGCAATATGATACTATATTAATTTATTTTTGATGATTTTTCAGTAATAAAAGACATGTATAATCATTATGATTTAAACATCTAGATATGGTATCCAGATATCCAAAGAGTCACTAATAATTAATGTTCCAGGTCATGGATCAACCACTAAATTTATCTTTTCATAAGTCCAATAAGCACAACTTATTAAATAATTTACACACAACTAGATACAAGCCTCAGCTTCATTACACCCATGACTGTGTCACATTAAAATAACGTAGGTAGAGGGCCCTCCCTGGTGGCGCAGCGGGTTAAAGCACAGCACTGAGAAGCTAAAGCCACTTCCTCATGATTTCGATTCCCGCCTGCCCTGGAGGTGACCACATGGTGTGGCAGACCTCTCCTGACCTGCCCGCTGCTCCCCTCAGCAGTGTACTTTGTCGATCTGCCTGTTCTGCTCCCATTCTGTCTCTGGTGAAGCCTTTCGCTGCCCCTGAGCCTCTAGCCTGTACCCCAGTTCTGTATGCACAAATAAATAAATCTTAAAAAAAAAAATAAATAAATAACGTAAGTAGAGATTCATGCATTCATTTAGAGATATATCATATACAAAACAGTGGTCTATAATTATTAACAGGTATTAAGAAATATATTAAACCATTTTCCATTTGAAAATTTGTAAAATCCTACTATAAAGATAGGGATGAACTTCAAAATGATTTTTATAATATCCATGAGACCTCTCTAATAACACTCTAGTCTTTCCTACTCATTCCTACAGGTAGAGAAATTATACACCTATGTATAAGATTGATCAAATCATTATTATCACATGCATACAAATGAGGCCTAATTATCCATAAAATAGGTTAACACAAACAGGTTACTATTCACTGACATAATTCAACATTTATTGGAAATTATAATATAATGTAGGATAACTAGATTATTTTATAGGTCCATTTATTGTCATGCCAATATAAGATAGGATATAGGATAT
>NW_004567103.1:17527970-17544014 GCF_000260355.1 Condylura cristata | reverse complement strand
TGACCACATGGCGTGGCAGACCTCTCCTGACCCGCCCGCTGCTCCCCTCCGCAGTGTACTTTGTTGATCTGCCTATTCTGCTCCCTACTCTGTCTCTGGTGAATCCTCTCGCAGCCCCTGAGCCTCCGGCCTGTACCCCAGTTCTGTATGCACAAATAAATCTTAAAAAACAAAACAACAACAACAAAAAGCATTGTCTTTCTTTGGCTGCACACGTTCTTGGATTTATGTAAAGGTCAAGACATACTTTTGACAAATAATAATGTGATTTTTTTAAACAGAAAAATATTCATACTCTATCCTTACACAAGTGAAAGTTATTTTAAAAATATATGACTCGCAGTGTTATTTAGGCTTTGATGCAGTTACCAATTCTAGACATATTTATTACATTCAAAGTATTTAGAAATCATTGTTACTACTTATCTACATATAGAAGTATTAAGAATACATTGTTCTTTAAGTAATTCACTACCCACAAATAGTTTATAGCATCATTTATCTGACATTTTACTCGTGATTTATACAAGACAATTATCCTGAGCAATATGTAAATATCATAGATAACAATATAAACTATATTTTAAACCACACCTTAGTAATTCCTAAGCAAAGAATAAATTCTTAGTTGTACAAAACACCATCCTCATTTCACCTTGTCAAAGTCTCTTTGAAGTACAGAATTTCCTGTATCTTTCAAGCTAAAACAAACTTTAAAAACTGAAGATTTTAAGTATTAAAAGTTTGTTAACCAAATAAATATATATGAGAGCTGCTGTCATGGTGTCAACTTATATCTGCACATATTCACTTACATGCATGCAAATATCAACCTATATTAGTACGTGTAATTTCCCATAAATTGACTTTCATTTGTATGTGTTCAAAACCAGATGTCATTTTTTCTTTTACAGGTTACAGTATTGGTCTCATTATAGTGATATGGAATCCATCTAAACTTTCCAAAGGGGCAGAGAAAGTGATTGCTATTTAAAGTTACCAATTCCTAGATGACTGATCCTTAGAATCCCCTAGTTTCCAGTCTAAAATTTCTCCTCTTGCCTGTGATTCAGAGAAAGACAGACTTGCCAGATGTCAGGCAATATAGCCTGACAGCATCATTCATCCATCTTAGAGCAACAGAAACTTCTCTAAATTCAGGGTGTCAGTCTACATGAAACTGTGACTCTTGTTCTTTGCTAGTGTATGCTCTAATATCTCTTATCTTCGGCTTATTGCCCATGCCTCTGCCAGGCAGAAGCACACAGCCATCAAGTACAAGTGACCTGTCCTGTTTTTATGCATCCTGACATCACTGTCACAAAGAGAAGAAAAAGAAAAAGACACCTTACCCGCAGGAAGGAGAGGTCCCGGTTGTGCTCGATGCTGGTTATCTCCAGGTTACCCATGACCACCTCACAGTTCTCATAGTATTTGCGCAAGGCTCTGTACTGCTGCTCCAGGTCTGAGAGAGAACTCAGCTTGTTCTCTGTTCCTGCACACACTGCCAAGACAAGAAGACATGCAGGGAGTTACAGAACCTTCCCACATGTGTACAATGGCAGTGCCCCACCATTTCTACCCCATAAAACTCTACCCAATTCTTTAAATTAAAATATGTTGAATGTCATTAAGAGTCATAGAAACACACACTGATAAGTATTTTCAACTTCATATTTCCAGGTTTATTGAGATATAATTGGCATACAATATTGTGTATGTTTAAGGTATACAATCTGTGTGTTTGATATACACTTATTTTGCAGAATGATTAGCATCATTGTATCAGTTAATTCCTCTATCATGCCCATAGATGTTTATATTTTGTAGTGAGAATATTTAAGATTTACTCTATTAGCAACATCCAAGTATATAATATGGCATTGTCAACTATGATCACCCTATGATATATTGGATCCCCAGAAATTATTCATCTTACCATAGGAGTCAACACCCTTTGACCAACATCTTTGTATTTTCCCCACATTTTCCTAGCACAAGAACTAATATTCTTTATTACATGCAGTGTTACATGCAAAGATACTTTCACACAAATTCTTGAAGTGATGCCGAAAATAATTAACAATTTTGGCATATTTTTATAAGGAGGGGAAGAATAGACATTACTGGAGATTCAGTAGTAGAAAACAAAGTTAATTTAGATGTTTTATGATAAAAAAATAGACCTTATGAAAACAAATATGACACAAAATGATTCTTGATCATCTAACTTGCTACTAGTTTTAGATTACCTTCTTATAAAAATTAAGCAACATTAAGAAAAATTTAATTTCCATTCATAAATATATTATTCAACATAAACAGGAGAACAAGAAGCAACTGATTCATGAACCTGATACTAATCAATATTAATGTCAAGATTATTCCCCCCCTCAGGAGAATAGAGTATCTCTAGAAAACACCACTAACCTATGATATTCATTATTTCTATCAAATTAACAATAAAATCATCATGAAGTAGTTGAGAAAAGGCACTGCTCTATGAACTTACATTAATTATTTTAAATTTCTGTCAATGATGACAAATTGATGGTTTAATACTGCTACTGATAGAGTATTAACCATTGATAAACTTGCTGCATCATTTCTAAAATACAGAATATGTCAAGATGCATCTATGTACAATTTATATAAGTTTCTTCCAATTGAAAATAAAACCTATACTTTAATATCAATATATAAAAAGTCAATATGCAGACATTTAAATGAAAAGCAAAATATTCACTGTGTTCTGATTTTTACTATAGAAGCTTAAATTTTGGTAGAAAAATCTATTAATATAACTAGTAGCCATGCATTTTTGTGTCTTGTAATTCTGCATTTATGAAAATGAGTTATATAATATGAAAATGTTAATTATTAGCTATTATTATGATAATCTGTTTGTATAAGAAATCCACAAAAACTGTAAATGCTTAAAAGACAGATACAATTTTGTATTTGCTTGACTATACAGTACAGTTTTGTAAGAAATTAACACTTAGCAATATTCATTTGAGTAATATAAAAATAATTATAACTAGTATTCACAAAATTACCCTCAATTCAGAAAAGTTCCATTGTTTAATAAATGATCAGCTGTGTTTTGTCTATACCATATGAAAGCATGAAATTGGAATAAGTATGTTCAAGAATATTTTCAACAAAAAGACGCTCAACAAACAGAAAATCTGATTAATCATAATATTCTACAAACATTTTGGACTTAGAGTTGTTAGTATATACCATTCATTAAGGAAATATTTCTGCCTCAGTTATTTTGTATATTTATCTTTGTTTCAAACTACCCATAATCAGAAATACATTCCCCATAATTTATATCTTGAAAAACAACCATTATTTTAAAAGATCTAGTGTGGAAAGATGCATAAAGATAATTTGTATTTCTCTTCATGTAGCCTCCACAGAATGCCTCACACTTTCTATTTGTCAATCGATTTTACAATCAGCCAATGTATACAAGACAATGCTTAAACCATCAAGTTTCATTGATTTCACAAAGCTGTTTATCAAACAGAACTGAAAAATCTTCTTCACTTGCCAAAACAAATTTAGCAAAATTCAACCCCCCTGACTAACACTGTTATGAAATTCTTAATCTATAGGCTTACAAAAATTTCAAGCTTCAAAAATTCTGAATTCACATATGCTCCCTAGCATTTTCATCTCAACTGTAACCCAGGCATAAAACTATGTGAGACCTTAATAAAATCACCAATTATTCTATATGGTATTGATTCCATTACAAATGTAGCTATACTTGCAAACAAGGGCTTTTTCTTCTTAAGATTTACACCCAACAATGAGTGAAGTACATAATCCTCACTCAATAAAAAAATTAAGAATATAATTTGGTGTTTGTAGCAAAATGACAATATTGGTTAACAAATGTTTTCATTTGATTCATGGAGAATATATATTAGAATCAAAATGAAGGAACATTAACATTATCAATAGTAACACTAAAGATCAGTTAATGCCTCTAGGGTTGCTATGACTGGAAACAAGTACTCCAGCTGATTACACAAGAAAGAGAAGAGCTGAAAAAAAAAAAAAAAGAATGAAACAGTAGCCTTTTATATTACATGCCTATGGAAGACATGAATTAATAAATAAATAAAAATGTATTTAGCACCCACTGTCGATCTAGTGTCGGAAGATTATTATAAAATATTTCAAACATTTTGTAACAGCTCGTGTAATTGTGGGAGACACATGGTTAGAAAAACTGCAATCAATCAATAAAAAACTCTATATGTGTAGGTGTATGTATGTGTGTGTATAGTGAGTGTGTGTAAATCAGGAATGCTGCAGAAAAAAAAAATTGGATGATCTGATAAAAATTTCTCTATTTTTTTCTGTTTTAAGACCATTAAGCATTTTATCTTTCAGAAATGTTGATATAATAAAAATGATTTAGTTTAATGCACATTATTTGGTATTTAAAAATCTCCAATTGCTGTAGACCTGAAGATATGACATGTCTAGAGTACACAAGAGGTAGTGAGCATTTTCAATGACTATTATTAAGTTCTATCCCCATGGGATTGAGTTTTCCATTTCCACCATTGTCATTCTTGGTGTCTCTCTCCTTGATTTGAAAGTAACCTCCAAATTGACTTCTTGGGTTCCCTACTTCCCCCTGTTAAATGTTTCTCCCCACAGATCCCAGAACAATCTTTTGAAAAGCATAAATTGTTCATATCACTACCCTACTAACATCACTCATTGGCATCATCACCCCTAATAAAAAAAAATTAAAACTTTTTAACATATTCTGTAAGAACCTCTATGAAGTCTTTGCTCAAATGTCATTCTTTCAGAAAAGTCTTCTCTGCTCAATTTATCTAAAATACCTACCAGGTTTCTATACTTTGAACTCTACCTTCTTTATTTTTGTTTTACTGCTATTTAAATTATATCATATATTTGTTTATTATAGGTTTCTACATTAGAAAGCAAATTTGAATTTGCTCATTGCCTAGAGAAATAGATATATTCATAGTCACTTATTTGCTGATTAAATAAATGGGCTTTGTATCCATTAAGAATGATAACTGAGTCATAATCAAATGCTAATCCTCCATTTTTAAAACTTAATGTACTCAAGCAACTCACTTCCCACTTGTAGTTTCCCTAATATCACAAAGTGAGATTTTATACTAAGTGTTCTTAATAGTAAAAACTACTTTAGAAGTTAATACTACAGGTTCTAGAGACAAATATCTCTCAAAAACTAGCTTACTAGCTTACAATGTAATCTGAATAGTTTATTAAACTCTATAATTTTTGTCTCCTCATTGTAAAATAGACAAAATGACCAATACCTAATAGGGAAATTGTAAAAAAAACTAAGTGGGTCAATATAATAACGTGATATACACGACGTCTCCATCATTGACAGAGGTCAATAAATACAAGCTATTGTCACTTATTCAATAAGTAATACAGAATTTATATCATATAGTATGTACAGAGTACATGTATATATGCATTCAGTATACAACATGTGTATATTATCTGACATATTAAACCAAATTACAGTGCAAGTCTTCATGGTGATGTACTGAAGTCAGTCTGATGAAAAAAATGAGCACAGTTCAAGAAAACAGGAGGTCATGATGCATTCATTGTTCTAACACTGTCTGGGTGTATAAACTTGGGCAGTGATTTTCTTCTCATTGAGTTCTATGTCTCCTTCCTTAAATGGAAAGTCTTTAATTTTCTTCCATACTGAAAATTCTGTATTTAGAAATTATTTTAATACATTTAAATAAAAACCTGTCTACATCGAATGATTGCATTTGATGAATGTTCTCAAGGTCATGTTATGGCAGGCAATATTTTAAAAGGTTATAAAGCTAAACAGACATGTTTAATAGTCCAACAATCTAATTTGTATGTATATAGCATTATAAATGAAAAATCACATATACATAAAACCATATATGTGGATGTTCATAAGATTTTTACTCCAATTCAACAGAAACTGAAAACACCCATGTATTTTTAAATAGGTGAGAGATAAACTCTGGTTTATCCAGTCTGTGAATATCTATTTAGCACTAAAAGCTAACAGGTGATTAGACCAACCTGGAAAATCCTGGAAGACATAATACTGACTAAAAGATGTTAGATTCAAATGGTTTATATTTAATGATTCCATTGATAGAATATCTTGATTAAAAAAAAAACATTATAAGGACAGAGGACAGATTAAAAGAATGAGTAGGGAGGGAGAGGGTTTGACTAAATGGCCATGAAGGAAATTTGCAGACTATTCTGCTTATGGACTGCAATGGCGGTTACACAGAGAAGCTAACAAGTTACAACTCAGAAAACTGTCCTACAAACTTTCACAGACACGCTTTCCTTCATTCAGCATGCATTTTATCATGTTATATGCTTGAGAACTAGCTTTACTTGGGTTTTATTTCAGACTTCAATGTTGAAGTTCATCATAGACTGTTAAAAATTTTTTTTTTATTATCAGTATGAATTATTAATGAATTCTAATATAAACCTTTCTTGTATTTCTGGAAGGAGCCATTCTTGAATGAATTCTAAATATGAACCATTCTTGTATTTCTGGATTTCTGGAAAGAACCATTCTTGCAATGTTGGAATTCTTGCTTGGAATCACACTTGGACTTTCACACTTAGAATAATTGACATTTTCTATTAATATGTTTCTAGATTTTATTGCTTTAATTTTCTTTGCATTTTAAATATTTATAAAAAACTATAAATAATGTAAAAGTATTTGTATCAGAAGTTATTATATGCAAAATAAGTAAGGGAAGTGAGTTTATAGTTCAGCAATTAAGGAGTTCTTAAATTAATTCTTATAGTATTAAAGAAAACAAAACAATTGTTTTGTAATTTATGTTACATAACTGGAAATACTTTTTTCGAGATAAAAATCCTTATGCTTTAAAAAAATGTAGTGGCTCTATAGTGTATGCTCTGAATCTTTATCTTCTACTACTGTTTTACTGACTCTCAAAGCGACAAAACAGGAAATCTGTTAAAATGAACTAAAACACTTTCTAAATGATCCTTGAGTCAAATGAAAAGGGCATTTGGCATTGGGGACCATCACTAATAGAGCTGTAGTCAGGGAAGACATGGGCATTCTATACCACTGATGGAAAGTGAGTCCATAGGCTATTTCCTGGCTGCTTCATGCTGATCCAGCTAAAATGTGATTGATCTGTATTTAATTTCTCAGTAACTTACAATAGTCTCTAAAGAACCTCACAGAGGTTCAAACTCTGAGTTATATGGCAAGGGGAAACAACTCATCACACTACCTGCCCAAAGCAAAATTATCAGTCTGGAAATTACACATGATAATTTCCTGTTTATGAAAAGTATAGTCTATACTAATCTAGTCTTCCCAATATAATACATAATTCTTATGATGTGTCCAGATTTCCCATTTCAAAGATCAACATGATCAAATTTTTCAAATTGCAAGTGATTTTTAAATACATTATGTGAATCATCAAAAACTGACTTCTAACTGCACACACGTAATTATCATCTCCAGTTGTTTCTTTTCCTGTCCTTAAATATTTGGTAGCATTTCTCTCTTACATTATAAAATTCACATGTTGAAAGCTGGAAACCATTATAGAAATTCTTTGCAGATCAAAAATAACATTTGTCATTTTGCCTGGATGAAATATTATTCTCCTTTCTGCCACAAATCCCTCCCACCTTTTTTTTTTTTTAATCATTCTTCTCACCACTTCCTCCTGCCACACAGAAAGTCCTTCTTTACTTTGTAGTAGTTTGTTTTCTGTAACAGTGCTAGTCCTTAACTTTAATGTAGGTACTGGACTTGACAAGCAATTAAAGCAAACAATTTCCACTCATCATGGCTTGCCAAATTAGTCATCTGCCATCTGCCCCATCATCTGGCTCTCCTTGAGGTCTTGCTGTGAATCTGGACGCACTATCTCAGATTAAGAGAGACAGTGCAAACCTCCAAGCTGGTGAAATGCCAGTGGGAGCTAAGTATGTAAACATTAGCAACCATCTTTCTTCCCCAGATTATCATGCCTTCAACCATCCCCTTGTGAGTAATAAAAACCAGTCTGCTTGTGATGCCTTATCACTGGGAGACCTTTGCCATTTACTGTAATTAAAGTGGTAGTCACTGCCTTTTTTTTTTTTCCTGTTAGAATTATTTAAATAAAGGAATTACACTAGAATATCCTAATGGGAACTTTGCTCACTTAGTAAGGCTAGTTTCTGCAACACAAGTAAAGATGTACACTATGAAATGGAAAATAATCATAGATGCTCATTCTATTATGCTGGTTGCATAGTGAAGTTTTTTTTTTTTTTTTTCCTCCTGCTATTAACAAATGCTTATCTAGCTGATAACAGGGAAACATATACTGTCCTGGGACATTAAATCATGCTATATGATTTATCAGTAATGGATAAAATGAAGAAGCTGCAAGAGTAAAACAAGGTAATATTATTATGCACATATTCCTTTTTAAGGATCCCCTTCCTTTAAAGTATTTTCTAACCCAAGATTGGTATATGGCAATTGATGTGTCTGCACAAAGGCAATGAAATGCCTCTCTTCTGGGTGAGATAAACACCATGACAAAGCACATTGGAAGGTTATCAGAATGTGGTCTGCATTTTGTTCCCATCTGTTCTCAAGTCCTCTTATCTGTGTGCACAACTATAAACCAAAGCCTTGGTGCCCTCACTGGCCTGCATCATCCATCCAAATTTATTCGTCCAAGTTAAAGTTGTGCTTAGAAAACATAGTGGGACCTTCAAATCAAAAGAAACTGTTTCCAGTGCTGGGCTTGGCATGAGAGGAAATGGTGGAACAGACAACATTTTTGAGTAAAGATCCTTTGTTGTATCTTCAGTTAATTCTCCTGTAAACCCTCCTGAGGCCTCCTTCTAACAGAGGATTTGGAATAGTTTGGAAGTTGATTCTGGGTCGTAAGATGTTCTTGAAGACAAAAATGAACACTCACATATGATCATCACATAACACATATTGTGCTATAACCTACTTAAACTGTGTTCTCATAACCTGAAGTAGATTAATGTAGGCACTAGATTATACAATTTCTAGTAGGCTGGTCCCTCTGAAATAGATGCAGATGAGCAAGAGGTGATTATTTTACATTATAATTGATTTCAAATACTAATTTTAATTAGGTGCTTGATAATTTATATTAGGGCAATAGCTGGTATTCATTAATTTGTTCTGTCACACATTTATTTAACAAACACAAATTGGACAACCTGAATATATGAAGCTTTGAAATAAATCAAAAGGAGCAGTAAATTAAGATGTGTCTCAAATCTAGAACATTCTCTGTTCTACAGAAATCCTCATTTAGACCTAATTATAATATACACATTTAGAGGCTCCTAAAGATAGTGTTTTTTACTGGTTTTTATTCACTGTTTAGAACAACATTCACAGTCAAATTTCTCCATATTTACAATATAATAAGCATAAAATATATAACTACACATCATTTTGTATTATAAAAGACAGACACTACTTGGGAGAAGCAATTTTCTGGGAGGTATTTCTCTTTGACAGTAGGGAATGGTGTTATCAATATATACAACAGTATCTACATCTGAATAAATGCCACACTTCACAAATATTTTATTCAGTTAGCCAAGTTGTATTTATCTTTCCCGAATCCTCATTCAATTGTTGAAAGGACAATGAGAAATTGTTCATACAAAGAGAAGATAGACATGTTTTCATAACTGTATATGCCATTCAATGCTGATTTTTAATCAAGTCCCATTCTACATGATTTAAGAATTATCCATGTGGCTTCTTTTTATTGAGGTGAGATCAGTTTAACAACACTCTATCAGATTCAGAGATACAGGATCACCCCTGTTTAAATGGATGTTACATACCACACATCAAGGCACCTGTAGCCCTTCACCATAATTAATCCCTTGTACAAATTATTTTCTTTTTCTTTTAGTTTAATTTATAAATTTGATATTATATAGCTTGGATATATTAGCCAAGATATTCTTTTGCTAATATGTCTAGCAGCAATTCTACACATTCCACAAACATATGGTTTAGTTGATGGAGAATCTGATACTACAAATTAATCTGTTGCTTAATTTGGACTGATTTTCCATGCAATGATCACTGAATTCTGGAATTAAAGATTTGATAACCTTTGAGATCCTATTTACAACATTTTCTTATATATCCAAACGTAGTATTACTAACTCATATGGTAGATCTATTTTCAACTCTTAAGGATGTTCTCTGCAACCTACTGCATCAAAGACTAGAGAGGTGATGGGAGACTGGGAAAATGAGATGTTGATCAAAGTGTACAAAGTTCCAGTTACAGATTAAGAAGCTCTGTAGATATAATGTACAGAATAGTGATAATAGTTAATAACTCTGCATTACCTACTTGAAAGCTGATGAGATTATATCTTAAGTGTTCTCTCCAACAACAACAACAAAAAAAGAAATGATATTTAATGATATGACAACATGGAGGTGTTAGTTAATACTGTGATGCTAATTATTTTTTAATATGTAACTATATAAAAGCAACATGGTGTGCCCCTTAATGGTATATGTCAATTATAATAATTCAATAAATATGGGGAAATATTTTTTTAATCTGAAATCCATCTTCATTTAATCTGATTCATCAAGAGCTAATGATGTTTCACAGATTTTTAATTATTGAACATAACATCACAGTTTTCTGTTAAACAATTTCAGTTTTTTTGAGTTTTTTCTCAAAGTGATTAGGTAATGACAGAATGATAAATGCCAAAATGTGTTATAAAGTTAATTTATCTAATACATTTTGGTAATACAAGTATTAAAATATTACCAGGTTCATTTTTAAAAGTAAACAATAACCTATGATTCCCTTTCCTTATATAAAATGAGACTACTAATAGGAATTAAAAGGTTTAAAACCAAATAATACTTAAATTACCATTTTTAGTTTAATGTAAACATCTGAAAATCTATAAAAATAAACCTCTCTATATGTATAAATAAAAGAAATATTTGTATTATGTGGCCATCAAGGTTTATGTGTAAAAATTCATTTTCTAGAATATTCCTTTAATAATACTACCAATAATTTTTCAAAGACACAATTATGAATATATGTGTGTAAAATGCAAGTTTGGAAGAAAATAAATAACATGAAAAACTGCTTTTTCTGTGATTAGAAGATTCCTGGGTGGTATTTCTTCTATTATAATGTTTAGTGGTACTTTCTCAATTTATAAAGGTTTTGGGTTTTTTTTTTTTAAACCTTGGTTTTATTTTCGGCACTTTTTTTTTTTAAGGAAGGTAAGCTATCCATTCTGAGCTCTAACATTTACATGAATGTGTTTGCTAATTAAAATATTATCAATACTTTTGATAATCTTGTAACTTTATAAAATATTGACCTCTTACATAATGTGATTTAATTTTTACCTTAACTTTTAATGTAAACTTTTGACATTTTACTTAAATCTATGGTCTGAACCTTTGGTTCTTTTTGTTATCATCTGCTTTGATGTTTCCTTTCCTTAACTGAGATATGACCACAGGGACTGTCCTAATTATCTTTGATTTCTTCACTATGCATTTCTAAAAAATTACTATAAATGTTTCTATTTATCTAGTGGAGACATAACAAACTGTCGCTGGTCTGTATATGTCATTGCAAAATTGTATGAGAGTAGAGATTCTACTTTGTTCACTGCTATATTTATGGCATCTACAAGTACAAACTGACCTATAAGTAGGCAGCCAGTAAATATTCAATGATTGAATGGATGGAAGGATAGAAATGTGGCTGTTGGAATCCTGTCTAGAATTCCTAGGTCATATATAATTTAATATTATATTTGATTTTCAGAATGAGAAGCGCAAAGACATAGAGAAATCATCCAGTCCAGTTTGCACATACAGATGAGAAGACAAAGACCAACATAACATGCTCAAGAAAGATCAAAGAGCTTATTCAGAACAGAAATGGAGTAGGACTTTTCATTGAGAGCTACATGCATAGAGCACAGGGCCTCATATTACACAGGCGATTTCATGTAACTGTCCAGCGTTATGAAAGGCAATCCAAACCTAATCCTCTGCCAGTAGGAAACCCATATCATGAAACTTGCCATGGATACTAAAGGACACTGGCTAAACAACACCAAAGGTTATGAAATGGGAAAATAGATCCTCAGTAACATCTTCATTTTTTTCAAGTCCTGGTTAAATGAAGTTAAATGTAGCTTTTTAAACACAACACATCATAAAAAGAGTTTGGTGAACAAAAGCCTTTGTTACCTGTATGTAGAACCTAATCAATATGACACAGGAAACATAATCTCCACACACTTGAGCTGGCTTGTACATTTCAAGTCATATTTTTAATGTATTAATGAAACTTCTATTTAAAAAATCCTCATGAAAATCACTTTGTGAACAAATAATCTGTTTATAATGGAACTAATCACCTCTTAATTTGACTATTTTGTAAATTCTGATTTCAAAGCTCATGTTTGCTTAAATATATGCACACCTGCAGTCACACCTAACAATTGTATGACAATTTATGTAGTAGATTAGAATATTAAATTATTAGAGTTAATAGCATTATAAAGTGCTATATAATTTACAAAGTAGTTTTATTCATATTAGCCTTTTTGACTCTGATTTAAAAGATGCAGCTAAGAACCAATATTATAATAATTGACAGAAATTCAAACTTTAGGTATCCCAGAAAAGAGCTTTTGAGAAATACTATGATTTTTTTTTTTTTTGATCTATAAATTAGGTTATACCAGATATAACTTCCTTGGTATCATGAGTCATTAATAGATAAGGAATAGAAAAAATAGGTTAAGTTAAAATGGATTGATGACTGTTTTTCTATATCTATGGTAAAGTTGGAATGAATAATAAATTTTTCAACTGACTCTTACAACCTGTTTTCCTTCTCTTTGCACTTGATCAAATAGAAGTTAATTAGCTATTGAAAAGTTAACTTAAAATAGATCAGGCATAAAAAATGAATCTGAATACTGCTGCACTCTGGTTTATTTAGGCAGCTTACTTAGGGGACTCTGGAAGTTCAGGTCAATTGGTTTTTTCAAAACTGTGGTTTTCTCAAATATGATGTTTCTTTCCATGACCTGAGATTCTGATACAGTATCCAGTTATCTTATAATAATAATTTCCAAATAATCAAATGTCGATTTACTGTCACGCATCATCCAACCCACCTACAACTTTCCCTTTCATTTTTAAAAGTATTTCAACTCATGAATACTTACAAAGCTAGATACACTATCCATTATTATCTCTAAAATAGTCCCAGGAAATGTCCTTCTTTCAGTCAATATCTGAATTATTCATTCAATTCCCCTACAATTTATATATAACAATTTAATCTATTTTAATTTCCATGGTTGTTTTCTTGTCATTTAATACATGTACTATAATTCTCCCTAGAGGATCAGCTACCTTATAGGTAGCTGTAACTCTGTGTTCTCTTATTGCTATTTAGGGAGACAGATTTAATACATCTATCACACACACACACACACACACACACACACAAAAGTATTTGAAAGTTCTATAGATTTAAACCAGATAGAGCAGAGAATAATTAAATTAGGAGGAAAAAAAATACAATGATACTAGACTTAGTATATCTTGAAACCAGAATAGAATCTTTTTAGCATTTATCATTAATTTTTAACAGGTGACAGTTCACATTTAAACATCACTTCTGGGCCTCCCTGGTGGCACAAGGGGTAAGTCTTAGCACTCTGAATGTATCCACAGCCACTACAGTATGAGTTCCATCCTTAACTAGAAGCTGACCCACATGGTAGAGCAGACCTCTCCTGCCTCCCCTGCTGATCTCATCAGCAGCATATTTCAGAAAATTTACCTGTGCTACTTCCCACTCTGTCTCTGGTGAATGCTCTCACTCTTGTACCTCTGACCTACACCCCAGCTCATGTATGCATAGATAATCTTTAAAAATATAGGCATCACTTCTGTGGAATTAAGGAAAAGAAAACTTCACATGCAATTGAATGTTTTACTCAGCAACTTGAGTTTTGGTGTTTGAAAGCATATTCTAAAATGTTCTCAGTGTTTCTTTAAAAAAAGTGAATGTATAAGTTACTACTTGTTTCACAATGCCATATATATAAAGTTTAAAAATGGTAACTACAAATGAAGTGCATTTGCAAAAGAAAGTTTTAAAGGAAGATTATCCCGTTACAGTTCTCTGACTCATAAAGTTTGAAAGGTGTTTTTATTTCCTAGACATAGCTAGACTTGTGATTGCATAACTACTGTTCATTCATCTGCTATTAGAGTCTCTTTTTACCTCATAATTATACCATCATATTCCTCAATGAATAGTATTTTGGTACCAATTGTTGTAAATTTCAGGGTTGTCTAGTATAAAATTAACCTTCTTCCAGTATCAAAAGTGTTTCACATGCCATCCTAGAATTATCTTAATCCTTATAAGGACTAAAAAGAAAAAAAAGACTGCTGTTTATAAATGACTCTGAGGTCTTCTCCACATATAGCTGCACAGGCTTCCTGTGATAAACAAAAGTTCCTACAGACAAGTCAATTTTGGAGCTACCTAGTCCACCTACTCTACAATTTACTACTGAGCGTAGTTAGCATCTGAAACTCAATAGCCAATGTGCAAGCTTTTCCACCCCTCTCTGGGTCATGCAGCCAGCATACAATGGGGAAAAGTCACTGAAATGCTTCACTGCTATGTTTCAGTCTCTCTATGAATTTCTGTACTTTGACAACCTTTTCCAGAATGCTCAGGTTTCTGATGGCCTCACCTTCCCACTAGCACTTTGAAACTGTCCCCTTTCACAGCGCTGCTTTAGAAATCTTTGCTTGAATTGATGCTAGTCTAGCTCAGATCCAATGAGCTTGCTTCCAATCTACACTCCCTTTCCCCCAAAGGGCCTAAGTGGTAGAGTCCATGCATGCTCCCCAATGAGCATCCGCTAGGGGACCAGGTCACTGCAGCCTTGCTGAGGAAGGAGGTCTGACAGAGGCGTGCAAGTTTTATATAGCTTCATTTCCTCCTGGTGTCTTAATAGTATAGCTTTATTTTGCTCTGGCCAGTAACTCCCCAATTTTCAGTTTAAAAATTGAGCTGAAGTAAATAATTAATTATTCATCCAAATGTCAGTTATATTTTTAGACTGTGCTCCTTAATAACACTAGTGCACACCCTGTTTGTTATCCTGAAGAGTCATGGACTGGGAACAGCCTTGCTAGTTTTCATTCGATTCTCTGCCTTCTGTTGATATCACCCTGTTTTAAAACTCAACATTAAACAAATAGCCAAGTACCCAAGTGCCAAATACTGTTGACAATGGAACTCCAGAAGCATATGGCACTAAGTTAGTAGAAAAAACAATTCTTAGCTAATTAATGATTCTTCATTTTAAAATATGTACTATTCCTTTTCCTGCTTTAAAAAGTCAGCACACTTGAGGGCCAAGTGTTGCCTGGGGACTTCACTTGCGTAAAGTGCGCATTGGCTCTGAAGCCATGCAATTCCATAGCAATGCCAGCAACATTTAAACTTCTCTAGGACTCCTACATTATTTATCTCTGAACAGCTAGGGGGCTTTTTGCAGAGAGGTCCCTAACTACTGCAAGCATTCAGTCTATTTAATGTTTTTTAATTAACATTGCACAAACACCAATTCTGTGCAGTGAAGTCTATGCATTCCCCAGATTTGCTTTCTCAATGGATTTGGAAATGCAGCTGCAGAATAGTGCCAGACTTTCTTCCCCACCCTAGTCTCTCTCAAAACTTGAAAATCCCTGTTCAAGAAGACATTGGTTTAAGTGGGAGAATATGGATATAGGGGCAGAATAGAAAATGGGAGAACTGGAAAAAAAGTGTTGGAATGTAAAAGTGGTTTATTATGACATTTGAACACTTTTTTTTTTTT
>NW_004567103.1:17526407-17527490 GCF_000260355.1 Condylura cristata | reverse complement strand
TGTGCTTTAACCCACTGCACCACCAAGGAGACCTGACTTTGAACAATTTTAAAACAAAAGTTATCATATACATGTGGGATAACTTGACTGAAACATGCTATGGTATGTGGACTCAAAAAACCAAAGTCATACAACAGTTAGGTAAAATGTTCACTAAGATCACTACAGGTCTAAATTTCTGTGCTCAGAATCATCTAGAGCTTGTAAACAGCACTCAGTAATGATATATCAAATAAGGGCTATTATTCCAAAAGCCCATAGGATAAAACTCAGAAGAATATAATAAAGAGAAAACTTGAAGCAGCCACAAACTGCTAACTACAACAGTATATAACTTTTATTATTTCTTTTAAAGTTCTGAGAAAGAAAACAAGCATGTTCTCAAGAAAATTCAAGTAAGTTGAGAATGTATGTGTTTCTAGGTATTGAAAATCACCTTCTGGTTGTAACAATCAGCCAAAATAATATTAAAGCTACTGAAATACAATTCTGTTAGTTGAGAAACATTGTAAAGTGATACTTTCACCTTTGTCTGAAATTCTCCAGCAGCCCACCCCTGGAGTAACCGACTTCCTAAAATTTGAGTATTAAAAAAATATCTTTACATTTTCCATGGTGAGGAGGCATGTCCTAATTATCTCGTGTCAATTGTCTCTCTTCTGGGACTTGGCATTTTTCCCCTTCTTTCTAGGGTTAAGTTATGCAAAATGAACACTGTGATATAAGACATTAAAACTGTGGTGTGAATACTGTTTACTGAAATCCAGGGTCTTTTGCAGACTTTGTGTCAGACTTTGCATGGGTTATCTACATTAGCAAGTATTGAAAGGTGCTATTCTAAAACTCCACTCATCAGCAGGGGGCAGCACCATTCCCAAAGAACATTATTTTGACTAGAGGATAGAAAAAAGTTACAGTGGCATTATTAGTGCCAAATACTGTTGCAGCTTCTGGCATACACAGAATTATTCATTTTCCCCCTGAATGATGGAATATAAAAACTAGCTAGATTCGGGAAATTATGTTTACGAAAAGGAATATATACTGTGGTACAACCCAAAAGAGAGAGAGAGAGAGAGAGAG
>NW_004567103.1:17515276-17526307 GCF_000260355.1 Condylura cristata | reverse complement strand
GAGAGAGAGAGAGAGAGAGAGAGAGAGAGAGAGAGAGAGATTACATCTGTGAAGTATAAGAATGGAGATCCTATTCAGATTTCCCTTGCAAAGTGAAGTTAAATTTGTCAGAAAAATGTATCACATGGCATTATTTGCCCTTGATAACAGGGGGAAGGAAACATATCAATGTACCACAAACTCTAAAGTCAGAGGATAAAATAGGGGTAGAGAGGTGAGGAAAAGACCAGAAACATAAGACATACATGAGTTTCTTAGACTTTCTAGATTAATATACCACAATAAATAGTAAATAAACTCTTTAATTTTGATTTGTCAAAATTCATATAGGGCCCTGCCTGGTGGTACAGTGGGTTAAAGCACAGTACTATAAAGCTATCCACAGCCTCTGCTGCAAAAGTTCGATTCCTGGCCAGGGAGGTGACCCACATGGTGCAGCAGACCTCTCCTCACTACCACCTGTTGCTCCCCTCAGCAGTGTGCTTCAATCTGCCTGTTCTCCTCTCTACTCAGTCTCTGGTGAATCCTCATTCCCCCATACCTCTGATCTGAACCCAGTTCTGTATGCATAAATAAATCTTTTAAAAATAAAAAAATAAATTCATATAAATGATACATGGAAAGGGTACTTCATTATTCATTGTCTTTTTATGCCATATTAGTAAAACCTCTAATTGCTGCCTCAAGTATCATCTTGAATGGCTCATACACATTCACACAGAGCTTTTAAACCAACAGGCTCATCACATCAATTATATTTTTTTTAATATTTATTGTTTTTATAGATTCATAAAATGAAATGGGTCATAAAAACTTAAAAGGTGTTATAAATTTAACATGAAAATAAACAACTTATAAAATCCAATAATATTTGAAGGCAACAAATTTTACACTATCACCAAAGGGGAAAAAATATTTGCTAACTCACCGGCAGACAGAAATAGCATCACAGTAGTATATGCCCTTGAAAATGTGCCACATTCTTAGTCTTAGTGGGCAAAATTGCCAAATTATTCTATATTTAAAAAATTACACACATACACATTCACACTCACACACACATCCTCCTCCATTATCACTCCTATGAATTAACAATAAAATGTCTTTTTTTACTCCCAAACTTCAGTCATTCTATTTTTTTTTCATTTACTAAACATCTATTTTAGCATTTATTTCCATGTCCTTGGGATTTCACTATTTTGCGGGGAACAGACATGGCAACCCATTTATTCCTATACCATTTGACAGCTGTTTCAATTCAACCCACAGTGCCTTGGGAACCGAACATGGAAATTGTAGACTATAAGCCCCTTCAGGGCAGGGACTATGTTTATGTTGTTCAGATGTGCTTAATTAACTTCAATAGCCAAGGAAATACCAGGCAAGGAGTAGGCACTGAATAAATAGTTTTCATTTCTAAAATACCAAAATTCACTCAGAATGAGAGTTGTAGATGGAACTTGAAAAATGAGTACATTATTTTCCTGGTGTGGTCACAACAAAAGGCCATAAACTAAGTTGAGTAGAAAAACAGAAATCCATGCTCTCAATTCCAGAAGCTAGAATTTTGAAATGAAGGTATCAGCAAGGCCATATTCCTTTCAGAGAAGAAGGCAAGAGTGTTTCTATACCCTCCCTCTGGTGCCCAAGGCACCTGGGCTTATGATAGTATGATTCTGCTGTTCACCTCCATCTTTACACTTTTTTTTTTTTCCCCAAGTATCCCTGTCTTCACATGACCATCTTTTTAACAGGAAACTACTGACACTGGATTATGGGTCTATTTAATCCATTATGAACTCATTTTAACAGATACATTTGCAATGATCTATTTCCAAAAAAGTTTCCATTCCAAAGTATTGGCAGTTGGGACTTCAGCATATCTTGAGGGGACATGGGTTGCACCATCCCATCCATAGCAACTAGTAACAGTAATTTCCTCATTTTCTGTGCCTTCATTTTTTTTTTCCCTCTTCAATCCCTTTTTGCCTTCTATTCTTTTAAACTATGATATTACTTTGAGAATTTACTAAGGGGTACAGACTCCTCATACTGCTCATCTCCTGAGATCACCCATTCTGCTAGACTCATTCAGTTTCTACTTTCTATTTTCTGCTGTGATTGGTCTAAAGTCATACAAATTATCATCATTTACAAGAGCTGCTTACATTTGAACCTAGTTATCATGCAGTAGAATAACAATTATGCATATCATTAAATTCATGTGAAATAGCCTTCAATATAAGTTTTATTTGATTGTGGTACTAAACTCTGTTCATGCGTGTGTATCTTCATAGCAATTTGCTCAACAGGAATAGCTGTCTTTCCCTCTTAAAAATTAATGGCATCGACAATAAACCTAACCTTTTCCATAGAAATACAGGCTCCATAACTTGGTACACACCTTGCAGAAGGTTACTACAATCAAGTACGGTTTAAATAAAATCAGTATTTTATCTAGTAAGTATGAATTCCACAATTTTAAACTTGCTAATTTGCATCTTTTTTTTTTTTTGGCTGGAAGAAAATACTGTTTTATAGTATAAAGGACTTAATATTGCTGTGGAACAAATTCTAATTTTGTTATTAAACTGAAGGTATAGACTTTTTTTTTTACAGTATTACTGGCATCTAACAATACATAGTGCTCTGTGTTCAGCTTCTACATATTTTCGTTGTTACTTTTTCCCAATTTGAAAACATATACTGTGGCCATGTAATATAAGATCAGCAATGTCATTGTATTAAGTACCTCTTACGCACTCTATCTTGTAATGCACTCACTAAACATCTCATTTAGCTCTCCCAGGAGTTTAACTGGATATCCATTACAAAATATATTTACCTCTTAAAAATTATTTAAAAAATAGTACATGTTAGTTTTGAAAATGTAATAGTTATAAAGTAGCAAAAATGTTCTATAATCACACTATCCAGAAACAGCTACATTCAACACTTTCTTAAAAAATAGCAGTGTTAATTTTACAAGCCCCAAGCCTACTCCTTCTCTAGACAATCTCAGACAATTCACCACACAAACCACCAAAGTCATTAGACATACACAGTGTCTAGCTGATCTTAGGGCTCAAACATGTGGAAGCTGCTAATAGTCAGGTTTGCTGAGTATATTCATTTCTCCTGCATTCACTGTTAACTCTCGTTGCTTTCCTCTTATTCTCTTGACTTCCAGTCTTTTTACAAATGATTCTTTCTTCACCTCCCAGTTAAATAATTACCTGTAGAATTTAGGACCTTTTCTCTTATTCTGCATCTCTCCATTCATTCCCGAGATAATCTCTTCAACTCCAGAGGCTTCCGTAATATCTACAGACTAATGGCATCATATTTTTCTCTCCAACCTACAACTCTTTTTCTGAGTCTATACCCATATAACTAATTCATTATTTAATATTTCTGCTCAGAAGTCTAAAGTTACTTTTAAAACCAACAACTTCAAAACTAAAGTGGGCCTTTTATCAAATTAAGTGTCTCCTTCTATTGTTCTTCCTCATTTTGTAAACAACCATGCATAGCATTTAACTATTCCAGGTCCAGCCATTTCCCACTCATCACTCTCCCTCAACTTGCAGCAATACATCATTTGTCACTGTGATTTCATATCTAAAATAGCTTTTGTTGTCTTCATTTCTCTGTAACTCCACTGTCACTTCCCTAGTTTACATTACTTTCACCTTTTGTCCAGATTGCTAAACATAATTTACTTACTGACATGAGGATTTTTTTAGATATAAATAAAAAACAAATGAATCTCATCATGTAGCACTCCCTACTTAAATTTGTAGCTTCTATGAATCGAGACTTTAAAGGTCAGGCATCATGGCACTTTTTCTTTATCTGCCCATCTTCATTGCTCAATATTACCTACTCACAAATGTACATTTATCCATTTAACTCCCTCCTCTTGAATCAGCTTGAGTTTTTCTCACCTTCAGGCCTTTGCAGTCTCTTCACTGCAGGAACATATCTCTACACTTTCATCTCTAACCTAACTTGTTACTCAAGCTTCAGGTCTCAGGTGATGGTCAAAATATTTTGTAAAGCAAAATGTAGTATAGCAGTTCTTAAATTCCAATGAGCAGAATAAAAATGATATGGTGTGATTAGTTTGCACAGAAAAAAATTTATGAAGAATGACAGATTTAAAATCTTTAAGATGAATGATAGATTTTAAACTCAATTTTTCACTGTTCAACTCCAAATTATACAAGAAAATTATATATATGGATATTTCGTGTGAAATATATATGCCTGTGTAGCTATACATAGGCATACAGAGTAGACAGACAGACAGATACAGAAGGAGAGAAATGTAATCAAAGTCAGAGTTATCTGGCAAGGTAGTTTGTAAAAGGAAGCATCACGTGTGAAAGAAACACAGAATGATTTAAAGAGGAAATACACGATAGCATGTTTCAACATATTCCCCTACTTAGTGAAAATAAAACAGTCATAAGCTGCTGAGACATTTTATTCTCCATCACTGGAAGAACGGCAGAAAACATCTACTTTGTGACAGATGTACTTTTTAGGAGTGTGTCCCAAATGATTGAGTTTCCATCTAATATCAGATCTGCTCTTAATTATTATTTCTGCAAAAGCAAGAAGACTTTTAAATTACTTTTTTCCCACCCCTGGGAAATCTTAATATATGCTACATTCAGCAACTTCACTTATGCCCGTGATAAAAATATACAGAGATCATTAACAAGTTAAATTTTGTTTAAATTCATCTGAAAGTTCACTGGCAAAAAGTGAACATATTTTAATAGGGAGATCTCAACATTCTAACTCTGATGTTAGAATCTCAGATTCCTTTTTTTAGGTTTTGGACTCAAAAATACCCTAGGAAAAAAAGTGTAGTTTTATAGTCTCTAATCATCCTGCATCTGATCCCTCAGGTTTTTTTTTTTTTTTTTCTGTCACAGGACATGGTCCCTTTAACCCACTTACATTCTATGTTTCCTTCCTTAGGAGTCCTGACTCCTTTCGTCTTAGTAAGTCAGGCTATTAACCCTTGGGAAGTGTGCTTGGGTTCTTCCCTCTTCCTCACTGATTTCTGCCCTCCCCAGGGGATTCGTGCCTTTTGTCCTGTGGTTTTGCAGTTCCTCTCACTAAAGGAACTGTGCATTTCCACTCTGCGGTTATGTGATCTGCTCAGTAGAATATACGAAGGTGTGAGAGTGTTACACTTCTAAGCTGAGATGTTAGACGGTCTTGCACGGGTCACTGTCCCCATATTTTACTTCTACCATCCCCATGAGATAAAGAGATTCCAAAAAAGGATGAGACACTTGGAGAAATCCTGCTATCTGGAACCAAGCTCAGACCAGATCAGCCAATTCACACATATAATTTAAGAATAAAATAATTGTTTTAAGCAGCTGAGTTTCGAGATAATCATGCAGCTTTACTGTGGAAAATGGCAACTGACAGAAGAGCCTACTGAAAACCTTGAGCATAATTCCCCTGTTTTGTAATAATAAATTTTGGCAAAATTCCAACTTTGTTTTATTTTTCAGGGTTCTCCTCACATTCAGTCCTTATTCATTTTCTACTGCTCAAAGTCTCTCTGCCCTAAATTGAAGACACTTTGTTTTCCAAAACAAAAGAAAAAATAAGGCTGCCAATAAGTCAAAGGAATATTCTCACTTGTCACAAAGAACCCCCAGAAACATCCTTCAGTGGTTACTTGCTGACCTTAAAAAAATCCATGCTTATATAATCCTGAAGAAATAAGACAAAAAATATCTTAACAGTATCCTAAATTCTACAAAAAGGTATAAACAAAGTGCTTTGGCCTACAGCAACTTCTATTGTTATTATCATTCAATTTTGATCACACCAACCCTGTGTTAATGTAAACAGAAGTCATCGATTTCTTCCATAAATTAAGGAAGCTGTAGGTTTCACTGACAAATGCCAAATGTGTGTGGGTTGTCCCTTGGAATGAAATGCATATCAAAAATAAAAACTTATGGAGAGGTTTCTGTATATGCTCCTTACTTATCTATGCATCAGTATTTAATATGCACGAGTTAAAAAAAGCCAACATGTTAAAATAGCCCCAACATATGTCTAGAAAGGTATGGCTGAGTGGCACTTAGCGTTCATTTACTCACTGCAAACCCTCCTTGATATGCCGCTTGTCGCTTCCTGGTAAATGGCAGTGAAGGTCAGTGAATCTAATTTGACAATAATGAGCCTGCTCTGCAATGTGTTTTCATATTGTGCCCACACTTCTTGTTTTTAAGGTATCAACCAATCAAAAAGTCTTTTCAATGACACTAGAGAAACCCCAGGAGATCTGGCAAGAGTCAAAGAACAGTACTCTCTTATTTTTCTTTTCCAGTAATGGAGACAGCAGAGGTTATGAACATGTTCAATATGCATTAAAACAAAACACAGCCTGATAGGAATGTTTTAATTAATAACAATTATCTTCTGCAGCATTGTGATTCAAGCCAGGTCTCTGAGCATGAAGGAGAAATTTGACACTTGTGCTTCTTTGTGGACGGAGATTTTAAGCAAAGTTAATGGAAACTCAGCGGATGAATGGTGCCGCAATTCAAATGTACTGTAAAATTACTGAAATGATTTCAATGCCACAAGACTACACTGCATTGCATTTATGATTATTACCCATCGCTATGCTTTAGTGATATTTTGGTAGATATCCTAAAGATTGTATTTTAAAAGAAGTATATCTTTCAAAGAATGATGACACAACAATAATTCATTATTTTTATAACAATTTATATGTGATACCCTATAACTTAATAGTCAACATGTAACTTCTCTATACAATGTATGTAGAATAGTAACAAATTCTCATTATTGCATAAGAAATGCAAATGCTGCAATGTTGATGCAGGGTAATAATCCATCATAGCTTTATCCCACCCAATATCATGAAAATCTGGCTCAACATCCTAAGTTTTCACTGCAAAGGATAATGCTGAAACTGATCAGTGAGGGTCACAATGGGTACATGTTTAAAATATAAAATTGTGGATGCCACAAGATTTTCAGATTTTACATCTCCTGGTAGGGGCCCATACTTCTTCATTTTAACATGTTCTCCAAAAAATTCCATGCACATTAAGATTTGAGAAGCACTATTCTACCCCAGAGGTTCTTGAAATGGTGGCCACAAAATCCAGGATCCATTGAAACTGGGATGGAAAAACAAAATGTCCCTTAATTGTCAATAAACTCGAGCTTAAATTTAGCTTTATTTTCAACTAAGAATCTATGAATGTAGTTAACAAAACACAGTAGTTTAAAAGTATCCGTATGTTTGTCAACAATAGAATCAGATATTCCTCTATTATATTATAGTTGTTATGCAAAATCTCAAAATATTGTTGACATTAATTACTACTTTGAAATGTTAGCTATCAAATCCACAAAGCTCTTAATATGATCATTTTAAAGTAAACACATTATTTTATCAGAAATTTTAAATACTATTTTGATAACTTTAAATATAACATTTCTTTTGTAAACTACATAGTTGATGTATTTAAGAATTTATTTATAAACTGAGTTTATAGTCCTTACTAGACTAGGTGTCCCCGATATACATTAAGATCAAGAACTCCTGTCCTGATACTCTTAGGCTTAGTCTCATGCAAAGGGAGAAGGAAAGGATGGAGAGAGTTAAATGCAAGCTCTGTCTCTGACTCAGACAAACCCTCCCTGGCATTTCCTCTGAACGGACATAGATGTGGGAGCATAAAGGAAGGTGGTTTATAAAATTCCAATGTGTTTAAGAGTGGGGTGGGCAGGAAAGGAAAGAAGGAACACCTGTCAGTCATGAATGGCTTATTGGCTGAGTTCATCAGCAGGGGAGCTGAATTTGATCAGTTCTGCCATGATTAGTGTCACTACAGTCAAGTGTCATTTCTGTATAAATAGAAATGGTGGATAGGAAAATAATTCAGTCCATCCCTCTAAATTGTCTCAGTTGGCACAGACATCAAACATTGTCAGCTAGAGGAGGAAAGCACACATACCCAACCAAGCCTATAATTGTATTCTATGTTCAAATACTTTAAACTACATAATATCATTTCAACATAAAACCAAAGAAAAATCAATGTTGATTGTGTAGCTTATCTAATTGTGAAAACAGCATTTGTTTGTTTTTCGTTGTCTTCTTTGATTAAAGTAAGCAAAAAAAAATTTTGGGTGCTGCCAATTTTCACCTCCAAACATCCCTCTCTTCTAAATCCTTAACTGAATGCAATACCTCATTTCAATCAATTACCCATGAGAGCTGAAGGCAACCTTCCCTCCTTCACCAGATAGATTACTAAGTTCTATTAATTAAGTCTTCTGAATATCCCTTCTTAAGATCTACTTCTTTTAGGTTCACTATTAGGAGGTTAGTTCAGATTATCATAATTTTAGGTAGAATTACAGGTATGAACTCCTAGTAGTTCTTCAATCTCTGTTTCTTCACCACAGATTCATAGAATATTAATTTAAAAAAAAGATTTATGTGCACATACAGAACTGGGGAACAGGCCAGAGGTGCAGGGGCGGTAAGAGGATTTACCAGAGACAGAGTGGGGAGCAAAACAGGCTGACTGATGAAGTACATTGCTGAGGGGTGGGTCAGAAGAGGTCTGCCGTACTATGTGGGTCACCTCCCGGGTGGGGGTCAAACCTGCACTGAAGTGGCTGCAGCTGGCTGCAGCTGGCTTGCAGTGGTGCATCCTAACCCATTGTACCACCAGGGAGGGCCAGGATATTAATTTTAAAAGATGATATTGACATCACACCCTGTGGAAACAATCCTAGACTCCTACCACTGTTGGTACATGACATACCTCTTAACATGGCACATTGGGCCATTCATGATCCGCCCCAGACTTAACTATGCAGTATTAACAGTTCCCCTCATCCTACAGACCTGGCACATTACTGTGGGTAAAACACAGACAAGAGCTTAATCATGATTTGATCATAAAATCTAAATGATGTTCCTAGTGATGACTCCATATGATGAGAGCATCACTGATGAACATGTCCTATATAGTATTTTCCTCTGGAGAGGAATGGATATTACCAAGTTTGTCATCTTATATGACTAGAATCAATTATCAATTTATCATTTTAAGAGTGCTGTCTTAATAAAATAAAGTGTTCACTGATAATTTTTAGGTAAATGTTGTTTCCTTACAAACATGCACACAGACACTCACATTTGCAAAAAGCAGTTCATTTGGGAGACATTTGGTTCCATTTCAAATGTCTTTGCACCTTTGCACAAGTAATTTACTTTGAGTGGACCTTGAACTTCTTATCTATGAAATGTGTTATGGAAATTTTTATCTATCTTCAAAATTCCAAATCTATTTTATAATTTAAACAATAAAATATATGCACAGATCATTTGATACTTGCACCTATAAGAAGTGTTACTCAATTTCCCTCCATCTGAGTATGGCTTAGATTTAGTGACTCATTTGGAATGAACAGATGATGGCAGAAGTAACAAGTCGCTGCCATGCCTAGAATGTAAAAAGATTGAGGCATAAGGCTCCAATTGGGAGCACTCTTGTTTGTTTTCTCTTACTATTTCAGACTATCGATTCTGGAGGACACTATCCTGTAGCTCATGAAGACTCAAATAGTACAGATGTTCAAAAAGTGAGATATGCAAGTCTCTGATGAACAACTAAGAGAAACTGAGGACTGCCAGTAACATTAACGATTTGAAGTGCATTTTCCTGCTCTAGTCAAGTCTTGAGGTAACTGCCCATAACTTAGTCAACATCTGCAAAGTTATTGAACTTGACTGTCTGCTACATCACTCTCATATCCTGACCGTCAGAATCTGTGTGGTAAGAAGCATTTGCTGTTGTTTTTTAAAGATTTATTTATTTATGCATACAGAACTGGGGTACAGGCCAAAGGTGCGGGGGCAGTGAGAGGACCCACCAGAGACAGAGTGAGGAGCAGAACAGGCAGAACTTAAGGACACTGCTGAAGAGAGCAGCGGGCAGGTCAGGAGAGATCTGCCATGCCATGTGGGTCAAACTCATGCCTAAGTGGCTTTAGCTTCTTAGTGTTGCAATTTAACCCACTGTGCCACCAGGGAGGGCCTCAGCATTTACTGTTTTAAGGTACTATATCTTAAGCCTAGCTTTTTAAGCAAAAACATCTAATACAGCTGAGAAATTGATATATTATGTAATTCTATGATGTCATTACATTTCAAATTTGTCACTATCATGATACTTATACTTTTCTCAGTGTTTAAAATGGCAAGCAACTTGCTACAGTAGATTTAATTCTTAACTAGAGTTACTGACATTAGAAAACAGACTTAACATTTGTACAATGTAGATTTACACATATATTGCTTATGCTCTTAAAAGGATTAGAGTTAATATATTTTCCAAGAAAGGGAACTCATCGAAATGCCAGCCAAGTTGCATAATGTGGACCCCATGCTGTGGGATTTGCTGCTTTCCCCAGTTGTATATGACAGGCTAGTTGCAATTACATCAATGAATTGTTTTCTATCATCCTCACCAGTGCATTAATGAAAGCCTGCACAATTAAAGAAAAGATCATACTGCTAGAAGAAGGCACCATCGCCAGTTTAAAACAAGTAGATGAAATTAAAATCATTTTACTACCACTATTTTCCCATCTGGTAATTGCTGAAACTACTCTAAAATGCTGTGTACATCCATGTTCAAGGATCTTAACATAGCCAGAGCCAAACTTAGCATTATAAATATAATGAATGGCTAATATCTTTTTTTTTAAATACTCTTTCAATCTGGCAAAAGAAAATGTACAAAATAATGAGAAAAAAAGCATTATTTTTAATTTTTTTCTATGACCAAACCTTAACCAGCTTTACAACTCTGTCCTTTACAAGCCTTCCCAATGACAAGTCCATGAGAGACACAAATAGTTGGTCTTCATACTTGTCCTGTCACCTTTACCCATGGGACAAGAGAAGGGTCTATCCATGGTTATTATATATAT
>NW_004567103.1:17475857-17515176 GCF_000260355.1 Condylura cristata | reverse complement strand
TATATATATAAAAACTCTTCATGATTTTCTTAACCAAGTTAGTCATAGTAGCTATTTCCAACAAAAATCTAAGACCTTTTCCATCACAGTGACATCTTCTTAATTGGTACTTTCACCTTTCTGAGATATCAACACAAACTTAACTCTCAGTGGCAAGTAAGTTGGGGGAGGGGATGTGCTTGATTTCAAAAGCAGTTACTACTGTGTGTATATCTGAAAATACAAACTCAGAAAACAGGTAACAAAATTCCAAAGAGGCCCTACATGTGCCAGCAAGCTGGTGTTGAAATAAAATTAGAAAAAGGAAAATTCAGCATTGCAACAAAAAAACCATAAATTATATTTAGTGTTCCATAACTATTCATACATATGTCATATTCAGGAGATTGTTTGTTTTAATACTTTACTGAAGACTGTTTAAAATAGGGAACAAAATAAAAATAATAATTCAAAATGTCTTTAGTTTTGATCTGCTAATAATAATTAAAGCCTTGTTAAGAGAAATCTATTGAGTTTCCATCGCTCACCTATCTTTATAATTAATATTCACTGAGAATAAAAGGATAGTTTTGATGAATTTATTTATTAGTAATTCTTCATGAAAGATACTCATGCAAACATAATTAACTTTTTTAAAAGGATTTATTTATTCATACAGAATTGGGGTACAAGCCAGAGGTGTGGGGGCAGTGAGAGGCTTCACCAGAGACACAGTAGGGAGCAGAACAGGCAGACTGACAAAGTACCCTGCTGAGGGGAGCAGCAAGGGGGTAGGGAGAGGTCTGCTACTCCATGTGGGTCACCTCTGGAGCCGGGAATCGGACTAACAATGAAGCCTCTGTGGCCAGCTTGCAGTACTGGGTCCTAACCCGTTGTGCCACCAAGGAAGGCCAGCGAACACAATTAACTTTACTAGAATTTACTACCACATAGATCTGCTGAGTTTTCAATTCTTGTTTGCCTGTAGCTGTAATAGCCACCTTTTCAAAACCATCAAACTAATTCCCCTATATTTATAATGTTTCCTTTTCTCTCGTAGTGGAGTGTATATATTATTTAAAACAAGGAAAAATATTCTTCTGTATCTAACATTCTTTTATTCTGAAATTTGAAATGATTGCATTTTGTATACACTGCTTTTAGTTTTTTTAATTAATTTTACTTGTATATAATTTATTTTTAATGTGGTTACTAGGAAGTTTAAATTTTTATGTGTAACATTCACTCTCATTCTTCATGTACATGATGTTACAGGAATTTGGAAGAAATAATTTTATATTTAAATATGTGGTATTTTTTTAAATACTGTATAAGGAACAAAAATGGGAAGGAAATAACATAGCATGAAACATGATTGATAAGGACACCAATCTTAGCCTTGATCAATACTTTATTTTATATATTTGATAGTCTTACACTCTGATTCTTAGAAAAGGGATTTTTTTCAGACCTTTGAGAAACGCCAGCCAGCTAAATAATGAATCCTATTTCTTCCTACCTTTATCTTTCTACCCATTCACCAGATAGCATTTATCCATTTGATAAAATTAACTCCTCTCCACTTTGGATTTTAGATAAATAATGCTTTCTTCTGCCATCCTGACCAATTGGAGGGATGATTATAATGGCTGTCTGCTATTATCAATTTCTAATAATTTCCTTAGGGAATAATTAATCCTTATGATGTAAATGTATTTTATAAAAAATAATTATAGTGATCATTTTGAATAAATAAACCTGCGTATATTTTTTTTCTCACTGAGAGAATATAACAGTATGTGTTTTATTATTCAATTAACTCAACGAATCTACGATTAAGAATTACTTTTCCTTAGGGGAAAATGGATTTTTTAAGTGGTTTTGTTTTGTTTTGTGGTTTGGCATTTTCTAGCACTAGAGAACTCCAAAGACAGCACATTGAAAGTAAAACCACTTTTGAGAAGTCTGGTTAGTCAAATAAACATGTGTCAGTGTCTGACCACTGCTCAGCCAATATCCTTCCCTCTTCAGTCACGGTTCTTTCCTCCCCTCCAATTTTACCTATTAAAAATCTTTTATTTAATCTTTTATTTGGGATTTAGATGGTGGTATAAAGTGGGGAGTATGTTGTGGGTGGAATATTTTCCTGATTTAATTTAATAGAGTTTATTAAACAAGGGTTTCTTTGCACCATTTTTTTTTAATCTGTTGTGTTACATACTATTTATCTTGATTACTGAGCTTTTTGGTGTGGGGCAGCCCCCAAAACACTGCATCAGATGTGATTACCTCACTCACCTCATCCTAATCCTTCATAATCATTATCTATAGACAATAAAAAACATCTCTTTTTGCAGAGAAGGAAATCCTTTTTGAAGCTGCAGGACAAAGAGTGACTGGTCTCAACAACTCAAAACAATGCTATCCTCTAAATACAAAATAATGGATTGAATAGTGTCTGGGCAAGTTTTAAAATTTTCTGATAAAATGTCATAGGAATATTCAGATATTCTTTTAAAAAAAAAGACTTATTTTCATTTATTTAAGTATATAATAACTGGAGTATAGGGCAGAGTTACAATGAGAGGATTCACCAGAGATAGAATGGGGAACAGAACAGGAAGATCTACTGAAATACACTGCTGAGAGGAACAGCAGGAGAGATAGGAGAGGTCTGCTACATTATACATAGTTGGAAATACAACCTCATGTTATAGCAGCTGGCCATAGCTTGATAGTGTTAAGACTTTAAGTCCTGCACCACCAGGAAGGCCTTCATCAGACAGTCTTAAGCTCCTTTATTTTCTCATTATCTTTATACCACTAATAAACTTAAAAGTCTCATCATCTCCATGCTACTACAATGAACATTATATAGACATTGCAACCATCTTTAACCATATTGGAGGTGGGGGTGACCTAGGAGTTACAGATGGATGGGCAGAATCTCTCTTATGAGGTCACCCTCACCTTCATAACTCCAAATTCTCTTCAGTCCTCCCCACATTTTAATATGATACAATAAATATTGAGTGACTCAGACACTAAAGTAATCACTTTGAAGACAATGGACATAGTTTCTGCCCTTTGGCACCTTACAGATTATATCCAATTACTCCTTAGTGTTAAGTTCAAAGTCATATTAGAAGGGAATTCTTGGAAACTCACCATGGAAGTAGATGAGAGAGCTGCTCAACTACAGTGTCTAGAAATGTGGTTGGCTGATTGCTAATAAAATAGTGCATTCATCTTGTACATGCATGGTATTTACATTTGCAAAACACATTCACAAAATTGTCTCCTAATTCTTTTAATTGCCCAGTGTATGAATAACTTGATGACAATCAAATCACTAAGTTTATTTCACCAAAGCAGCAGCTACTTCCATTTTCTTTAAGTGGAATTCTTAATTTCTACACTCTCAAAATCCTGAAGAATACACTCAAATCATTTCAGGGTTGAATCTTTTAAGAATAAAGGAAAAAATATTCCTCTCGAGAGATTTAAATGTGTACCAATTTGTTTTCATTAGAATGGTCTTCGACATATCATAGTTTTTTCTTCAATGATGTTATTTACACACTGGGCAATGTCAGTCATGCATGCATTCATTCTTTCCACAGACAGATTCTAATGAGGGGAACCATGCCAAGATCCATGGGGAAGAAAGACACTTTCATAATTTCTGATACTTGATGATCTTGAACATTTTTAGGGAAAATTAGATATGTAGATAAAGCTGGATACAAGTACGATTTGGAGGGACGATAAATAAAATCAGAGTCTTATTGTCAGAAAATATTTGATATAACACATAACATGTGACTTAGATTTGAAAGAAAGATTTCAAGTAACAGAGAAAGAAAAAGAAAGGAGTGGTCAATAAGAGAAAGCTGCAAAGCACAGCAATGAGCAGTGAAAGTGAACTTGTACTGCTAACGAGGCCCATGCTTGAAGAAAAGAATCTTTGTAAAGAGTACTACACCTGAAGTTTGAGTTGCTATAAATAACCTAGATGCAGACTAAGGAATTTGTATGGTAATGGTACAAATTCGGCAATACTCAAAGTTTTAAATCTCAAACTACAATGATATTTGAAAAAAATAAAATGAGTTAATTCAACTTTACTCATCACATGGGTAAAGGATTAGCATTGGATAATATTCAGTGACAGTAACAGTAAAGATGTAAGAAATCAGTTACACTCATTCATGCTTAAAGAATATGCAAATTATTGGTTAAATTTTGGAGGAAAATTAGTATCTAGAAGATACTAATTCTTTAACATGGCATTTTCAACTTTTGAAATTTATTCTGCAGAATAAATTTATTCTACAGCATGAATAGAGACATGTAAAAATTTTATAATGACAAAGATATATTTTCAAAAAAGAAGAAAACATTGCCTATGCATCAGTATATAATTCAACTAATAAATTGTGGCATGTGCTAATATAATGTATTTTAGAACTATGCCTATAGTTAAGAATATATAAAGTTAAGATAATATTATTGTGTGGAAATATCAGCTGCAGAATTGGATGTCAGTGTACCCTTTAGTAGACACCACAATGAAGTAGAAACTATGAAAATATCTTTCATAGAATACCCCAAAATGACCCGGTATCAGTGGCAAAGTCCCAATCCCTGTCCATGAAGAAAGGTCATTGTGAAAGAACAGTAAACCAGGAGAAAGGTACTAAGAAATTATAAACAGTTGCTACCAAAATATACACTGACTCTCTAAACCTGGCTAACGTGATAGAAAATACCCTCCCTGTACGTAACAATGATTTCCACTCAATGTTACACACAAAAGTAACTTGTTTCACTGTCACAAAATGAATCTATAAATCACTTGATTTCTAGGAGCGCTGATTTGATTCTGACTGACATAAAGGGGAATCATAAGAAGAGACTCAGCATTTTCCTGGACTGGATGAAAGAAGGTGGGAGGAGGCAGAGAGAGAGAGAGAATAATGCTGCTTGCACATGGCCAAGCTCTTTTCAAATCTCCTCTAGATAGCCAAAGAGATAAAAGAAGAAGACTACAAAGTATTGAGCTAGTAGAGGGATGGTTAAATATGAGCTCCTACTGCCATGATTTATCCACTGAAACAGCTGGGAAACTTCCAAAGTAGTTCATATATCAGAAGAGCAGAGGAAGTGCGTCTGACTATATAAACACACCTCGGGGCTGCTACTGTTCCCATTCACTGTCTGTCTCAGTAAAGGTCTGCCATTAGACAGATTCCTGCTGTAGCTGAACTAATAGAAAGCTGCAGGTATGGATAAAAATTAGAAGAGACATGGATATCAAGAATACCCATGAGAAATTTTTCAGGGAAAAGATGGCATACAGTTTGACTATTATGAGAACTAAAACTTTGGATAAGGATTCTATCGACATTTAATATTCTGTTGTTTAGTGCTCTATAAATATTTCATAATCCGGTCAAACATGAAATGTTTGTTAATGCTCTAATGTCAATCACACATCTTATGAGTGCTGTGTGAATGCTCCTAACAGTCATCTTACAATCAGCAGTCATGAGGACTGAACATCTAAGTTGAAATTATTAAAAAATAATAATATTTTACATGAGGGTCCAAGTCCCCGACATTAACTTTAAATGAAGTGGTGCCAATGAATCATCATTCACTAGTACTCACTTTCAGTTGAAAACAAAAACAAAGCTGACACTGTCAAAATTCTTACCATCCTTTGGAAACTTTTATCTGTTATAAATAAATATTTTTTACTGGAAGTTACCTGTTACCCATTTGGATGGGTTAATATAGAATCAAAAGACCATATTTTGGGACACATTACTGTTTGAACCATTTAATCTTTGCACAGGGACTATTTTATCTTCTAAATCCATGTTTTCCTGGGAGTCCTTTCCAAATACTGCTCTGGGTATACTTTTAGTCACAAGCAGCACCAGCTGGGAAGTGTGAACTACTTAAGGATTAGGCATACCATTCCTAAGGGGGGAAAAAGATGCTTGGATATCGGAGGAGGTTATTAATATATTGCTTCAGTTTAGCTAAATAGTGCTACCTGTTCAATAACATGAAATCAGTTTTTCAGTAAGAACCTTTTAAAATATTTTATTTTAGTATTTATACTCCTACCATTCTGCACTTAAGAAATTTTCTAACAAAACCATTCACATATATATATATATATATATATATATATATATACATACATACACAAACACATTCATATACTAACATGTATAATCATTTGTATGACAATTAGCCATATAATTTGTATAACTTATGGCATGAAAATTTAAAGTACTTCATAAAGATTGTAATTTTTTGTTCTAAAATTAAAACATTGACATAAAAAATGTTTTTTGACAGTGATGACTTGGATAAAACCTTTCAATGGGGCCTTCCTATTAACAAAAGGATTTAAGTCTAAGCACTATGAAGCTCTCTGCAGCCACTGCAACACGAGTTCATTCCCTAACCGGGGAGCTGACACATACCACGCAGCAGACCTCTCCTGTCTCCCCCACTGCTTCCCTTGAAAGTGTATTTCAGTAAATCTGCCTGTGCTGCTCCCCACTTTGACCCTGGTGAATTCTCTCACCACGGCCCACCTCCGACATATACCCCAGCACTTGTATTCATAATAAGTACATAAAACTTTAAAAAGAAAGCTTTTTAATGATATTTATCATTATACCATTTTTTGATTTTCCAATTCAGATTTACTTACGTAAAAGCTCAGCATATGAGTTAAAACACAGTTTTAAAGCTATAAGATATTTCTCATGAACCCATTTATTTTATAATGTCCCACAGTGAGTGTTATAAAAGTAAAGGGATTCACAAGATCTTTAAAATGTAAATGAATAAAATTGGTGATGGGTTAAATGATTAGGGGGCATCAGGATGAAAGGTATTAATTATAACTACTAGATGTCTAGTTTAATAATCTTTAGAATGTTTGTTCATCTCTTCAAATTTGTATGTATAACAGGTAGGTATTTAATCACCACATGATCCAACAATTCTAATTCAGGGTATACAGCCAAAAGAAACAAAATAACTCTTTATATCCTCATACTCACTGCTGCACTATTTATAATAGCCAAGATATAGAAACAACTTAAGTGTTCATTGATGGATGAACAGATAAAGAAAATGTGAGATACAAGGACAATGGGATATTGTTCAGCCATAAAAGTGAAGGAAATCTGAACACTGTGACACCCTGAATGGATCTTAAGAGCATTAAGTTAAACAAAATAGGTCAGAGAGAAAGACAAATACTATATGATTTTACTTACATGTGGAAGCATATAAAACAAACTCATAGACATAGGGAGCATTTAGGTGGCTGCTAGATGAGGAAGGTATGGAGTGTAAAGAAATGGGTGAAGGTGGCCAAAGATACAAATTTACTGTTATAAGATAAGCACATCCTGGGGATATGTAAATATAATTAACAATACTGTATCATTTATTTGAAAGTTTGTAAGTAATTTTCATCACAAGAAAAATGTCATAGATATAATAAAGTTAATATCCCATAATGTTTCATAATATATACATATATAGAAGAATTATACTGCACACTATATGTAATGTAACATGTCAATGAGATTTTAAAATATCTGGAGGACAAAATCAAGTACATTTTGAGGACTCAAATATTTCAGCATGCTGTGGGTGGAAGCAAAATGTATGTCACAAAATTCAGATAAAGTGAGAGTAGAACATTCTAGAAAACAAAATGACTAATAAACTTTCATTTTTCTTTCTGTTCATCTTTTATGTATTGTTACTGATAATCTGAGAGTTGAAGATAATAGAAGGCATTATGCTATTTGTGCTATATTTGAACCTTGCTCCCTTGAAAAAACAAAATAATGAATATAAAGAAATATATAAGCAAACCTTGCAACTAGGACAAATTATATTTTTAATCATTGTTTTCTAAACTAAATTTGACTTTTCCATAGAAATGGATTACAAGAGCAAAGTTTCTGAGCCTAGACTTGATTCTTGCCATTTCATACAAATGATCAGAAATCTTACACTTTCACAAATATAAATATAACAAAGTAAAGTTACAGTATTTATTAAATTACATTTGATAAATGCAAAGTTAACTGAAAGTCGTAGTATATCTAGTAAAATACATAGGCATGGTATGTAATGTTCTTACAGCATTCAAAACAAATATAAAGACAGGAAAGTCTGAGTTGTGAAATTCATAAAAGCTAAAAAGCATTCAGGGTGCTCAAAAAAATGAACAAGAGTAACAAGCAGTTAATAGTTCTTAGATTGAAGAATTATCTTCTAATATTAGTAAAAGATTGAAAAAAAAAGGATAGACTCACAGAACAGAGTGAAATTCTAGGAGAAAGGACGAACAAAGAAATAGACTAACACAGAGATGGAGAAGATCATCATGGGTTGTGGGACTGGGAATTAGAGATAAGTTGCCAGCCCTTTGGGCTGCATTTGTGCCTCAGTTCATTTCCTCAAAAGTGAATGATGACTTATGTAAATTTGTGAGTACCGTTTACAAGTGCTAATATTGATGTAAGAATGAATTATTTTATGTCAAGTTGCTATAAATCAAATATGATAGATAGTTGAGTGAGAAAGCACCCCTCTGTGGAAAATGCACCAATTACAAACATTCTGATGAAATATTTAATTAGGTTGGCTGAGTTTCATCACTAACAACAGCCTCCCAAATCTATACGCATTTCTTAAAATAGTTATTTTTTCATGATGCCATAAAAAGTGATGCTAATGATATGTGATGAGAAAGCACATGATATAAATTAAGAACTTAGCATCAATGAATGCATCTAGAAAGCTCATTGGAATAAAATTATTTTATGTATATTCCTATACACATTTATATCTGAGAAAAAAATGATAATATAAAGCCCCACAACTCCTTTTGAAAAAGAGAGGTGGAGGTAATTGCTGGTGTACACCAAACGAATTGGTTTTGCTGATTAAAAAATTTTCCTGGTAGGTTCTGAAAAGTAACATCTGCCTCTGATATAATGGACCAGTAATTGTAGCATACAGTATATTCTCATAGGGGCTAAGTCGTTGTTTTATTTATTCTTTCCCAACTGTGAAGATAAACTACACTAAATACACGTGATATCCTGTCAATTTAGGATAAGCATTTTCTCTTGGACAGATGGCTGGCGAGTAAAACACCTGGATCATCTCAGGGCCACAAAATTATAGTAAATACATGATTTCAGAAACCAGTTCCCTTAGACTGAAAACATTCTCAAGAATTGCCCCTCTTACTTTCCAGCTCAGCTTTAGTAATCTAACTACCTTCTCATTTGCCTTTAAAATCCATTACACTCCATATGATAGTTTTATATTCATAGATCACCCCATCACAGATTTCTCACTCTCTACCTGAAACCTTATTACTCAGAAACAAAACATTATGCTGTATATGGTATTTGCAATGGGACATTCATCTTAAAACAGAGGAAGCAGTGCAATCCACAAGAACATTTTCTCTAACGTTATCAATTTTTTTAAACTCGCTATTAGCGTGCTTTCTATTTATCATTTCCTAATACCGTAGTATTCATTTAGAAATTCACATTTCTAATTACATCATCTTCTGCCTCATTAACAAACTCAAGTGTATACTGCCTAAAACTCTTTGACTATACCCCGGGGGACATTAGTACAGGCTTGCTGATAAGGTTTTATGGTCAACAGGATAACCATGTCTCTATAGCTGCAACCCCTCTAGTGACTTTGTTATACTATTGTTTATTGAGTGTGTTTATTTTATGACCTAAACTCTATTGTATATACCTCATATGTAATATGTAATTTAATAGTCACAATGACTCTATGAGGAGAGAATTGTTATATAATTGTAAAGATGAAACCCAGACTTGTTACATGGGTGTACGAGGTCATATTAGGGTCTTTAGATTTTGGCTTTACTTCAAGGGAACAAAGCCAGGGAGCAAAGCCAGAATTGAAACCCAAAGAGTGTTTCTCCAAGTACCTATTCTGGAACATGCTGAAATAATGCAATACTTTAACTTGCCATGATTTATGATAAATTTCAAATCTCAGTTTTATAAGAATTTGCCTATCTTAAAGGAAGGCTATACACGAGAACAAGGAAAGCCTCTTCAATAAATAGCGTGGGAAAATTTGGATACAAAGGAATGAATCTGGACTACAATTTCACACCATATACAAAAATCAGCTCAGAAGGAATGAAACACTTGGGATGTAAGTCCTGAAACCATAAAACACATTGGAGAAAACATAGAGAGCACACTTCATAAACTTCAGAGATAACTTTGGAGATTTCTCCCCAGCAGCAAGGAAAACACACAAGAATATAAACAACTGGGACTACATCAAACTTAAAAGTGTCTACACTATGAAAGACACCATAACTATAACAAGCCCTTGAAAGGTGACCAAAGATCTGAGGCATCTAGAGTGGGGGGATATGTAAGAAGTAGAGAAGAGCTTAATGGACTATGGTGGAGAACTGTGGAGGCTTTGGTGGTGGGAGAGCTATGGTGACCAGACCTAAAGGGGGTAGGGAGTACCCCATACTGTCAAAATACTAACAAGGATGTAAACTGATGGCACTTTACTACAAAACATAAATAAATACGACTCTTTTTTCAAATATTTGCTTTGTCCACATTAAATAGCTGCTGCTACAAACATATTATTTTTGCCCAGAATGGTGCAAATATTAACTATTTTGGGTATGCTATTTAATATATATATTTATATGTATATACACATTTGTAAGAGGTTACTATGTAGCCTACAAATTAAATAGTTCACAGTATTATGAAAATATGTAGTCTTCTTTTTTATCAGTGCTCTTTGAAACCTTTAAATAATTTCTATTAAAAATCATACTGATGCTGAATAACACATACTTTTACTACTAATAATACACATATGGTTTCCACCCAGAATTTCTACTTATACCACACAGTTCTACATTCATTCACTAGAAATCTGCCTTTACTCCAATGTGGAGCAATTATGTTTCATGACTGACAATTATCTCATAATGAAAAACAAGTCACAATTAATAAAAATCAAAACTAATACCTGCTACATTCATTTAATGATTTAATGAACTAGAAGAGAGTTTTATGAAAAGACCTATAAAAGCAAGAAATTCAATTTCCAATTAGAATCAATATTCATGAGTCTGCATTCCTAAGGGTAAGGAACAATCTATTTTGTTCTTTCTTCCATTTTCTTCTACCTATAATGGGACATTTACTTTCAAAGAAAATCATGGTTAACACATCTGTTCCTTTTATAATTTAGAAATATTTTTGTGAGATAATAAATATGCCGTAAGAAACACCATAGTATTAAAAAAAAAACCTGTATCTTATAATCTGTACCACATTTTGATATCTGGCTTTTATTATAGGTTCACAAGGAAATTGTGTTAATTTAAAATTTAAATAGTCCTTGAATAGAGGTATTATAAGAAAAATAATAAACATTCACTAAATTTTCATTGCATACTCTAAACCCCCAAATTTCTATGAATCAATTCTTATAATAATACAACAAAATCAGTACTGTTGTGATCCCATTTTAATGCTGAAGAAGTAAATACAGAATAGTTAAATAGCTTGTCTGAAACTATACATTATAATTTGTTCAAGATGACATTTGAACTCAAGGGATGTGGTTACAGAACTTTGATTCATGACCACTTTTTAGATATGTTTTGATACATCCTACTATTTTAATAAACTTTAGTTTATTTCCAATTTTTGTCCTTTAACATAGGCTCTGGTACCTATAATATCTGTACCAGTTTTTCTTTCCAGGTTTAAATGCTGGAATATAGGGCATGCACATTAAGCTTTGTCAGGTTTCTAGGTGAAAGTGATACTTTTTAATTTGCATTTTTATTAGTGAGATTGAGCATGCACAGGTTTTAGGCATCTCTTCCTAAACCCACTTTCAAGACATCAAGTTGGTAGCTTGAAAGTAAACTAAGTAGAAGTCTTTAAATCTTGCAAATGAGCATCTGATAGAAATCAGAGTTGTTTTGTTTCGGAGATAGTTAGAAGCCCATATCTATACATATTAGCCATTTGTATTCTTCTTTTTTTTTTTTGAAATAAAATAGTCACACCCTTTTACCCAGGTAAAATATCTGCTGTATTTGTTTGATACCTAGTGATTTATAACACAATTTCATCTGGTGAATTTTAAAAAGGAGTGAAAAAATGTTTTAGATCTGGTAACTGTTACATGAAGCCTTGACCATACAATTTAGAAGTTTGTTCAAAATGACATAAAATCTAAATCAAAAACAGTATCAGGCTCAATTTACAATATGCTAGAAATTGTAATTATTGGGCACATTTGTGTGAAAAACAGTCTCTTAGATCTAATTTAGCTGTTTTTATGTGCAAAATGCCTTCTAGAAGTTCTATAAGATCGAAGGTGGTAAAAGTTAGCAAAAGATGCATCTCTCTACCAAAAACAAATTATTACAAAAATCAAAGATGATTATGACAGAATTAGCCAATGTAAATCATCAGATTTGAAATTTATTTTTCAAACAAAACTTAATTTGAATTTTTAAAGGAAGTTCATTACTATCATCAATTTTCATAATCCGTTGTATTTTCTATTCAAATGCATTGAAAGCTGTGCAATGGAGAAAAAAAATTGCTTGATTTTTAGTTAATTTATAAGAGTAAAATGTACAAGATTCTTAAATTCCATTATACCAAAATGAAAGGTCATTCTTTCCGGACAAAGAAATTAAAATTCTTTCAAGAGGAAAATCCCTAAAATCAAATGACCATGAAATTCATTTACATGTAATTTTACTATTACTGGTCAAGAACAATCAGAAAATATGCTACTCTTTTCCAAAGATGTTTCCTACATATTAACCATATGAGAGAGGTCTTAATGTGTTCATTTTGGGTTTCTGATTTAAGAACCTGACACCTTTGTAAAACGGCTATCACTGCTCTCAGTACTTCTGTTTCTATTCAGTCTGTTTGCAAAATCATTACCTCATATTTATGAAGTGACCATACACATCACTAGCAATCTTGATAACTCTTGTCTCCTGCCTTAGGTCATTAGTGGACTGAACATTTAAAAAATAAATTTTTTTATTCATCGCTGAGCAAGAAATGCACTGAATCAAGGGGTTGTGATTCTTGGTGTGCTCTGCTATGGCCTGAAGCTAATTCCCTTTTCCATAACTTTGCCTAAATCTTCATGTTTTTCCAAATGACCTGGCCTTCATTTTTCCCCACCAAAGTTTAACTTCACACTTTTCTGAGGTCCAAATGAAGAGTCTATTTTCTTGACCATTTCAATTATCATTTACCCCCTTTCACCCCTGATTGGCTGTTTTTGTTATGTTAGTATAATCGAACTAACAAATTGTAAATTCCAGTAGGCAAAGATTACACCATATGTGTGTATATATAATCTTAATCTTCTTATACTAAAACACTCCCTCACATATTCAAGCACAAACACTTCGCATCTGTAATGTCAGTTCAAAACACCAAGTAAAATGTTGATTAATAAATTAATAGATTGTATAAATTAAAGTAGATCAGGATTGCTTCTTTGTTTTTGTATGTTATACCAATCATAATCCTACTAATGTGAGAACAATTTTTTACATTTTTAAATAGGTTTGAAATAACAGCAAAAATATAGCATGTTATTTTTAAATTTATACTCAAAATCCAAAAAATAATCACAAATGTCTCTAAATGAATTCTGCCTTAATCCAATACCAGTCCCAACAATCAGTACATTCTGCTTTCTTAAATAGTGGCCAGGTTAATTTCATGGGAAAGGCATTTTTTTTTCCTTGGTGTCTAGTTTCCATTGCAGATTTGGAATGGACAATCAGCAACATCACATACTGCTGTTTCTACACAGGCACACACCATATCTGATCACACATTTACTTGTTTTTCAAGGTCTCAAATAAAAAGTATCCTCACATCCATAAAATCACTAGAAGATAGTAATTTAACAGAGGTTTTCAATTTTTTTGTTGTTATTTAGAAATCATGATCATTAAAATATAGATACCCCCATGAGGTACTTTTTTACCTGCTAATACCTTACAAGTACTTCAGCTCTTTCTTTCTCAGAGTGAAAAGCAGCTCAGAATAACTCATAATTGCCATTGTCACAAGGGTAGGAGGGTTAGGAAGATGATATCTTAAAAGGACCTACAGTGTACAACGTATTTGATTAGAAGGACAAGACTGTTGAGTGGGTGGAAGAAAAACCAGCAAGGGTAGATTTGGGAGGAAATTGGCAATGAGAGACTTTGGTTATAAGAGAATCAGAATAGCAGTAAATTATCTTCTTTGCTAAAAAGTAGTTATGGGGAAAAGATGGGGAAAGACGTTTAATTTACACACTATAAGCATATTTTGTTAAGTTTTCTTTTGTGCATATAAAGTGCATATTTCAATATTCTCTAAATATGTTTCATTGTTCTAAAAATGCAAATAAATACAAAAAAAACTCAGACAGTTGTGTAATGAATGTTTAAATAGTAAAGTTAATTATCTTACAACTTAAAGTAATTGGTATTTGATCAAAGTAGATATCTTAGCATTGAATTCAAATGTTTGATTACAAGAAATGCATTCCATTTAATTGTCTGTCACCTTACTAATAAACCCAAGGCATTTTGAAATAAAATAGGTTTGAATCCTCCACATAGACTTAAAAATTAAAATTAGATTAAATGAGAAACATAGGACTGGAAATGCCTCCAGAGGTCATTTAGTCCATTTCTGCTTCTGGCAAGCTTCACTTAAATCATTTCAAACATATGGTTAACTACTTTCTGCAATCTTTGTTAAGCTGTCCCAGTTCTTGGCTGCCTACATTAATGAAGCATCTATAAACTGGTTTAGGCTTTTTGTCTGACTTAGCCTGTCAAGAGTATCAAATAATCCTTCGCCCAAAAACTATATCTCAGTCAAACTACTTATCCATTTGAGTTAGCTCATTTTTGAATTGACTGGTAGGTAAAGAGACAACTCACTCAAACAAGGGTGGGTGTGAAAAGACAACCAATTAATTAAGCTTTTCCTTAATCTGTCTAAATTGATCTTGATTCAATTTTAGTGAAATTTTTCTCAAACTTCCCACACTGGAACAAGAGACTAACTCTGATTCAATTTCTGCAGATTTCAAATAAGCCTCCTCTCCCCCTGTAGACAAAATAAGTTGGAACTTAAACAATAAATAGATAACAGTGCACTAACAACAATAAATAATAATAATAATAAGGAAATCCACTAAGAGATTCACCCTACTTTTGTTTTCTAAATCAACATAACAATTACATTCAAAAGAACAATACTGACTGATGTGGGTTGTCTGGTGTACAGCTAAACAACACATGTCAAAATGTTTGTCATTTCTTTAGAATATAGAGGAATTTTAAAGAGTTCTAGACCTGTCTTTGCCCTTATTTCCTTTTTACATTCCTATGAAAGTATGAAAAAAGTTTTAAATCTGTCTATCTTCTTTTAAATAACATTGCTTCCCTAAAATAAAATTTACATATAAAATTATAAGGCTTGTGTCACTCTATCATTCTTTAGGTTGAGATTTTAGGTACTGCTCAGGGGTTGACTTCTACAATTTAAGAATAGTTGAACTTATTTGACTAATGTTTAAAAATGATGCTGCTAGACATCAGCTAAGTGACACCATTTATACAGCAAGCACAGAATTACTATACTGCATTAAAATTGTATAAAACATATGATTACTGTTGGTAATGTCAGAGATGTTATTTGTTACTGTATTACAATTACCAACAGCGTATGAGATAGTAATTTCTCCAATTATAGATTTCAAACAGATAATAATTTTTTATTTTCTTTATGTGTTGTCAGTAAATACAATATGGAAATATACAGTAGCTTATGTTCAAAATTACCAAAATAAATTTGACAGCTAGAATATTACTCTTAAACAAAAAAAAGATTTTAAAAGTTTAACACTCAAGCTGCTACCATTCTGTAAAATTAGTAACATACAACTTCAAAGTAGAAGCAACATTTAAATTATTCCCACTTAAGATACTATCATGAGCTACTTTCAGTGGTAATAGTGCTGTAAAGGAGAACAAATAATAATGAAAAGGCAAATACAAGTTATTCTCAGAGGCATATGTGATCTTTAAGATGAAATATTAGAAGTAATGTCATAAAATAAAATAATGTGACTAAGAATTCCTAATAGTCTGATACATAGCAATATGCTCTCACTCATTGAAGTTTAATTTTAGTACACTGACAGTTAACAACATGGAGAAATATGCTATCTAATTTTGATCTTATCAGCTATTTTGGTGATATATTTGGCGACCTCTCATAGACAAAACAAAGGAAAATGTTCAAATCTGATTTATCATCTCCCTTCAGCATTCCTACCTTAATGCATAGAATCACAATCAACAGGTTAGAGATGAGCAGTCATTCATGTCAAACCCCAAATTCTGTGCTTCCCCTCAGAGGATCCCTCTTTCACTCAATTCTCTTCACATCTTTAAAACTCTAAGCTAAATTATGACCTTCATCCTGAACTAGGAAAGGTCAGCATGGACAACTTTGTTCTTTTCCCTCTGTTGTTGCATGAATCAGAAAACCCTCTGCAAGTTGAAACACCATGTATAGAAGTTTCTTCTATATAAACTTCTTTAAGTTTTTCCCATGCTGTCTTTGGGAACTTGGTTTTGATCACAAAGATAATTTTGCTTTGCTTGTCTCTAAATTTCATCTAATGGCATGTTTTCCATGCTCAAAAGACTTGAATCTTTTTGTGTATTTATTTCACCTAGAAATAGCATTCACATTCTTTATCTAGATCCTTCAGATCTCAGTTGTAAGTGCTGTTCGTATAGGTAAACTAACTGCCAGCCTTACTCCTCTGACTGTGTAAATGCTATTTGATTCAGTTTCTCATATAACCACACTTGTATGTCTTCATTATTTGTCATCCCTAGTAAAACATAAGTTACAGAAGGATAGAGGTTCAACTCCTGCCACTGTGCCTGCCACATAGATTCTTACTAAATACATGTTAAATAATAAGTAAAAGCTGAATTGACAAGTATACATATATTAAAAATAGCTTTATATATGCTTCCCAGTTTTGTATTGCTGTGGCTATTTTGATTGTTTTACCATTATTTGAAATTATCTAATACTTCTAATTCACCTTTCTAATTTATCAGCTACGCAAACAATGGTTACATTTCTTACCTAATACACAGATCTCTACTCTAATATCTTGTGCTTGTCTTCTCCATCCAAATAATTCCTAACATCACTTCATTTCAAGATTTTTCAACCTCTTTTATTCATTGTTACAGATAAAAACTATGGAAATACTCCTAAAGCACCACTGCTTTTCCTAGCTCTCATCCTGTTTTCCTCATTTTTAGACAACCTACAAATTTCTTCCTTTAAAGTAACACATACTCATTTATAATCATTTTTAATGATACAAGTTGATATTCCATGAAATGCTTAGCATAGTACACTAAGTAGGTTACAAGTGTATGTTATATACTACAGAAATAACAAGTAAATATTAGTGCCCTTTCATAATCTGACTTGAAGAAAGAGATTCTGTCTTTCATCCCAAATAACTGAGTACTGGTTGATTAATGCACAAACCATTCATACTGATTTTAAAAATTAGACCAGATACAATTTCAAGCTCTCATACTATCACTGCTAACACTTTAAAATCTGACTTTGAAGGGTAAAAAAGTTATCTTGACAAGAACCAAAAATGTGTAACTCAATCATCCTTATTACTAGTAAAACTGTTTTAGATATAATATTATTCATCAGGTTGGATATGTCTCTGTAAGGTTAATGAACACATTCTTTTGATTGCCTTCATAGTCTACATAGATATAATAAAATATTCATTGGTATAACAACTTTCTAAGTGAGAAATCTTAAGTGTTCATTATTTTTAAATCATTGGCAGCTTTGCATTCTAAAAAAAAAAAAGTCTTACTTGCTGAACTATACTTTAAAAGTTCAAATGTGTGATTATCTTTATTATCCAGAGTCAGAATTTTCATTGAACATTCATTTAAATGGTTCAGTCTAGTTGGATAGGTTACATCTATTAAGAACTGAAGGTGTGGGGGACTTTGGTACTTAAGTGTATTTAAGTTGAGTTAGTTTTTGAAGATTATTCACACAGCTCTATATTCCTGTATAATGTACTTTGCAGCCCTTAAAGTCATGCCAAGAAAAATTTGGCACCAAAGCCTGAGAGAAGAAACTCTTGTGTCATTTCCATATTTTCATGATGAAAACCTTTATCTTTAAAAAAAAAAAGACCTCTTGGAAAATTAGTGTGTCATTTTGTTATCAAATATGGCATGACTGTTCCATCAGGATATATATTACTTTATGAATTAAGAACCCAAACCTACATCCAATTCATTCTGAAAGCATTTTCAAAATTATACTAAAAATGTATATAGGCTCAGTAACATAAAATTACCATGCACATCTAGATTAGGCTTATTTGGTTAAGTAAAAATTTCCTAATATTACATTGCCCCTCCTCAAGGGTCAGGATACTAATCATTACAAGCACCAAGGACGATTTAAATATTTTAAGTAAAAATAAACCTCTGTAAAACAGCTTATTTTACAATTAAATTTATATATTTTTAAACTAGTATATGCAGCTCCATAAAACAAAAGTTGAAAAAGTGATTTTCAAACTAAAGACTCTATCTAAGGACTACACGGAGGACTTACTACTATACAGATTGCTGAGTCTTGACCCACTTAATGACTTTATGAATCTACTTAAGAATTTACATTTGTAACAATTTCCAAAATGATGCTGATGTTTTTTGTCTGGGAACAATACTTTAAGAACTACTTATTTATGGAATCATCCTATTTTTTTCTGTCACTGGAAATGAGTTTGTACTCTCGCATATTGAAAAATGGATATTTGCAACTTTCTTATAGGTATTTGTATTCTTTTTTCTACTTCCTACTTTCTACAATACTAATCCTTCCTAATATTCAGACTTTAAAATCAGGACATACTGGCTGTGTGAGAGATTATTACAAATTGGAATAGAAGTTTGTTACTCCTATTAACTTAGTCATTGGGGCAATAACAATTTTTCTAACTATTTACTTCAGTTGTCTTTCAAACACTGTAAGTATGCTATCATTCCATGTCTATGGAAATTGTATTTTAGTGTATATTATGCAGTTTTGCATATATATATTTTCCATTTTATCACTATCTTTTTAAGTATAAAAAAGATTAAAAAATATTTTATAAAAGCCACTAAGAAAATGGTGAGACATGCAGAAGAGCCCAAATAGGACAATGATGCCTTTGGTGTTCAGCCTTTGCTTATCTTCCATGGTCTTATCGTAGATGGAGGCCACATCTCAGAGAAGGCTCACACTGGCATACTCAGGAGGTCTCCTAGGAGCCATATACTATAAACGCTAGTGGACTGGCTTTATTTGTTTTCCCAGTTAGTCTACCTGATATCTGAAAATTTTTCACAGTTACATAGTAGACAGATCAATAGTGTGATTTTTATATCCATGGGGAAGAGGGGGACACCCTCTGATACTTCGTATTTTTAAACAACTAAAGTTGTTTTGTATTCCCTAAACCATATTGATCCCTGACTAATGATAGTTTTACTGAAGCTCCCTTTTGTAAATTCTGTCACAGAGGAAACTTTGGAAAATCACAATTAACGGCAGGGAAAATGTTGGAAATCTATTTTACCATGTAACTTTACTGCCAACTCCTGCTATGTACAAAATAAAACAAGGTCCATGTATTCCCCACCTATGGGTTTGGATATGGCTGGAATGATGCACTGGCAATGAAGATGGCTTATATTTATACCTCCAGGGTGCTTTAACTCCATCCCAACTAATTTGCCATCTTGTCCATTATGAGAATGTGCTGTAATGGCTGAATTGGCATTGTCCCCACTTTTCCATTTTAGTAGAAATTTGAAAAAGAGACTGTCAGTATATAGGCTCAAGTGGTACCCTCTGCTTTTCCATTTGGGAAAATGCACATAAAAATGGTGGGGGAGATGGTAGCTATTTAATTAGACTATCTGTTTCCCCAAATTTCTCTAGCTTGATACCTGCTGGGATACACACAATACAAAGAAGATGACAGAAAGTGGGTCATTATTTCTAGTAGGAGAAATACTAAAATTAAGCTGTCTATTGAGCATAATACAGCCATATTTTCCTATTACATTAAACCAAACACAAAAGTTTTCCTTCATGTCACCAGAGAACCTTCAGAAGTTTCTTTAGTTCTGAAGAAAGTAATCTATTACTAACATGTCAATTTAGATGTTTAGGTATTTCTGAAGCTTTATAATAAAAAGTAATATTTAAAGTAATATTTAAGAATTGTCCTCAATAATAGATATTACACTTTCACCTACCAATAACATCTCTTACTTACGTGAGTACATATGTGAGCAAATTTTTATATTATTAAAAGACATGCCATTACTATTAAAATTTCAATGGGCCAGTAATGTTTATGGTAGACTTTCAAAGCTGTTGAGTGTGTAGTTTATCTAACTACCAGAGGTACTTTTGCCTTACAATTCTGGATTCATACTACTGTTCTGAGTATGGTACAAATGTAATGCACATTTCAGTAAAACAGTGCTGCTGGGAATTAACAGGCTAATAAAAATGACTTTAAAGGTGCATTAAATTAGGATTTAAGATGTCTTCTGCATTTGCAGCATAAATGCTAATAAAAATATAAATCTGTTGTTAACTTTTTATAGCCATGCAAAGTAATAAAAGCTTAAAAATGATGAAGATTTATCAACACATATCTATAAGATGAACTATTCTGTCCATCTTACTCTATTAGAAAGATTTTTAGGGGAGAGGTAAAGAAAATTATATAAATATATACATATATATATATATATAAACCTACAAAAGTTATATACATGTATATACACACATTCATATATATATACATGACACATGTCAACAAATGCATATATTCACACACATATGTACATATATGTATTTATCTTCTTTTGCAAATAACATTTTATTTTGATCTATAAGGCAGCCAGGATTAATATTTTCTATCATTTTAAAGATTGGAGCATTAAACTAGGAGATTCAAGTCAGGTCCATGGAACAATAATATGTAACATACCCCTTCCCCTAGTGTAACAGTATACCATTTGATTCAAATACATGTTGGTTCATAGCATCACACAACTTGTTAAATATTGCTAAACAATATACTAACCTATACAGAATGTTCATTGTTTAATTCATAATTGCGCAGATTTAATTGCTACATGTGTCTGGGAAATTAAAATTAGGATCCCCTGAGACATTCAGCTCCATTTCAGAATTAATGTAATAATTAAAGAAAAAAGTTATATTCTTTCTTGCATATATGAAGCCAAAGACTTCATATTCAAATTTTAAGAGAAATATGATAGTTCTCAAAAAGAATATAAAAAATTTACCTCCATCAGCCCTCCCTGGTGATGTAGCGGGTTAAAGCACAGCACCAAGAAGCTAAAGCCACATCCGCATGAGTTCGATTCCCACCTGCCCAGGAGGTGACCCCATGGCGTGGCAGACCTCTCCTGACCCGCCCGCTGCTCCCCTCAGCAATGTACTTCATCGATCTGCCTGTTCTGCTCCCCACTCTGTCTCTGGTGAAGCCTCTCCCCGCCCCTGAGCCTCTGGCCTGTACCCCATTTCTGTATGCATAAATAGATAAATCTTTGAAAAAAAAGTAAATTAAAAAAAATGTACAAAGTCAGATTTCTTATGTCTGCGTACCAAACAACACAGGTGCACAACCTAAACTCAAACAAGATTTGAGTCAATTCTGTAAAGCTGGATAAACAGGATGCAGATATATTTACTTTATAAGTTTCAGTTAATAGTTTACCATATGTCAATTATTTAAATTCCTATGTTTTATTAATTTTTAAATGAGGCAATTTTGATGTTACATAATTATATAGCATATAGCTTTACGCAGGTAATTGTGCTTCTTGTAAAATGCATAAATAATTTTGCACTTCCTAGTTTAGATGAAAACAGAAGTTGCTATAGCAGCAAATGAGAATTTACTGGGGTATATAGTTTTTGATATCACACAAAAAAATTTACCAGCACGTTATTTTCATAAACACTCTTTTTATAAAATAAAGATAAACAAATATGGCCCAATATCCTTCATACCTCACATGTATAAATCATATTTTTAAAAACATATTTCAAAAAGTCATTTTAGAAATGTTTAATTCACATGTTGTAAATAACCAAGGCAACATTAAATTGACCAGAACTAAGAAGATTCAAGACTGAATAGACTGGGATTCCCTCTAGTCACAGTGTTATTTACTTTATGCCACACTGAGAAATAGCTGCTGTAGACAAGGAGGCAGGACAGTTTTGTTTTTTTTTTTTCTGAACACGTGGCCAATGACAGAAGCAAGAAATATGCATTCTAAAATTACTTTGAAAGAGGTCAATGTCTAGAAAGAATGAAACAAGTAATTTTAGTGCAGTAATATGTAATAATTTGACCTCAAAATTTAAATGATGCAATATAATTTTATATTGTCTGAAAAGTAAGGAAAGAAGTAGGATTCTCATAAAAGTGACAATCCTCAAATGACAGTACTCCTTACTAGCTTAGTGTATTAAATCAAATAATTTCTTTGATTATACAGTACATGAAATCATGTAGGTTTTTTTTTTAAGTGTTTGAGGTCTTCTGTTGTATGAAAATCCTAGAGTTTATAATTTACGACGTATGTCTGAATATATATAGTGGTTTCTCCCAAATGCATCCTGGATAAAAGACTAAATTCCCTTAATTTTTGAATACTTACCAAATTTATCATATTACTTATTGTTCTCTTAAATATTTTATTGTGAACAACAAAAATATTTTACATAGAAAACATTCTTTTGAAACCACCTTTAAACAAAGCTAGTTTTTTCCTCTTTTTTTTTTTTTAAGATGTATTTATTTATGCATACAGAACTGGGTGCAGGCCAGAATTCTGAGGCAGAGAAAGGACTCAGCAGAGACAGGGCAGGGAGCAAAAGTATACTGTTGAATGGGGGCAGCGGGCGGGTCAGGAGAGGCCTGCCACACCGTGTGGTCACCTCCAGGCTGGGAATCAATCTCGCCCTGAAAAGGCAGCTGCTCGCTAGCAGTGCTGGATTTAATCCGCTGCACCACCAGGCAGGGCCCAAAGCTAGTTTTTCTATAGTCATGAAAGTCTTCTAACATTTTTTTAAAAGGTATATTTTATTATGATAACATTAGTTTATTACACTGTTTACGATTTAGCAATATAGCATCCCCATCATTTTAGATATGTTACTACTATTTCACACCACCCCCACATACTCACAGGCACCCTAATTAATAATCATAAAAGCTAAATGAAGTGCGGTATATGTACAAAGTACTTTTTTTAGGAGCGTTTTCTATCTATCAGCCAACAATCTCTTTTCCAAAAGCTTTGAAATCAGATATGTTTAGAATTTTAGAGAAGGCTTTTCATTATGAGGTAGACCCCCATATTCAATCACATTAATGATTATAGTAAAGCATGAAAAGCCACATTAAGTGGACAAATAAGGAGTTAAAAGAGCCTGAAGACAGTTTACAAAGTTTTTAAAATTAATTTTGGAAATAACTTAAGAAAAAACTATTACCTTTGAGAACTTTGTGAAGTTTGGAATTGAGTATAAATTGTGGACCTGCTATATATATATATATATATATATATATATATTAGTCCTAACAGTATACCTGTGAGAAAAGTAATTTAAGTAGTGGTTTATACAAGGAAAATGGGTTTACACTGATAAATATTACATCAAAAGTTATATGGCTAGGATCATAAACATAAAGCATTAATTTTAACCAAATCATTCTGTCTCAAGGGTGTAGAACTGGAGAACTGCCCTTAACAGATCTGATAGTTTCACTGCCTTTACTACAGATTTTAGACTATTTATTATTTAAGATATTCTCATTTTAAAAGGATAAATTTTAACTTTGTTTACTAAAATCTATGGAAGTGTATAGCTAAGTGGTATCTTCAAAAGATTTATAGGAGAACAATTTAAGGAGCATACTTCAAAAGTCTTACTTGTTTCTTTAACATGTAACTTGACCTTTTTTTCAATTGCGACAACCTTGGTTTACAATGCTCTATATGACTCAGAAATGTTACTAAACTTAACTCCAATAACAACAGAATTATAAATAAAGTAGGTAATATAAATTTGGTAGATAAACTTAATTTTTTTTAATCTACATGTGGATGGCAGCTGCTGTCAGGACTCAAAGTCTAAAACTTCTTGATAGAGATAACATTTAATCAAAGAGCTCATATTTGAGTAAACAAACTTATAATACTATAAGTCATAATATTACATCATAATTTATAGGAAGGAATGCACAGGTATACAAATGTGCAGCTGGTAGAAAAAATATTCCCTTATTAAAAGCAGTAACTGTCCTAATGTTACTGAGATTAAAAGGCAATAATTACATTTTAGAAATGTTTGATTTTTAAGACATGTTTTTATTTTTGTGGAAATATATATAAAATAAAATTTACCATTTTAACTATTTTTGGTATATAGTTCAATAACATAACTATAAAGTTATGATAGGTAGTAATTACACAATTTCCCTTAGAAATCAGTGATGATTCCAGTTAAATTAATATCATTTCTTTTTAAAAACATGAGATAGGAAAGATCTATTTAATTTTGTTGCTCCTGGAGAGCTTAGTGGCAAACCAACAAATACCATTGATAAACATAAATGAAATGAAATATGTAGACCAATAAGAAAAGTTGGGGCTTCAATGGTGGTGTAGCGGGTAAAGGCAGCACTAAAAAGCTAAAGCCACTTCACCATGCAATCCATCCCCGGCAAAGGTGACCCCACATGGCGTGGCAGATCTCTCCTGACACGTCTGCTGCTCCCCTCAGCAGTGTACTTGCTCAGTTGGCCTATTCTGCTCCCTACTCTGTCTCTGGTGAGTCCTCTTACTGTCCCTGTACCTCTGGCCTGGACCCCATTTCTGTATGCATAAATAAATAAATCTTTTTAAAAAGTCAACAATTAACTGCATTTTATTTCCCTAGCATTTGTTTCTATATATATATATCTTTACAGAAATATTTCATCTTTTTATTTACAAACTTTCTGTAAATATTTTCAGGAAGCTAAGTGGAAAAACTTTAAGACTACTTTAAGGCTATTTTTGCTTACAGTTTCAATATTTTAGTACTATTAAAGCTAGTTTTGATTAAAGATAACAAAGTCAGTAATAATGACTACATAATTATGAAGCTTAGATAAAGTAATTTAAAAAATGTATAATATCAACAGGTTTTAGGTTTTTTAATATATAATTTATTTATTTGTACATATTTTACATCATGGTTCAATTTTGTACAATGATCACTTTCTTTTCTCAGATATAGTCTCCAGAGAATTTATATCACCAATAGTGCTAATGAAGCCACTTGGCTAGTAACTTTATGATATTACATTTTTGTCAATAAGAGTCTGTGTTGAAGCTAAAAAAAAAAAATTCAAAACTAATTATGAATTACTAATAGTCTCTCCATAAGAGAGTGATAATTTCCTATGTATTGAAACCGTAAAAGAAATATTTTACTTAAGTCAATAGTGTCCCATGACTAATATTTTTTATTTAATACAATAGTATAGCATGACTAATTAGCACTCCATATAACTATAATAAAGAAGTATTAAATATGATCTGTAACAGAATAACTTTTATAAGCCAGGCTTGAGGAATCAGTCAACATGACAGTATTTGTTTGTGAATTTGAAATTAGCATTTGTCAAATATGTTTCAGAAAGAGTTTGTAGGAATGTCAACTCTTTTGAATTCAAGCTAGAAGGAAAACCAGCAAAATTCAGATACATACATATTACATTTATTTTCCTCAGAAGTAGTCAATTAGATATTGAGGAAGTTCATTTAAAATTTAAATCTTCAAGTATGTCTTATTTTATAACTTACCCTGATGTTTAATTACCCTGTATCTGTGGGCTGTTTTCCCTTTTTCCTATGAGCATATTAGCATGCAACCATAACTGTTATATTACCTTGAAAAACACATAAAAATCAGTGGAGCATGCTGTTTTTCTCTTTTAACGACATGAAATTTGCTCTAAATATATTAGAATATTTTAAACGGATTCCAGAAGTGTTTATTTTAGCATTCTAGCCTCGATTCTGGCACAACTTAGGCTGATTGAACCTGTTGAGTCTGTGATTCTCTGTATATTTTGCAATGTTAAAATAAGCTGTATCAAGTGTAGATTTCTTTTGTTCTTGATATCATTAATTTAAATGAAACATGAATCTTTATTGGCTAAACTTATATTTTTTTCTCTAATCTCCCTACTAATAATATTGCTTCATTCAGAAGATAAGTCAAGTTTATTTCTTTTATTAAACAGAGCACTGGGTTTACTGAACTATAACTGCATTTTAAGATTTTTAAGATTCTGCTAACAGGAATTTGTTACCTTATCTGTCCTTGTTTGATATTCTCTGACACAGGGCTACACCAACCAATAACAACCACTAACATTTCCTATATTTTCTGGCTTCCTCTCCACAAGTCATGGATTACTAATATTCTCTAGTGGTATCTCCTGTGTGGAAATGTCATGTACACTATATATTTTCAGTCTTATGTCCTAATTATTGTCTTTGTATTTTTTGACACTCTAGAATCATCTGTCAATATCTGACCGGTGACATTAATCAGGGAAGTCACATTATTGATGTGAATTTTTAAAAAGAAATAACGGAGAATAAGATCTAGAGATATTGATTTATCTACCTGCACTATGAAATGTCTGCTTGTTCTATTCTTTAAAAATATCTTTATCGTAGCTTTAAGGAACCACAAGTAGCATGGTCATGAATTCTGAGGTTTGAAATTTACTATGCTTTTCTGACAAGTATTGAAAAAAAATGCTTAGTAGTAGAGTTATAATTACACGTTTATTCTCATGAATTTCTAAATTTAAATTGTATATAAACATATTCTAGAGGAGTCACCTCAAATATTTTCATGTTCCCATTGAAATGATTACTGACGGTATAATGAAAGTTTTGTTAAGAATAAAAGATCATCATAAAATGATACCTGTGATAAGAGCTGAAGGAAGAGAAATGTATTCAGTTCATTCAATCAGATAAAATTAAATGGGGACAATATGAACAGTGAAGATAAATCATGAGTTATATTAAAAGACTTTTCAACTAATGGAATTATCTGTTTTCCAGTGAATTATCCTATGTATGTTCTTATATAATATATGAAAGTAGAAAAATGATTTTTTAAACAATGCTATAAATTTATTAATTGTGAATTCAAAGAAAAGTGAAAACTTATTTCAGCTGAAGTCAAATATGATCTAATGTTGTTAGTTATTCAATATAACATTAAACATAGGCTATCGAGAGCAAGTACAATGATTGAAATATTTCTAAGGATTTTTTCAGGTAAGACTGCTTACAATAAGGCCATGAATAGATTACATGTTACAAAGCAGCATCGGCTTTATAGAAGGACAGAATGAGCGTGTTATTCATCACATTTCTGATTTTGGACAAACTATTTGAACTATCTCTACCTAATTTCCAATAATTAGATAGAATTTTACTTCTTTATAATACAGAAGCTCATCTACTTGAGTTTAGAACAAAATCTATCATTTTAAGAGTAGCCCTTTCCTTCAACCTGTATTCTTTTCAAAAATACAGTATTTGAGGGACTTCCCTGGTGGCACAACAGGCTAAAGCACAGCACTATGACACTATTGCAGCCACTGTAGCATGAGTTTGATCCCCAGCCAGGGAGCTGACCCACATGGCACAGCAGACCTCCACTGACCTGCCCACTGCTCCCCTCAACAGTGTTATTCAGTACATCTGCCTGTTCTGCTCTCCACTCTGTGGTGAATCCTCTCACTCTCACTTTTCACATCTCCGGCCTGTACCACAGTTCTGTATGCATACATAAATAAATCTTTAAAAAGTATGTGTGTTTATGCATTGTTAAATTAAAGTTTAAATCTGACTTAAAAGTCATACACTTCTTTGAAGTTGATTTTTACAATTTACATTAGTATACATATAAGTATAAATACAAAAAGACCTAACTTGTTCAATAGATTTAAATATTTGCTTATTTTGTTTCTATAGAAACCTTTATATTAGGATTTATATCCCATTTACATGAGGAATATTTATGAGGCTTGAAAACAGAAAAGAACTGATTAATGACCTGTCTCTTATACATGTCAGGCATATATCAGCCTTAGAGACTTCATTTGCTTTTCCCTCTGTTGAATTGTATGTCCTCTCATACCTGAAAGATAATTTCTTCTCTTGCTTTAGATTTTTACTCAAAAGCTGGTAAAGCTATTTCTAGTGAAGCTTTCCTAGTGCTAATTATCTAAAATTTCAACCCATATCTTTCTCTCATTGGTTTCTTTCCTCAGTGTATATCACTCAAGTATTACATATTATATGAAATATCACAGTAAAAATATTGATACTGAGACATATTTTGAAATCCATTAAAAAATAAAAACCTAAGGCAAGAGTTTATGTTTGTTCAAGATGCACTTGGGACTGAAATCAGAGGAAAGGAAGATAAGAGTAAGTGAAAAACTTCACTCTCTTTGACATGCAATCTAAGAAAGATGGAAATAACATGAAGATATTAAGGATGCTAATGGAGGGTGGTTGTAGGCCTTAAGAAGTCAAAGAAAACTAAGAAACAAGCTTTAGTGCTTACTGAATGTATCGGGAAGGAGCGAGACACCTTCAAAAGGAAATTGCCAAAGTACACCAATACCAATCACACCAATTTAAACAAATACTATAACACTTTTGACATTAGATAAATAACGGCTCACTTAATGGAAAAAGGGCCCCTAAAGGAGTTAATCATATCTTCATTAAATGAAAAATGTGCATATTTAATTAAATATATAATTTAAATATTTTTCTTCCCTTTCATTTCTTTATGCATTAAGGAAAACTATGAGAACACAGTTTCAAGGAAATGTTTACTCAGTAAAATATCTCCTGGTAGAACTCTGTAACTGATTGGGTTAAATTTGATTCCACTTGTATGTTAAGACTTATGTGCAAATTTTTTAGATCTTGTCATTTTTTCAGCCTTGTTAGATTATATTGGAAATTTTCTGATCCACAATTCCTCTACATAAAGAATCATAATCCTTTCAACTGAATCAAATTAATATCACCAATATTTGAAATATCCAACTTAAATGAAATCTGTATCTATATTTTCTGCATATGAAACATTCTTCATTAATAGCACTATAGCACACTTATTAAGATATTAATCAAAACCAATTTTAAATGCACATTACTTTTTTTCGTCTTTTTATATATATATATATATATATATATATATATATATATAGTTTCTTTGACAGCAAAAGAAACCTAGTTACAAAATCACTATGGCAATGACTATTACCCCAATTTTAACATAATCCTTTATACCACTAGTTTAGAGGAATAGTATATTATGATATTTTCCCAACACTTTATATTAGCAGAAACTAGCTACATAATTTTTGCCTATCTACTCTCAGGCATGCAAGAGAGACTAGAGGTTCAGAGAGTAGTAGCTAGTATTACAACCACTCAAGCTAAAATGCTGATTTTCTCACATATTTGAAGTATTGAGGACCCAAAAATATAACTGTATTTTGAGACAAGACATATAAATATACACCAGAATTTTTCTATTATTAAATTAGGCAATGTATTTCATTAACAATTAAGAAAATACATTTTTAAAACATGAGATACCAGTACCTAGTTATATGATTGCTAAATATTTAAATAAACATATGCCCACCTCTCTAGATTCTGGCAATATCAAGCATACGTGAAGAAGGTAGAAGACAATTTCAATATATTGGCAGTGGTGCTGGTAGAGGCAATATTTAATGACTTCTTTGGAAAACTCTATACTAGGGATAAATATAAGTGTATACTCGTGATTCAGTAATTATACTCTGAAACATAATGCAAACAGAAAGGCAAGACAAAGGGTTCATTACATTTCTACTTCTATCAGTGTACCAATAGTAATCACTCCATGTACAACACTAGTACAAATGATAAGTAAATAATGGTATAGTCATACAAATGATATGCCCAACAAAGAAAATTATATAAATACTGGCACTGATTCGCAAAAACATACCATTGAGTGAATTAAAAATAAAATAATACATTATTAATCCATTTATATACAATTTAAAGGCTAGCACATTATCCTTTTGTGTTGAAATCAAGTTATAGTTACTTCTGGGGAAGAGCGCTAATAGACTACAAGCAAAAGAGATACTTCCACAGTGCCTATATATTTTGTTAATTGATTTGGGAAATGATGAGACAGTGTTACAGTTTTGTGCAAATTCATGAAGATACACACTTAGGATTTGACCTATCTTCCATCTGTCAATGACACTTGGAGTAAATAATAAAATTATCTTAAATTCTAACATATTATATAGATTTCTGATTCACGGTAAATATCCTCAGGAAAAAGTCAACTATACACACACACGCACACACACATATACTTTTTAAATGGTGCGAAGTGATAAAGAATACGAAGGCAAAGAAGATTACTTTATCAAGGTTTAAAATTGCCATTTTTTTCTCATATAAACTCAATATCTTGTATATTATGCACCTTTTAGAAAATAAAGTGCATAAAGTGAGTTATGACTACTTAAATTTTTAACAGAAGTCTAGTACACTCTATGCAATGTAGACTATATCTGTATAAATCAAAATACAAGGAATAATTTCAGATGCAGTTCATGAAACATTAGTTTTTGTGTTTTTATAGCAGTTTTCTACCTTGAAGGTTAAAAGGAAAAACAAGCCTTAGAAATATTACTTATCATCATGCCTTTAAACCACTAAGAAGGACAATACTTGTTAGTTAAAAATAAATCATCTGAAGGAAATCTTCATTAGCAAATTGATATTGGTATAGTTTGCATATATTATAATTAACAAATATTTAAAAGGCTTATGCTGAATTTTTACTTTTCCTTTGGCTATATGCCTACTTTTCTCAAATTGATTTATTAATATCCAAGGTTGCTTTGCAGTTTTATCCTTTTAGCAATAATAGATGCAATATATCACAAAAACAAATTTTTAAGAGAACATCATTAGAGTGATGTAGCACTAGTAATAAACCCCTTCACACTTGGATGAACTTAAATCAGTTTCTCTTTATTGATTTTTGGTCATAACATAATTTTAAAGTTCAACTCAGTTAATAAAAAAAGATTTTCTCTGGTGTTATGGGCAAAATACTTGTGTTGTAAGTTTCCACTTCATTTGTGGAAGACTGTTACAGTTGTATCATGTATGGGTCTTGGTTAGATATAGCAATGGGAATATTATTTTATGATAATCTTTATGTGTAATATCTTTTCCTCCCCTTTTATTCATATAAATCTTTCATCTCATCTTTATCACAATAGGATACAGTGACTGCATAAGTGTACACTTATTTCCTATTGTCTCTGTGTACAGTGTTTGTATGTATGTGTGTGTTTAGATCTAAAAACTCAGTATCAAATGAACAATGATTCTATTTAAATGATTCATTTCATGTATACTGTGAGAATATTTTAATTATTTTTACCAATAATGAGATAATTTTCTTTAGAATGCTGTTGTTTCCTTTTTTGACAATGTTAATTTTATATATGTCTTCATTAAGATTTTACTTATTTTATAGCAGTAGCACTGGTTTGTGGTACAGAGGTGCAGGGTCTCTCCACTCAGGTGCTCTTACCACAACACACCCACCACAGAACATCCATATATATTACTTCTTTATGCAGTACTGTAAGCCCTGTATGAAGAGTGGGCTGATTGTTTATTTTGCAACTCATCCATTAAACTAATCTCAATATCAATTAATCTAATCTGGTTTTAACATCGACTCTTTAATCACAGACTCTTCGAAGGCTCTATCATATCTTGGGAATTGATATACAGAATTGAGTAATTGAATGCATGTTTATAAGTAAAAATGGCTGTACGTGAACTCAAATGAGGATGCTAAAATTCTACTTAGTGTTATTACTTCCTGTGAAACTATGTCTATCACTTATTCCCCACTGCAATTTAATAGATTATATATACTACCTGATTCCATGTGTTCCTAAGATATGGTCCACAGAATTTATAAAATTCTCAACTCTCTAGTAACTTTTGACCTTTAGTTTTTCACATAAGGAAACCAATCAGAATACAAAAGCATTATTTTACCTTACATTCACTCTACATTAAAAAAAAAAAAACTAAATAATTCACAGATCCGCTTGCTTTATCTTTAAACTTGTCCTCACATGTATTTGTCAACACTCTGAAAATGAAAACATCTGATCATATCACACTGAACACAAAGTAAAGAGAAAGCTAGCATCAGACAACTAGCAATCAGTGGCTTGAGAAAATTTAAAGAATGACAAAACATTAATTTTCATTGACTCTTGATTTGATAGAAAGACAAAGGATAGTTGCTCTATTCCAAAGCAGCTTCAAAAGGACAAAATCTAAATGTTTTTGTTATCTAGAGATAAAAGGAGCATTCTATGAAACTGACCAGAGTCAATATATATACATAAACTATATATATCCACTCATTAAAGTTTCTGACATCTTTGCAAATTTAGATGTTATCTAACATTTAGATTTGTAGTATGAAAGCATCATTCACTCAAATATTCACTGAGTTAGGCATCACATATTAGGGGTATATAAAAATATATAAGATACAGAATTCCCTCCTCAAATAAAAGGGTGATCTAATTTTTGAGGTGAGTTTGGATATAATTATTATAGTAATGTTATAGTAAATTTTGCAAGAGAAAATAAATAGTATGAAGTTAGGCAGACAACAGATAGTATGAGTTTGCAAATGAAGGAGAGAACGATTTCATATTCACAGTGAAGTTCTATATGAGAACACATCAAGTACATTTGAAGGCAGTTTAATGGAGCCATTAAAACACAGGCTTCAAAATCACAAATAACTAGTTTCAAATTAAATTTAAGACACTTCCTGCATTGCTAAGCATAAATAATCTCATGCTTCTAAAATTAGTACATGCTAATAAATTTTAACTCTTCACATTAATCTGCCAAAGCAGATAACTAGAATGTTGCTAAAGACTGAATGAGATTGCTAAAGACTGAATGAGATAACATGTGTAAATATCTTAGATCCTAGACCTTAATAAGTATTCAATAAAGGGTAGATTTCATTAGCTGCTTTTATATCTTCAGAATTTTGAACCCATAAGGATTATGGAATTGAGCTAAAGGAATTTTTATTTACTTCTATATTGAGGTAATACCAGTTTACAACAGTGCATGTGATTTAGAAGTAGAATTATACCCTTCAGATGTCTGTTACCACATACAACAACCATTTCAGACACTCAGTTTTCCTTGAATTGCTAATATTATCAGTCTGACTCTGACATCATGTACTACGGGCACTAACAATATTGTTGTCATGAGAAATACATTAAGGGTTAGCTATGTTCTCAAAGGCCGCATTGTTGATGACAGCTATTTTAGAAATATTGGCCTAATACCCATTTTAAGTTGCACATAATTATGGGAACTCCTTTGGATTTTATTTGTTAGGAATTTAAATTTTGTGTGGTTTTATAATAAAATCTGAACTACATGTAATGTTTTTTTCTATAGGAAAGCTCATCTAGGAAATTGTAGGTACTTTAATATTTCTATACTACTTGGTAAATGTATGTTTTCTCCATTTTTATTTTATTTTTATAAAATCTATTATTCTAGCCTTCCCTGATGGCACAGCAGGTTAAAACGTAGCACTATGAGTCTATCTGCAGCTTGATCCCGGGCCAGGGAGCTGGCCCACATGGCGTGGCAGACCTCTCCTGTCTTACCCACTGTTCCCTTCAGCAGTGTATTTCTGCCTGTTCTGCTCTCCACTTTATCTCTAGTGAATCCTCTCACCTCAATACCTCTGGCCTGTACCCCAGTTCCTGTATGCATAAATAACCATTAAATAAATAAAATTGTGATTCTATTCTTCAAAGAGTAAAAACACTGTCCTGGTTTCAACACTTTTTTTTTTATTTGTTTGTTTATTTACCTGTTCACCTTTTAGAACATGTAGCTGGTAAGTCAATAAGAAAATAGAGGGCAAAGTCAGGCCATGTTCCCATGAGATGTAAGTCTGTGAGAGAACATCTAGGATTAATAACATGTGAATCTGAAGTTAGTCAACCAGCTAATTGCCTTCCACAATGTTCATCATTAATCCAGATATTGTCATTCCATTTTAGTTAAATATGGAATTTCACATTGGCAAGAGAGAGTTTGCAGTACTCAAATCTCACTCAAGGCTGACTGTCGTATTTTATGATACACCAATCGCCCATGCTAGGCAGTGTTAGAATTGTGGAATCTACTGTGGGTATGCAGCTTCTGTGTGCCTCAAAACAAATCTCTCAGTTTACATTAGTATATAGAATGAAATACTCATAATTCCCCAACTGAGTTGTACTTTTAAATCCTAACACGTTTTGAAAGTTTGTTTTCTAGAACTTGTATTCTGGAATATGCATCTCACTTTTTAACCACTCAAATATAAATCATTTAAAATAAACACATGCATATATTCCCTATAGAGTGCAGAAAATGGTGGAAGAAGCAGAAAACCTATTTCAACAATTACAGTACCTTAAGAATGAAGAAACAGTTGATTTTAGATAATTTAGTTTTGTAGCATTTCAAAGAACAGGAAACTTGCCTATCAAAATAGAATTCTGTAAAATCCTCAGGCAATCAGAACTGCAGTAAAATATTTTTCTTCTGTTATAACTGGAACAATATTTTGAATATATAAACATATATAAAAATAAGTATGTAAATATATAAACATAATATATAAATATATAAAAATAAGTAGTCACTGAGTTCCTTTTATTGAATATATTTCAAATGCAACAAATTCTTCAAGGTCACAGGTGAATGAAAGACATAAATTTAATCTGAACACATAAACACACTATCAATGGACACACAAATAACACAAAAATTTGTATTCAACATTCTAAATATGTAACATCATTTTGTCCTTGTTATAAAACAAGAAATGTGGCTTTGTTTTCCAGACTAAGAGTAAATTCAATAGGTAATTTAGTAGAAGATAATGAGTAGAGATATGCTTTTCCCTAGACTTCTTGCTGCTGGTATAAAACATACTAAGTACCATCTGAATTCCCTAGTGTGTCTTTAGTTCTTAACTTATTTGAGAGAGCAACAAAGAACGTGTTGGTAATGATCAACCCCTTCTGCCATAAGGTTTTTGTACATAATTTTTCCTCTCCCTGGAAAATACTCCCTCCAGGTAAAATCTAATTAGTGCTTTCTTATCCTTCCATTAACAAATAGTAAGTTTTGGGGGGAAGTCTTCCTGACCTCATTTACCAGTCTAGATACATCAACTCTATAATCTATGCACTCCTACATTAATCCTATCACTAGTGGTATCATTGACTAATTAGTTCCTAACTCCCCACTCTGATATCAACTGCACCAGTACAAAAATATTGCTTGTTTTTGCCAAATTTGTATTCCTGGTTTCTAGCAAAGGATGTAATACTAAAATTTATATAACTGCTTTGGAAAACATAAAGATCCAATGTCAGGCTTTTTTCTCAGAAACTAAACTGTAGAATTAAACACTACTTTCCACTTGTTAGTAAGGTAAAAACAATTGTATTTCATGTTCTGACTCAGCTAAGATTCAGGAAACAAGTGCCATTTTGAGTGGAAGTCTCAAGTGTACAAATATATACAATGATGCATCAAAAAAAAAAAAACTACAGTTGATAGAATTAAAAAGCATATATCTAAAGAACAACCCAGATACCAGCTACTGGAATCAGCACAAAGAGCAAATGCTTAAGAAACGTGGAATGGTTACAAAGATTCAAACAAATATCTAATATCAGTTATAAACAACACATTCATTTTGTAACAAAGATAGCTTTGGATAACGTTTACCAAACAATGATATTTGCGTTTTGCTAAATGCATAAAAATATATAAGATAACAGGTCCCTGTATATTTAAAGAACAGAAATCATCATTCAATAATGCAGCAACAGACGTGTTGGGGAATACAGACAATTCGATGAGCCACAGAAAGATGCAAATGTTTCCCTCTTCATTTATGCCAAAGACACAAGGACACACTTGCTCTACACTTAATATCCATATTTAAAGGTATTCTTCTAGCTTCCACGAATATTCATTGAATAAAGTAATAAAACAATCAATAGCTGTCGAAATAGAAATAACCAGAAAAATAATTATCTACATTAAGAACATATTATCAATTTTTCTCCTGAAAGTCCTTGTTTGCTTAGTTTTCTGATAGCCACAGATTTCCGAAGAATTGCAGCAGTAAAATTTCTTCTTGATTTTATCTTGTGTATTTCTGTATTGTATTTGTCCATTTTCCCTTTCAAAGTAACTTACATACTGTTAAAACTTTTATGTTAGCTATTTACTCTCTCAGAAAGTTATCTTTAAATTACCTTGGTAGATTACACCTATTTAATATCCAATCTTTTAGCATCGATTAACATTATCACAGTTTCAGTTCTCTCATTACATGAAGTGTCTGAATTAACACAATTTAAAGCCAAGAAAATAGATCCTGAATAACTTCAATGAATCTTTTTCTTTGATTACTTTCCAACTACTCCAATGAGCAACAGATGTTAGGCTGCTAGTAACATAAGATGTATATAGTAAACTGTCAAATTTCTGTGAAACTCATTTAGAAGGATTCAAAATTCTATGTTTATTTCCACACATAAAGATTATTCACCAACTGCTATCAAGCCTGTTTAGTGAGAGTTAATAATGTTTGTTTTCTACAATTAAATAAATTAATGCTATAATTATTTAAGTATAAATGCATTTAAATATAAATGCACCAAATTAAGGTCAATTCAAGAACCAAGCCAAATCCTGTTTTCTCAATCTATATGAACTAAATCTTCTTTTTTTCAAAGATATGTAAAGTGGGAGCTAAGTGTCATAAGTCAACCAAAGTCAGAGTATTGTGACTTGCATTTCCTATCTCATAATTAACATACGCTTCACACCTAGAAGTAACCTAGGTGGGATAAAGAGAGGTATGTAATATTAACTTAGGATGAGAGGTGAAAAAAATGAAGCCAAATTTGCTGTATACGTAAAAATTAAACCCAATTAACATCTGCTGCCAGATGGGAAAAATCGAGAAAAGAGAAGGAAGACTGTATTACATTTTTGCTGACTTGTTTCACATTTCCCCCTCCCCCCAAAAAAGGGGTTATTAAATGTCTTGTGATACCAATAACTTGATAACAGAATTAAGTAAACAAACCTGACTGCTGAATGGAAGAAGAAAGCACTTTGCTCACTCTACTTTAAAGGAAATTGAAGTAAGATGCAAACATTTGGCTAAGATGATATAACTGAAAATATCCTGAAAGAATATAAATCTTTTAATATTTGAAATATTTTGAATTTGCATTTTCAATTGTAAGGATTTGGGTAATCTCTTGCCTTTGTTCTTTGCAAAGTTGAAAAGATTTCTAATAGCACACTGTTCATCTTCAATCAAAAATCAATTTTTTCTAAATTACTTTTAAAATTAAATACTAAATTTATCATACATCAAAACACTTATATTCTGCATCTTTTAGAAACCATTTAAAATGTGTATATCCCTTTTTTTCTAATAGAAATTTTACACTAACTTTATAATATAAAAATTTCTATATTCAAACATTGTATAGTGTTCATAGATGAAAAATGACAGTCTATTAATAACTTAATTATGTATCAAATGAAAAAAAAATAACTAATTGAAATCACTTGTGTTACAAGATATTTAAGACTGTGTTCATGCCAAGAGTTTATAAAACCACTTTTATGCTAAATTTAAAAATTAAAAGAACACTTTCTCAGCATTAGGGGAGATAATTTTTTAACTGTTTAGTACATATATGAGACTGAAATAATATATTTGACGATTAGTAATTATTAAGTCTAGCTTCACTTTGCAAACATTGAATACTGCATTTTCAGACAAAAATAAGTTTGAATAATCTCATTTTGGTAAGTGAATTGTTACTGAATTTTTTATCACGTGGTATGGAAAATAGCCTATATAAGTAATTAGGATTTATATAAAGCAGTATATTTAATATAAAGCTACATAAAAGTGTCTAAAATAATTCATACACACTCCAAAATATTAGTAACTTCACATTCAGTATTTTACAGTAGCTTACTTTTCTATTTCTCTCACTCTATCCTTAATATTTTCTTTTTGGAGTCAATGGATTCCCGAAATTATATTGTCCTTATGGAAAGCTCCCAAGAATACTGTCTCCATGGTGTAACCCCTTTAAGTGTCCATGGGTTATATGATTATGATATAACTTCACTCACAGTTATTTTTTGCACTTGTGAAGAGATTTTCCAGATATAAAATCTCTAATTGCTTTGCTTTAAGTTACAAAAAGAAAAATCATCTTGGTGGACCTGACTTGGCTATGATAGCCTTTTAAAAGATTAATTCAGAACAGAAAAGAGACCATTCTGTTGGCTTGGAACAAAGCAAACAGACACACTGTTAAGCGGAACCTGCAAGACTAGGACCTGAGAGTTACCTCCAGGTTTTGAGTGTGACCCTAGACAGAAAGCCATAAAAAAGCAGGAACCCTGCCCTACAGCTGGAAGGAGCTAAATTCCTCCAATAACATTAGTGAGTTTAGAAAAGGACCCAGGTCTCCAGATGAGAACTCAGTCCTGACTAAACTTTATTTCAGACTTGTGAAAGCAGCACAGAGAGCCGAGCCATTTTGTACCTCTATTTCTAACCCATAGGAACTGAGGTAATAAATGTATGTCATTTTGATCTGTTAAGTGTGCAGTGATTTGTTACAACAGCAATAGAAAATGAATATAGCCCCAGTGCATTATCTGAATCAC
>NW_004567103.1:17468616-17475728 GCF_000260355.1 Condylura cristata | reverse complement strand
CATTTTATTATTTTTATCTATTTCTAGTCAATGAAAAACACCAATTGTTGCTAAACTTATTAGCTAAAGGACAGTTTTTTCTTCACACTGCTCAATTACATTAGTCTATCAAAATACCACTAGGAATATACCACACTAGTCTATGTTCTGCAAAAGTGATTTTTACCATCTAACTTTTATTTTAAGTGTTACCAGATTACCGTGAAATTCAAGGGGGCAGCGTTCCATGATAAAGGACAAAGGGTGGTGAGCAGGGAGTGGTGATACACATCTGGGAAGCTGTGAGCCTATTCTCCAAAACCATGTACACTACTGTGTATCAATGTTAGTTCAAGGTGAAAAAAAGGGAAAGGAAAAGAATGGAATACCCAAAAATCCTTAATTCAGAAAGATCAAGCTTTTAAGTACACAGAGATTAGAATCCCTATCAGTCTGGCACTCCGAGATATGACAGCAATCTATGACCCTTTTTAAATAGTTCTGGGATTTTCAGTAATATGAGAGGAAACAAGTTCCCATATGAAAAGAGAGACTAGGAATACAGTCCCACGAAAGACTACAAACAGCCTATGAACTACAACATAGTTGTAGAAGGATCAATATATATCAATTTACACTTGGAAAGCAGATTCAAAATATGAAAAATAGTGATCCCTACATATTTTTACATCAAAAAAGGGAATACATGGCAATCTTTTCTGTATCGTAAGAGGTTAATTTCTCCTACACAACGCTTCCCTAAATGCATTTCTATCTATCTCAGTTCTCTCAGCTTGAGTACAATCAATGATTCATTTGAATAGTAGTTTTATATATTGAACACCAATTCCTTCAAAATAATTGTTTTAATATGCTCTTCTTTTATCCTTATAACCAAAAGCTATTAATTGAGCACTCAGAGGCTGTAGAATACCATAAAGCAAAAAAAAAACAAAACAAAACAAAACAAAACAAAAAAACATTATAACTTAAGTTAGCAGGTTTTTGAATGGTGCTATGCAGGGAAAATTATTTCCTTACCTTTATCTACAGAAAAGCAAAGTTGCTTTTTATCAACTTGGATTTTTGTATGATTAAAAACTGTATACAAGAGGGGAGTTTAAATAAATGCTATGGATTACTATCCAGTAGGGAAAAAAAAGAAAAAAAGAAAAAGAAAAGATCTCTTATGGGAACTTGCTCTGAATGAAAAATCAATGAATACTCACAAAGCATAAATAATAATGAGATTTATAGTGATGAGTCGGTATGGCTTGGCATTGTGCTGTCAGAGACAGAGAAAATTCATGGCTTTCTGCCAATGAAGCTGAGCTTAAAGGGCATGCCACAACGTTCTGATCACGTTACATAAATGAAAAGATTATACAAAAGAGAAACAGATAGCATTAGCTTGTTTCATCTATTCTATGAAACAATATAAGGCATTTCCTTCCACAGTCATCTCTTTATGTGAAACTTTCTGTTGGTTTCTTAATACAGAACCAGAAATCTCCAAAGGAACTTTCAAAAATCAGTTTTGGTAAATAATCCCATTTAGTTAAAATGATGCTAGAAGAATAAAAAATCTTTTTTTTTTAATTTACAGTTTTGGAAGTCAACAAAAATTGAAATAGCTGCAAACGATCTCCAAACACTAAACCTTCACTAAGGTGTGCTATGAGCATAATAAAAGGGTGAGACTTCCTCAAAAATATCTGTATATTTACATTTAGTTATGATATATGTTGACGTATACTATAATTAAAGAGAGGAAATAATTTTTAATTAAATCACATATTTTCAACAGACTAATGAGCTTTCAAGATCTTCAATGGATACTTTAAATCACAAGTCTATTTAGCAAGAACATTTTTATGTGGCTATTGCATTCATAGCACTGCCCAAAATTGTCAAACTGGAAGGAGAAAAAGGAAGAAACCCAAATTTTAATTCTTACAGCCCAGTATACACATAATAGTAGACAAAGAAAATATAAACAAAGACCCCCAATAAACTTGATATTTCTGTTACTTTAGAACTGGAGATATCAGTGCCAATTGCTGAGAAAGAAAGAGAGCAAGAATAAGAAAATGGTATTACAACAGACAAAGAGAATGATGATCTAAGTATGTGTGGAATTAAGGTGATCAATATATAGTGTTGTGGTTACAGAACCTTGCTAATAATAATTGCGATAATGTTAGTAGCCGGAAATAGAAAATTTCCCTTACATGCAACATATTTAGAACAACTAAACCAGAAACAGATGAATAAGAGGCTCAGCAATCTCTTCCCATAAAGAATTCTGTCTCAGTGTAATTGGATGCATTACATTTAAAAATGGATGGGATTCGAATGTTAGTGATAGGAAAGGATCCCTTGGTATGCAAAAGCGCATAGTTAAATGTAATCAGGGCTTGTTCCATTTGGGACGTTATAGAAATATGTGTGTGGATAATAAGTAAACAGAGACAAAAGAGGCCAAAAATAAAGCTCAGTATTGGATTTAACAGTGAAATGAAGGATTTGGATTTGGCTTTCACAGTGAAAAGAAGGAAAGCATAGAGATATTGTCACGGTCAGGTTCAATTTAAAAGGTTCTCTGGCTCTCTCTCTTAGTAAGAGTTAAGACTCAAAACAATAAGCGAAGACAGGTTTGTTACAATTTTCTAGGTGGTAAATAATGAGGGTCTAAATAATGTGAGTGATTCTGGACTGGAAAAGAGAAAAGAAGTAATTTCATGGGATTTAGTGTTTGATTTCATCGGGAGGTGAAAGAAAAAGAGCTGAAAATGACTACCATATGCCTGATTTATACAATTGGTTGGAGGATAGTTCCATTAAAAAAATATGGGGTGTAAAGCAAGGGGGAAATTATAGAAAGAGGAAGATTATTATGCTTGGCCAAAACCCAAACAAAATGTAAGAGAAATACACAGAATGAGCAGAATTCAGAACATAAATTAGCACATAAAAAGAAGTCTGCATATAGACTGGCTGCAACATCAGTATTCTATCCAGAATAAAATATGTTATTTCCATATATTAATTGATTTCTAATGGATTGTATGTTCTAAGATGAGAAAAATTCAAATTCTAGTTTAATGCTTTTCAGAGGCAATTGATGTAAAATATCATTTTGTTCATACTGCCAAACTCAGTTTTGGATATAATTACACAAACTATCACAGACAGAATAATCACTGTTTTTAAACACTTTTAAAAGATGCAACATACAAATGACATGGCTTTGAACAAGGTCCCCTGTGAGAATATATTACAAATGTTTCACTGAACACAATTTGCAAACTTTTTTACTTATAATAATATGGATTATACATACTCGTTCAAGTTATCTTTATCTTTTCATCACTTATCTGTCAAAATTGATGAGATTACCAAAAAACAAAATCACTAAAAATGAACATGATACTTCATAGCCACAAAAAAGTCCACAAACAATGTCACCTCAGCAATCATGGAAAAGGATGAACTTACTATGGTAACTTTAAACTACATTATACGTAAAATTGATACCATTAAATAAAGTAATGAACAGATTTTATTAACAGTCACTTAGAAATTCAGCTCAAATAAAAATTCACAGACTATTAGTTTTACTCAAATCTAAGAAATTGATTTATTTCTGTCATCTTCACTGAAAACACAATTAGGAAGTTGACACCATCAATATTGGGACATTTTACCAAACCACCTTATTTTAGTGATTTGATCTGAAAATAACTTCAGTTTGGAAGTCTTAGATTCTTTTCCATCTAGTTTTATATAAAATCAGAGATATCTGAATATTATGGGTAAGAATGAATGATGTCACATTAAGCATCAGGAAAAAAATACTGTCATTCTAATTAGATAAAACTCTCAGAATAAACAAGTTTATTTTTTTTAAAATCTTGAACCAATACTAAGTCATTGTCTGGTCTCCCGATGGGTAATACCTAGAGTGGCTTGGAACCTAGAGGAGTATCTTTCCTTACATCTTTCATTATTTTAAGCTAGAATGGCAAAGTGCCTAGATATCATAGGTAAGTGCCAGAAGCAGCATTAAAATTCTGGCTCTTGTTAAATGTCTTCGAAGAAACCTGTTTTCATCAGGAAATGGCAATTACATGTATAATAAGGCCTGCCAAGGTTTGTTCTAGAGAAAAGAAATGGCCCATGCTGTGAATATTTTCTTTATGTTTATTCACTTCTCATACATATTAGTTCTCATAAAAGCATATGATAAAAATTAAGTAACTAGAAACAAGCTCTGTATATATACTGTTGTCTAATTCTCCTTATAGATTTTATACCTTCTGGAAGAAATCTTTCAGTCAATTAAGGATACAAATTATTTTGGCTTATTTTTCTCTATGTATTTTTTCTATTTATTATATTTAAAAAAGTGTTCATTTTTTATTATCACTTTTAACAGGATTTTAAGAGCAAATCTCAATAATATTTTTTTAAGATTTATGTATTTAAATATACAAGAACTAGAGTACAGGCCAGAGATTTGGGTTGAGCGGATTCACCAGAGACAGAGTGGAGAACAGAACAGGCAGAGGTACTGAAATGCACTGCTGAGGGGAGCAGCCTGCAAGACAGGAGCAGTCTGTTGTGCCATACGTGAGTCACCTCCCTGACCAGGGATCAAACTCACGACAGCTTCATAGTGCTGCATTTTAACCTGCTGTGCCACCACGGAGGGCTCAGATTTCAATAATTTTTATAGCACATCATACAACTTTCAGCAAAAGTGGTATATTGATTGGGCTTGATATTGTTGCTGTTGTTAGCCCTGGTCTTTACAAAGTTCATGGAAATGTATTGCTTGAAGAATCCAAAATGTACCATTTCAGTCTTATGCAGAATTGAGTACAATTAGCTAAAAATTTACTAACAATAAAAATGGAAAGAAAACTGATTTTAGAGTCTTTTCCAAATGTTTACTCATGCTATTAATTGTCTTTACCAAATCATTACTCTCTAAGATATAGCTTCTTCATTTGTAAATAGGAATAAAACACAAATGCCTACATTTGACAGGGTTATGTGACAGTTACATGTTACAATTTATATCAAAGAGCTTTGTAGGGAGTAAATCACTGTCCAAAATATTGTCAAGATAATATTTTACCTAAATCAGGATCTAAAGCTAATAAAGATAGTTTCATTACCTTCACCTCAACTATTCAGTTACCATAAATGCTACTTCCTGCCCCTATGCAACTTGTTATTTTCAGGTTATCTGACTGAGCTAAAACCCATTCAAAGTATTTCCTTGCTGGGCTGCTGTTTTTATTCATAATTTGAGGTTTTCTCTCCATTTGAAAACACAATTCAACTTTATCAGGAGGTTTTGTAATGATAATGTGGTACATTCCTTCAAACATAAAGAGAAAATGAGATAGAAAATTATGCTAATAAATAAATACCAGAAAAAAAGTGTGAATGAAGAAAATGTTTTATCTACAAGAATTCTAATCCTGAAGGGACTGAATAACAAGCTTCTCAGAAGAGGAAAATCAAGTTAAATAGAAAACATTGTTACACATTAAGAGGCAGAGTAACATACAAATAAGTGAAATGAGATGCATAAGATCACCTAACTAGAGGTTCTACATCCAAATGTTAGATAAAAAAGCCCATTTTGTTAGCTTTGTACCCATGGTCAGATGCCTTAATCTTTCTTAACTGCTTAATTTGTATGCTGAATCGATGCTGTTGGCAAATTAAACATGTCTTATTTGATCTCCACTGGAGGTGGAATAAGAACAAACAAGAACAAGGCATGAATGCTTGCTTTAACTTAAGACATAACAATTAAGAAATTGGCAATGGCTATTTAAATGTTTTTTTGAAATCATATATAAAAATGCAATCTTATTTCCAGGGAATTACTAGCAATGAAATTTATTTCCAGATAATAAAATTAAAATACTCAAATAGTATGGGAAAACACTGGGATTGCATGTTATCAAACAATAGCAATATGTTTGAAGAAATTCCAAAATGTTTATTTTTCACTATTTATAACAAATACACAGATTGTTATAGCTGTTAAAAAGCAGAGTCTAAGTCTGACAGGAAAAGTCACATATCTAATTTACTAACTGTCTGATAAGAAGTCATCTCTCTTTTTCACAACCATTTTCAATGAGGAATTCACCACCTCTCAAGAAAGCCCATTTTATTTTTAGTCACTTATGATTAGTATAAACCATAGTGTATATTTCCTGGAACTAACAAATATATATTTTTTCTATGTCTTCCATTCGCTGCCTTATATTATAAAAAAAAAATTTGTTCCCCTCTTTAAATTTTTGGGTTTCTTTTCTCTGAATTTTCTCTCTCAAAGTTAAACAATAATTTTCCTTAAATTTTTCATCTTATGACTTGATATCACTATCCCAAATTTACAGCAAAAGAAATACTCAACAAAATTAAAAGGCAAAAATATTTGTAAAATATATGTGGTTGTGGTTTAACAAATAAAATATATAGGAAATTTATAACAATAGCACAAACGCAAATAGTTTGCTTAAAAAAAAAAATAGTCTAGACATTTCTCCAAAGAAAACACATAGGGCCAATAAGTATATAAAAAGGTGCTCAACATCACTCCTCAGTTGCGGAAATGCAACTCAAAACTCTCAAATTATCCTCATACCTGATTCAATGGCTATGCCAGGGAAGGACGTGGGGAGACAGAAGAAGCTAAGTATGCTGCACATGTTTATGGAGGAAAGGAAAGTTTTGTATACGGTTGGTGGGGACATAATTGGTACAAAGACCAGAATGAATTCATCATAGAATTGAAACTAGAACCACTAACTGATCCAGCCTTTTCTTTCATAGCTATTTATCCAAAATAGTTGAAATCAGATATCAAAAATGTATTTGCACTCCAATATCCCATATAGCAGTAGTCACAAGAGCCAAGACAAGGAAGCAACCTAAGTGTTCACGGATGGATGAGTGAATAAACCACATGTGATATCTACCCACAAAAGAATATCACTAAGGTTTTTTTAAAAAAAGAAGGAAACCTTGCCATTTAGGACAACATGGATGAAGCTAAAAGACGTAATGCTATGTGGAATAAGTCAAAACCAACAGGGTAGATA
>NW_004567103.1:17438515-17468101 GCF_000260355.1 Condylura cristata | reverse complement strand
TTTTTTATTTATTTATGCATACAGAAATGGGGTACAAGCCAGAGGGAGAGTGTGAGGATTCACCAGAGACAGAGTGGGGAGCAGAACAGGCAGATCGACTAAGTACACTAATGAGGGGAGCAGCAGCGGTCAGGGGAGGTCTGCCCCATGTGGGTTACCTGCAGGGCGGGGATCTAAGTCACACTAAAGTGATTGCGGCTATTTTGTAGTGCTGTGTCCTTAATTGTTGCACCACCAGGGAGGGCCCTGGTGAAGGTTTTTAAGGGGATTCACCTGGAGGGTGACATCTTATACTTCCAAGTTAACAATGAGGTAAAAATCAATGGAATTTAACTTCTAAAAAGAATTGGGTAAACTTTTCAAAGTAGATTTTAATAATCACTTAAACACTAAGCTTTTCAAGTGTTTATATTATACAGTGGCATGTTATATAACATTATAAAATGTCAGTCATTTATAGTGTATATTCACCAAATGACAGACTTTATCTGCATCTTTTTATACAATTGTGCATACATTGGTGTTATTGACATGATCTTAAATTAAGATATGTATGTGAATGCTTTCAACTTTTCATGAATTCATGCGCACTTTATCGGGAAACACCTAACATGGATGGTATCCACACTGTCTAATTGTATCTAATTATTAACATCAGTCATTATGTTACAAATTGATTCTAAAACTGTCTCTATCCAAAGAGAAATGCAATAAATTCCAGTGTAAATTCTGTTGTTTTCCCATCATTGCTGTGACTACAATATTTTCCCTTGGTGATTTTTTTGTAGATTTTTCAATATTTGCAAAAAAAATATCTTCTAGGTGTTTGACATACTGTCTATATAAATCAGTAAAATAATTGCATTGTACTGACAAAATTACATAGTATTTCTGTTTTCCATTTAAATTACCACAAAGAAAATGTTTTTGTGCCCTAGAACAAATTCATAAAACTTCATCATGTCTTAGTTTAATGTGTATATGTGACTGCATTTTGTGTGTGAATAAAATAAAACATTAGTAAAATAAGATAAAGATAGTATATAAGTAATAAAAATTTGATCAATGCAAATGAGTCAACTAGAAATAGAGTTCACTAATTCATGACTGAATAGAAAAATAACAGATGTTTATTAAACCATAAACATTTTATACCAAGAAATTTTACATGCTATAGGTTAAAATGTAAATCATCATTGTCATATTGATTTTAAATTTGCAAAGTGAATAAACTTTAATGATCGGCCCAAAAGACTAAAATTGTACATACTTTATCTAGCTCAAATTCAAAGCAGACAAATTTTTCCAATTGTAGTAAGTAAAAAATAATTTTAAAATGGAAAGAAATTAAAAAATACAATGTCTGAAACATTTTATGATGTGATCAAACAGTTGAATTCCAAACTTTATGGAACAAACTTAGGCGTCACAATTTATGATGATGGCAATGATGATGATTATGATGACAAACATCTCTTATTTCATTGCAAAAAAGTAGTCTATCCATAAATCAGTCAACTCAATTATCACATAAACTTGTTCTAAGTAATAAGAATTCTAGTGGGAAGATAACGTTAAAGAGAATAAAGTAAATAGGCATGTATTCATAAGCTTTGTAAATTTAAAATAAGAGATATTCCTTATTTAGTTATAAAGCATTACTATAATTTTAAAAAATATATGAAACTTTCCAATTCTTACTAAAGGTGGCACAGCGAGTTATAAATTTTAATGAAAGCTAGTATGAGAATTTTTCTTGTTATTATTTAGACGGTGGCACTAAAATTTGGAAGCCACACAGCATGTTACTCCAAGACAAATCTCACCTAAGAGGATATGGCAGCCTTCCACAGTGTGGTCTGATTGCATTAGACTGAGTACGGCTAAAGAAAGAAATATTTTGACAGGGGAGATTGCACTTGAACATATCAAAGTGTCAGTTCAGATATGTGGCATCTGAAAAGCACCCTCTCCTTTTCCCAGTTGCATGAAATTTGCCACCTCTCATTGTCTCCTCCAGATGGTGTGCTGAGTTCTCTTCAGCTTTATACCTAGAGAGCTCAGGTTGACATCAATCTGTTACGCCGTTTTCTGGAAGTACTAATGTGATTTATTTATCAATGCCAATTAATCAATGGTACAGAACGGGTACTTCCTGAGCAGCTAATGTTTTCACTTTTTTTTTAAATATTAAAAAGAGAGAGAGAGAGAGTACTTGCGCGCAAGAGAGAAGTGAACAGATTGACAAGCCATGCATCTGGCAGAATTTGGTCACTTAGGAAATATTCAACTGATGTAAAGGTGAAAATGTTTTTTTCAAAATACAACTCAGAGCTATCTTTGGATATAATGGTTTCTAGCAAGAGAGTGAGGAGATTTTGTAGAATAAGAGATTTAAAATGTTGTAAAAGTCTGTCTTTAGTAGTCTTATGTCATTATAAAAGAAAAATATATACTTACGATATAAATAAATACTGCCAACCCACCGTATTTATCACGGCTATACTGTATGATTGAAAGGTTTGATTTAGAGTAAACACACTGCAGAATAGGATTTGCATGGTAAAGTCGTGATTCTGAAAACAAAATGCCATGACACTGAAAACACCCATATGCTCATAAACAATTTATCTTCACATTTTGTTTTGGAAAAATAAAAAGAAATGATAACTGAAGTGTAAGCTAAAAGCCTGATACAGATTAAATTGTTTGCATCAGAGTCATGAGCTAAATGAGCTGGAAGAGGTTTTTTTTTTTTTTTTTTAATTTCCCCATAATGAACCTGTTTCTAAGATTATTGATTTTTTTTTTCAAGCACCCTGGAATCACCCAACTAGTCACTTTGTGAAATGTCAGTTCTGGTGATAAGTCAGTCATATGAAGTCATTTATCCCTAGATTTTGGAATTAAGGCAATAGTCCTATCAGGTATCAAATGATGCCAGTTACTAGGGAATAGACTAAGAGTTATAGAATCAAACACCCCAGAGACAAACAGAAGAAAAACTTAGTGGGAGGTCAGGACTTCTCATCCTTAATTGGAATGCAAAAAGGAATTATCAAAATGGACCTAACTTCTCTATTCATTGAACTAACTTTTTATCAACAACATTATAGTTAGCAAAAACCATGTATGTATAATGAAAGTTATCCATTGACTACATTAGATGGAATTTGTAATTCAAGTTAATGTAGTGTTTTAATATCAGTATTTTGTGCTATTAACTTAATATTCATTATCTTTATAACTTTCCAGGGAGATGCTAGCAAGATAAAAAGACTTTGTTTCCAATAGTACGAGAAATGAAATATGTCAGGGGAAAATGAGAATAGTATAATGTAATTAATGAATAATCATCCCATTAATAAAAATAATTCTGCATTACACACTAGAAGCTTAAGAGTTACATGGAAGAGAATTAAATCATAAAATTCCTGTTTTATCAATTGCATATCAACTCACAAACCCATCCTTTTCATTACCTTCCAAAGGCCATCTCCAAGAGATCTCAGTCAAAAAGTAGTGCATTTTACTCCATAATTTGACTCAGAAGGAAATTCAGTGATCATGTCTAAAACATTCTGACAATACATACAAATATGGTATTTTCTTTGAAAACTTCAAAATGAAAAATTTAAGATCTAAATTTATTATAAAAAGCGGAGGAAAGGTTATTGAGGAAATAATGTCTGTTCTCCAGCAACCCCACTTATCCTGACTGCCTCCATTTCCAAGCTCTGAACAAAGAGAGAGGAGAAGGAATCTAGCAATCATATTTCACCTTGATCTTTTATTTAACCCTGTAACTTCCCTTCTTCAAAATCAGAGTATCTTTTCCAAATGAATCTCTTCTATAATCTGATTTAAGTTTTAACATACCCAAAACCTTTCTGAATATCCAAATGTCCTTTTATTTGTCTTCCTATTTCCTGTACCATGTTTACTTTTATTCAATTGAATACTGTTTAATTATTTGCAAGCTTGCACAGGTGAGTACTTCAAATAAATATCGGTTCCATGTTTGTCTCCTCTGTATTATAATAATTGTATTTGTGATACAAGTATATGATGCATTCACTTCATATTATACATCATGTTAGAATAATCAAGATGTTCTATTTAACATTAAGCTTCACTTTAATGAGTTTTTTACATGTGTTTCTTCTTTCAATTCTCACAAGAGTTGGATCATTATTATCTGCCACTTATAAATGTTTAGGAACTTGCCCAGGTTTATGCAATAAATGGTGGAGCCAGGAACTGAACTGAACTGGCCATTTGACTCCAGGGTCATCACAGAACCTACACTATACCACCAGATGTCCCATCAAATCTGACATCTTTCACATATTAATATGATTTAAACAAAGAAGAAAAACCTAAGAGACCAGCAGAATGCTTTGGAATACTTCTAGATCTTAGGTATAAATTGGGATAGCATCTACAACTATCAGATACATAGAGCTGACAATTCAAAGAACTGTTACATTAGGAACAATGTTTTGCCTTTTCAAAGAAATTTTGAACATAACACAACTATAAAAATTCTTGAATTTTATAAGCTCAATTATCAAACAACTTGTTCTTTTGCCCTTTTTGCATTAACACTCCTTACTAATTTCATAGTCTAAAATTATACTTTCTTATCAGATGGCAATCCAGCATGTGAAACTTATATAAAGTCTCCAACTGTTAATCAATAGTTCAATTTGGGGAGTTTAAACTATTGACATATACAATAATATTTCATTTATTTGAACATTAGTATATTCTGCTTTATAATAACTAAAAACCTGATAAGAGGGACTAAGTTGCAAATCTAAATTTTACAGAGGGAGAAATGATGAAATTTATTTGGGTGGTAAAAAGAAGCAAAATTATAGTAGTGTCCAAACAGCAACTCTAACATAAAGGGGCAACAGGAAACTGAAAGAAGCTGAAGACATTATAGAAAAACATCCACATTGTCAAAGATGCAATGTTATGAGAACTTAAAAATATTTACTAGACATTGAAGGAACCACTAGAGCTTATATGCAACTACTAAGTTCAGAGAAATTATTGCAGTGCAGAAAAGATTATAAATAAGCTGAATTGTGTTGATTCTCATTTACTTTTATTACAAAATTTGTCAACTGACCTAACTTCTTTGAAACTAAGTTACTTACTCTATTTTGCTTTTTTACTTCTGGATGAGGTTCTAGCCTCAGCCGCTTTAACATCCCTAGCCAGGGAGGTGACCCACATGGAGCAACAGACCTTTCCTGTCTCTCTCACTGCTCCCCTCAGCAGTGTACTTTGTCAGTCTGCCTGTTCTGCTCCTCACTCTGTCTCTGGTGAATCCTCTCGCTGCCCCTGCACCTCTGGCCTGTACACCAGTTCTGTATGCATAAATAAATCAATCTTAAAAAAAAATAAAAATCACAAGAATAACTTTGGATAATATTTTATTATTATCAAATAAATGCATGCTTCTTACAGAAAATCTGAGAAGTCTACAAAGAGATTTTAAAAAGCTTTTTACAAGCCATTTCACTAGTGCTGTGTCAGTTTATCTCCTCTGGAGTCTGATTTTGGTTTGGTTGTGCACATGTCTAAAATTTTGTAAAATTTTTTGGCCCTCCCTGGTAGTGCAGAGGGTTAAAGCACAGCACTGGAAGCAAAGCCACTTCCGCATGAGTTTGATTCCCGCCTGCCCTGGAAGTGACCACATGTCGCGGCAGACCTCTCCTGATCCGCCCGCTGCTCCCCTCAGCAGTGTGCTTCATCGATCTGCCTGTTCTGCTCTCCTCTCTGTCTCTGGTGAAGCCTCTCGCCGCCCCTGAGCCTCTGGCCTGTACCCCAGTTTTGTATGCACAAATAAACCTTTATAAAAAATAATTGTAAAATTTTTATCTTATAGGACAAAATTGACATCGACATTCTCTTTATATTATAAAATTAACATTTCCCTTACTTTTGAATAATTTTTAAAACATTGTTGTCGCATAAAAGCTGCCCTATTATAATATAAATTATAAATTAATAACTCAAAACTCACAAGTAGTGCTCTACAATTCTATCTCAGTATTACTGAAAAAATGAATGGAATGTTTCACTGACAAGCTCAATAAACAAAAAGACTGTATATGTTATAACCTCTGTAACATACAATATAGGACAATAATAACCAAAACAATAAAATCTTTCCTGGGTATGAAAAGTCAGGTAACTTTACATGGTATTAATATTTCCATTATCTTTCTTGTGATTTTTACCTTTGATTTAAACTAGAATAGCTTCTTTTCTTTCCACCTACATAGAACTTATAATTCGAGGAACTTAAGTTATAAAAGGTGAAATTACTTTGTAGAAACACAGTAAATTACCTATTATACAAACCATCCTGAAGATGGCAGGAAGTCTGCACTGACTGCTGATTTCTAAGAGTTTCTAGAAACAACCACCATCGCTACTTTTAAAAGGCAAATCTGAAAGGTGCTGTCAACCTTACAACCAAACCTCACTTTATAGCCTCAACTTTGTAATGTCAGCTTGTCAAAGACACAGCAGCAGCCCATAGAGTTGCCTCCTGTTCAGATATTTCCCCTTCTTTCTATTTACAAAGGGAGATGGGAGAAAAATTCAGAGGCATATGAAAAATGTTTTCCTTTGCTGAGCTAAATGTTGGGCGGTAGTAACTTTTGTAGGTTATGAATATCCTGAGTCAACAGGTTTGCATCTGCCAGTGTTCTTTTGCAAGCCTCAGGGGGGTCTTTAGGCTGGATAGATAATCTTTTATCAGAGCAGGCTTAGACACTTGCTGTCTCAAAGAGCTCTATAAATGTAGATTAACTGACCTCTCTGGGTCTTTATCTGAATCCATTGCTCTCAATATGAAAATGGCTGTTCACGTGTCTAGGATACACTGCTCAAAGAAGTTTAATATAAAAGGACTAATTTATGCTAATAAGACCATCTCAGCAAAGAAGGGAACTAACTGCAAATTGCTTTGTTTTAAGAACTCAAATTAATTGGATTAATATTTCATTTTAAAGCAGCTTGAATGTGACAACATGACTAATAAGTGTACATGAAGTATTATATAGTCACTGAGTGTACTACAAATCCTTAGGAAAAAAATATAACAAGTCTGTTATCTACATATTAGTCACAGAAATCAACATTTCATTCTATTCACCTCTACAACAATTATGTGTTGGACACAACTAAACAACATACTGGAGTTTGGGGGAGATGAAAAGATGAATAGGATATGATTACTGCCTTCAAGTAGCTTACAGTTAGTGTTGGAAAGGGAATATAAACAAAACACCTGACAGAAAGCGATGTCAGAAGAGCTGTAGCTAAAAAGTTAGTGATGTATAGAGAATGAAAAAATAATTAACAGCTCTGATTCATAAAGGACCTTTTAAAAAGTGATATTTCAGTTGAGTCTTGAATGGAATTAGAAATGTGAAGATGAAGGGAAAGAATTCAAGAAAAAATAATGGGGAGGAAGGCACTAGGGAAGGAAATCAGTGTAAATGTGGACAGCAGCATGGTTTAACTTTCTGTATGATCAAATATCTGCTCAGTAAAATCTCACAGGATTTTACCATCCAAATTTCCTATGCCTCAGTGTACTCAACTGAAAGGAATTTATAGAGTGAAGTGGTTTGTAAAGCTGCTTCTGGCTCAAAACTCTGAAAACCTAAATCATTTAAAAAAACATTTTGATTAAACTTCCTAGGAAATTTGAAGAATTTCCAAAATTAACAAATTCCTAGAAATTATTCATAGCTTGAGGGGAGACAAAATATAGGTAATCATTGTATCATCACTGTTTATCATAAATGTTGCTTCAAGTGGAATGTTAGTTCATTTATAAAGAATACTGTTTTTATCATTAAACTATTAACATTCAAAAAATGTTTTAAGTTTTCCCCCATTACTGGTAATTAACAGTTCTAGAAATGGTTGAATGTTTCTAATTAATTTTATTATTTCTAGCAATATATTTTTACTTGAAGACATAGAAATCCATGTGGTAAAGTTATAGTTGACTTTGTTCCTCTTAAATTTATGTATTTGGACTGATTCTCCAAAATTCCATGAAGAAAATGTAACAGTGAAACAATACACATAAAACGATACCAACTGGATTTCTTAAGAAATAAGGTTAGTGAATAAGTACAATATCCTTTTTTAACCCTAGATGTAAGGTCAATAATAAAATATTTATTTATCTATATGCTGTATTTACTGAGTACCTACTGTGAAAAATGTGAGAATACTGTTATGAAAAAAACAGAAGACTATTCTCATGGTTTCATTCCATTTGAGAGATGGAGGATAAACATAAAAAAAGTGTTAGGTAATAAGTGGGAGAGAACTTATTTGTACTGAGAGATTTGAAATAACAAAAAAAAAAGATTCAGTCTTGGGGTAATCAGAAGCAAAAGTGTCCCAGACAAAACAAATACACCTAGTTTTAGTAATAATTTAGTGTAAGCTTTATGATTAAATTTTTGAAAAAAGAATTGACTGGAGAAATTTTGTGCCAACCTTTTATTTTTTGCATGATATACATCCATTTCAAAGCCCCATATGAAAGAGCATTAAAAACGTCTACATCTTGTTAATCTGAATTTTACAAAATACAGCTCTTTTTGCCCTTTGAAAATAGCTTAGGTACTTTTTCGAAGCACAGTATAGACTTGGCTTCTAACAGAGATACAGTGAAAGGAAAAAACTCATATCATCAATTATAACGCCAGTCTTATCACCTCTCATACACAGTTCTTATATCATACTTTATTCCTCAGTCAGAAGGTATATCCACTTGTTCAATACAATGTCAGTAGTTTTCCCCAAATCCCACCTTGGCTTATATCCAAATCTTTACTTCTTTACAATACCCCACCTCAGTCACCACAAATATAATCAAACACTTAATGAAAAATATGAGATGTGCTAAAAATAAATATGATCTATCTAGAGAAGCTGTAACTACTTAGCATAGCCACTAAGTTAAGTTAAACTAACACTAAGATAATTCTTTTGTTGTTTAATTTTATGGAGATACTCTTTGTTTATATCATTGTTAGTATTTTCGAACCATAAGCTACCACCACCCCTTTTCAATCAGAGTTGCCAGAGGACTCCCACCAGCACATCAACCTCCTGAGAGACCGTGGTCACCAGCAGAGTCCACTGTGCCCCATTGCCACTTTGTTCTCACCCTTCCAGCCAACAGTTTCAGCTGCTTCTTAGTAAACATCTTAAGACAACTGAGCTCCTTCTTACTGACCTCCAGGGGCTGTGGCCACTACAACAACCTATTAAATACTTTTTAATTTCATTCTTCAAAATATTTTGGAGATATTTATACTTTTTAGCACATTAAATGAACTATGCATATAATTGGGAGAGGGGGGTTCTATTTCCACAATGTGATTATACAACAATTATCTCAGATGTTACTTTTATAGATAATAAACCAGCAATTGATCTTCATTTATTCTCTATTAACATTCATTAACATAGTTCATTGTTTATAGTGAAGCATAATAACCAAGTAAATCACTTATTCTTGATAACCATAAGTATAATGTATAGCTGATATATTTTGACCTCACGTTTGGAAAAACAAAGTAGGTACAACTCTATCACATGTTAGTAAAGTAACTCTACCAAAGTTGCCATGTCTAACTATATATACACATCAAGGCACAGACCACATCTTAACACAATAACATGGAAGCACAGTGTGTGTGTATTAATAGAGACTGGGACGAACTTCAAAAATTGAGATGATTCCCTACATTGATTTTAGTTATTTATTCTTATTTTTTTCTAAAGATTTATTTATTTATGCATACAGAACTGGGGTACAGGCCAGATTTGCAGGGGCGGTGAGAGGCTTCACCAGAGAAAGTGGGGAGCAGAACAAGAAGATCAACAAAACACACTGCTGAGGGAAGCAGGAGACAGGTCAGGAGAGGTCTGCCATGCCATGTGGTCACCTCCTGGGGCCAGGATAGACCTCATGCTAAAGTGGCTTTAGCTTCTTAGTGCTATGCTTTAACCGGCTACACCACCAGGAGGGCCAGACTCCCTTCATTTAAATGGTTATTTGGACACTATCTTGACTAAAAAAATGGAAATGTCATTCATGACATAAAGGATACATTGGGACACACTTCACTAGAGAGAGAAAGCAGGCTGTTTCTGTTTCTATCATCTTCACTTTGTGCCATTTTGAAGACAATAAGCAACAAACAAAAGTGACAATGTCGGAGAAAAACCTGACTGAAACCACAGCAGAAACTTAGGTATAGTAAGAATATTTTCATCATGGTAATGTTAGTGAAATGTTGAAATCTGCTGCTTCCACTTGGGCATGAAGAAACTAAACCTCCCCAACTCACAGCTTTTATGATATTTAGAAAGTCAAGACTCTTGACTTGATGGGTTAATGCACCAGTTCAAGGGAGTATAATATTTTATTGTGTTTTTCAAAGATACAGCAACTTGGATGGCTACAGATGAGAAGACACAAGTTTGCTATAGATATCACTTTAGCAAAGAAGTCTGAGAATTTGAGAAAACTCCCATTAAGTGTAGCCAAAATCAGTGGTGTCGCCATCAGTGGATGGTCCGTGCCATCCTCTCCTGGGATGGTGTACAGAGTCCAAGATAAATACCTTCATCACTATCTTTAATCATAACTGACCTTTGCTTATAACTACTTTGTTCAGTAATACAATATGATAACCTATTTAATTTGAATAGGTTAATTCTTTGAACATCTGTTTTCTTTTTTTTCTGAAAAATACTTGGGAGGCTTCTGTGCCATCTTTATAAAAAATAAAATGTACTGAACAATCAAATTTCTTCTTGATGACTGAGGTAATCATAAAAAGCAGGAATAATTATAATCTGTTGTAGCAATGATTTATTCATGTCTTTTGAGTGTACACAGTCATTTTCCCTCACTCAAATGCCTCTAAGCTGATAGCTTTGTCTTCCTTTTTCTTTTTGATTATTACAAGAATATTTGTTATGGCTTTTCCATTTCATTATTTATTATCAGGTAGTATTTGTGTCAGCTATCAAAGTTTCTTCCTATACAAGATAATATCTTTACGTGTCCATTAATTTCACGTGCCCAACTGTTATGGAGATTAAAAATTTATACAGTTGTGAAAAACAGGTGCAAAATAGCTCTTGAGAAACTGTTGGACTTAGAATGCTTGAAATTCTCTCACTGACTTTTTTATATAAATTTTGACTACTCAAGAACCTAGTCACATGCTTCTGTGGTTATACTGTACTCTACATGGATCTGATTGCCAGATACTTCAATGCCAGTCTATTTAGTTGTAAAATTATATATTGGATTTGGGACACCCTTAGTTTCAGGAAACATTAGACAAATGTGAAATCATATAATCAGAATTGACAGTATTCAACTACATTCAATGTAAATTCATGTGTTCATCCATTCTTCATTATTAGACAAGCAATATCTGGATGAATAGATTCAATCATCTCCCCTTAGCCACACACAACAAGCCCTGTTGCATGCTGTTTTTGTTTGTTTTTATTTAAAAGAATGAACAGTTTAGGGTCTTTAAAAATAACACCATCCAAATGAAAAAGGGAAAGCCCTATTTCCTTGCTCTCACATTTACTTCTTAGAATATTAACACAAACCTATTTTTAAAATATATTGACAAATAGGTAGCCGTGTAACTTTCAGATACTGAACCGAGATTTTTTGAAACAGGAAGCTATGAAACTCTAATCTATAATTATGGATTAATCAAATCCTTCAAAGGTAATGTAACCCTTCCAGTTGGTGCATACAGAGTTCTTCAATATTTTCTAAATTCAGATGTTGTTATTCTGTAGAGGGTATTATAAAACAATTTTAAGTTTTTTCTTTTTTTTTTTAATTCCAATAAGGAACAAGCTTTCTGTGATGGAAATCTATATCTATATAACAATTTCTTTAATAATTTATACACACACATATATAAATTCATATAACTTCTGGGTTTCCTTCAAAGTGTTTCCAGCAGAAATGTGTTGAAACTGAAATACAAGCTTAGAACTAAAAGCTCTTAGTAATTATTTATTTGTTTGCTCACTCACTCGTTTATTCATGCAATAATTATTTATGGTGGACTTAATACAAGGTGGACATTATTCTTGGCACTTGGAAAATAGCCGGGAGTAGCCAAAACATACTCCGTACAATCAAGTATTTCATATCAACTATGGCAGGGAGACAAAACATGCACAGAACCAAGTAAAGTCTATTTTTGACAGTAAAGAACAGGGGGAAAAATAAAGAAGTAAGAAATACTTCTTTAACTCCAGGAAGTCATTATTTTGGATTGAATTATCAAGATAAGAATTTGCCAAAAAGACTTTGGGAAAACTACAAAGAAACTGGTAGAGGGAGACATTTAGATGCAGAGGAGAAGGCTATACAGGCAGAAGGCATAGCACATGCATAACTCCTGAAACATGTCTGATATGTTTTAGGTATGAAAAGGTCGGGTCTGTGAGAGAAAATAAGCAAGAGAATATGGTTAGAGGAGGTTTATATAGGTGACAGTTATCAGACAGTCTAGATCTCTTTGGTAGCCTTTGGTCAAACAGACAAAAGAAGGTACAAATAGAAGTTCTGAGCAGAGAAATGACATGGTCCAAGTCGTATTGTTATACTCTGGTATTTATATTAAGAACAAACTAATGAAGTGTAAGGGCAAAACCAAACAGAACAGAAACCAAATGAAGCGCACTAGAATAATCTATGTCGATAAGGAAAGGATGGTTCTCACAGTGTGTCAATGGTAAAGGTGTGGAAATGTGGCTGGGTTCTAAATATATTTTGAGGTTAGAACCTTAATTTTTGACCTTTAGAGTTGCAGTATCACAGAAAGTCAAGGCTATCTCCCAGGCATTCCACATGAACAACTGTGAAATTAGAGTATATTGAGAAAAAATATAATTATGGCATTAAATAAACAATGAGGCTGGATAGAGAGAATGGAATAAAATGATGTTCTAAAATTTAGTCTTCCAGGGCACTCTGATATTTAGAGGTAAAAGAGGTAAGGACAAATAAACAATAGAGAATGTCAAGAGCAAACGTTTATGAAGAAATATGTGTGAAAATCAAGTTAAGAAAGTGTGTCAGAAAGAAGAGAATGACTGTCTTTGGATAATGCTGTTGATAGATTAAGTACGATGAAAACTGGGCATGCAACATGAAGTCATTTTTACCATGATAGGAGTAGTTTTGGTAAAGCAAATGTCTGTTGAAGTGATTTCAAGGAAAGGTAGAGGGAAAATATTATGGGAAATGGCAAAATTTAACTGTACTTCTAAAAGCTTTTCCTTAGAAAGAAAAGAGAAACAAGGTGGTAACCAAAGGATCCAAAGGTCTAAAAAAGTTTTCCAAAAAAAAAATAGGAGACATAACAGTATCTTTTTTATGTTGATAGTACAGCAGAGAGGAAACATTTAGCAGTCCCATGTCTTCAACAAAGTGAGAGTGGATAACATAGGCTATTAGAACGGTAAATAAATCAAAAGCATTAAATGTTCACCTACACTAAGAGAAGAGATGTTAGTATGTAGGGGGAATATGTACTATAAGTATGTAGGTATAATGGAATACATCTATGGATATTCCAGTATGGGTAAATCTATGATAAAACTGAAAAGTTGGAAAGTACTGTACTTGCTTAGGCACTCTGTATTCCAGACACATAGCTACATAAACAAAACATACATTCATACCAAGTATCTTGAGAGACAATTTGGTAATATCATTTTTTTTAATGCCCATTTACAATCTATTTTTTCCCATGGGAAAATCTTGATATATAAGTTTGATGAGCTTAACTTACTGTTCTCAAAATCAAAATGTCTGTAGATCTATTCTGATTAAAGTGAACAAACACCAAGTTGGCCAAGTTACCACATAATGTGTAAATTCCTAAACCTACAGATTAACATGGCAAATAAAAACTGGGTTCATGCTTCCTACCTATCTTCTTAAATTTGGTGTGGGTCCAAGAAAACATAAAAAAACAAGGGAGGGTGAAACCCTCAAAAAAAATTAAATGCTGAAATAAGTAAAAACAGAAAGAATATCTCCAAATTTTTCTCAGGTAGTTGTTTCTGTAAAACTATACATTCTAGAGCAGTCTTCCTCATCTTTTCAGTTTTACTTATATACATTTTTTTAAAAAACAGAAAAAGTAATTTTAATTCTCTTACTCATCAAAACCAATACTTGCCACATTTAACCTATTTAGGAATTACTTGGTTAAAACTCAGATTCTGATTTAGTCAGTGTGGAGTAAGTTTTATTTTTTGTTTGTTTTTTGTTTTTTACTTCACCCTTTTTTATTTTATTTTATAACAGTTTATTTTTACATCATTTTGTACATTTTTTTCCATCTCAATTGTATGGAATATGTTTTATAATTCTGCATTTCTAACAAAATTCGGCAGAGCACACATGCAGAAGTAACAGGATGTGAAAAAAAAGTGTCTTTTGACATTTATACAGAATGTTATTTGCTCCACGCCAAATTAATTGAGATACCATTTAAAAATTACATCTAAGCATAATTTTTAAATGTAGTTTTTGTTTATTACAGGTATATGTTCCCAGAACAGCATATAAACATACATATTCAATTTGAGCAAGTTAAAAAGTTTCCTCTAACTAAAAACAGTATTCACAAAAATTATCTGATGCAATAGGATTCACTCCTCATTTTGCTTACCAGATTGTTATCAATAAGCACAAAATCTAATTTCACAGCAATCCACTCACTAAACAACAAAAGCAAAAGAATGGAAGTTAAGTTAAAATGCAGAAATCTATGTTCATCTAACACACTGCCCACGCTGCAAAAGGAGCAACGTGAACAAACAGCATTATTTCAACTTCAATCCTGCAAGTGCCAATAAACGTTTTGCTATGACTCTGTTGCACTCCTTTCCACACACCTGCTCCCTCTTGCCAGGTTAGACGGGCTCAATCTGCTCTGCTGTGGGATCACAGTCATTTGAACAAACCCCCTCAGGGCAGCACTATTCAGGCAGCCAGTGCTGTCTCACTAGAGTTCCTGCCATGATTCCCAAGGAATTTGTAATTTTACATGTATTAAGAGGATGGCAAAGGAAAAAATATATAGCATACTATGGGTGGGGAAACTTTCTGATCAATTAGCTAAAGATTACCATCTCTCTGAAATATTTCAAAAATTTAATACTCACAGCATTTATATGCTGAAAAAAGGAGAGGAGGTTAGGTTGTAAAGCTCTGATTTCAGAAGAATTGTCATGCTAGAGGGCTAATTCGACCTCACAGTTTAATATTCAAGTAGCAGATTATACAGGAAAGATTTTGTCATATATAGTTCGAAAGGTATTCTCCAAGACAATCTAATTCTATGAGAACATTTAGATGCCCAGCAGAGAATAATCATTCTCACTTGCATCATTTAATTGTTAGAGAGGTACACCTCAATTCACCTTTCCTTACATACATATATAATATACCTACCCATATATGTTTATATAGCTAGTTATATATAATTTATTTATGACATTTAATGAATTAAAATAAAGAATTCAATATTTTATATAAATATAGTAGAGACCCTCCCTGGTGGCACAGTGGGTTAGGGACAGCACTGCATGCTAGCCACAGCGGCTTCATGCAAAATCGATCCCCAGCCTTGGATGACCCAATCGATCCCCAGCCTTGGATGTGACCCACATGGCACAGCAGACCTCTCCTGACCTGCCAGCTGCTCCCCTCAGCAGTGTGTTTCAGTCAATCTGCCTGTTCTGCTCTCCACTCTGTCTCTAGTGAATCCTTTCACCGCCCCTGCACCTCTGGCTGTATCCCATTTCAGTATGCATAAATAAAAGAATCTTAAAAAAACAACTACATAAATATGGTAACAGTAATGGCATCCTAATTGCTTTACATTTTGGTGTGTTCACAAAAACTGTACTAGTAATCACCATTACTAAGAGAGATAAAGTAATGTTTTACTACAATGTCCAAAAAGTCTACTTCCCAAAAGATTTTATCTGTTTATCTATCTATTCATCAACAAATAGATATACATACACACAAATACGCAGAGACAGGAGATACGCATGCACTATAATTATCCAGGTTTGAGTAAAGAAAAGCATAACTCTAAGTGAAACTTTAGGAAATTTTCATTTTCTAACTAATGCAATTCTAGTTTTTCCTCCATATGATTATGCTACAAAGGACACAGTTAATCTGCCAATTATTTATACTTTACAAATAAAAATCAGAAGTTGAATAAATGAGCAAAATATCATTGTACTTATAAGCTAAAATATACTGTGATTGCTTGGGGCAAGTTTTAAGAACTTTGTAACTGTTCCAAATCCCTTGACAGGCACACTTAGTAAATGTTGTGTTATTTAAAGTAGGTTATGTTTATTTATAAAGTTCTAGTAATATATAAAGCAACAATCCTTTTGGTTTGTTTATTTGAATAACTGAACTTATCATCACCATCTTCATCATTATTTTATTACTTAAAGAATGATATCAGTTGCCCTTGGTGAGTAGTAACTCAAGATAAGAGAAAATGAGTTCGATGGTCAGAAATAGAAGAATTATAGGTGAAAATAACAAAAGAAAGTAAGAAATGGTTGTTCTGTGGATTTTTAAAAATACCTTTCAAATATGAAAGAGAAGTGATAATTATATACTTGTAGAGGACCCACAAATAGTAAAATTTATTATATCATTGTAGCTATTACTACATCATTGTAGCTATTGATAGCTTCATGCTGTAGGGAAAAACAGACAGAAAGAATTTAGAAAAAGTAAATTTGTTTCCTTTATTCATCAAAACCAATACCTTTAACATTTCACCTACTTAGGAATCACTTGGTGTCTTGTTAAAATGCAGATTCTGATTATGTCAGTTCAGAGTAGGTTGTATAATTCTGCATTTTTTCTTTTAAGATTTATTTATTTACGCTTACAGAACTGGTGAAGAGACCAAAGGTGAGAGAACCCACCAGAGACAGAGTGGGGAGTATAACAGGCAGATTGACTAAGTACACTAATGAAGGGAGCAGTGGGCAAGACAGGAGAAGTCTGCCATGTCATATGGGTGGTCACCTCCAGGTTTGGGATCGAACTCTCACTGGATCGAACTCTCACTGGCTGTGACCAGCTTGCAGTGTTGTGCTTTAACCTGCAGTGCCAGCAGGAAGGGCCTAATTCTGCATTTTTCACAAGTGTAAGATTGTATAACATATCAGAAACTGATATCTAGAAGAACCCTCCAATCTAGTCCCATGTAGTTCCAAAACATAACATTCCCCATTTACTGTATCAAATAAAAGTAGCAAATTTCCCAGAAAAAAAATCTAGTCTTAGCAAGTAACTCATATACTGTAATAATAATGAATGTAGAACAGGGGATACTTGGTAAACAGTGCTCTAACAAAATCCAAATATTGTTTTGAAAAAAGTTAAAACAGAAGCATTTTAATTCCAGTTAACTAAAGACTGGAATAGATTATTGTTATTGTTGTTGTTGTTATTATTATTATTATTATTATATAATATTAGACATACAAAAATCTAGATTTCATGATCAGTTGACACAAAATATTTCATAAATCTGAAGTAGTGTTTTTTTCTCTAATTGAGGATAAGATTTTTCAATAGTTGATAGAATTCTAACAATCCTTAACACAAGCAATCCAATTTTCTATTATTTGATACACCTATTTTATACTATTTTCTTTACATAATTTTATAACCTAAACCTCAATTCCCATTTTAAGGTTCTTCAAAAGCATATATTTCTATATATTTAAAAATGACTAAAACCCATGGGGGGGCGATGTTTACTATAACTTTCCTGCTATAAGTACTAAAACCCCAAAGTTTAATTACCTTGCTCAAAGCTGTATAAACAATCCAGTAATTGTTAGAATTCGCTTTAAATGCAATGTCATGCTTCAAACATAAAAATCAATTCTCTTAATAAGGCAAACAAATCAACTGCTTTGCACCTTGTAATATGTATGTACTCTCTACTATTGTAATTAAGGATAAATGAATTCCCACTTGTAAATGGAATCTCATTAAATGCATGAATATATGGAAGAAATGTGAAGAAAGCATGATCTGGTGGTTAAAGGGCTGGGTTGTCAGTTAATAAAAATGGTTGCCATTCTATCACCTACTCAAGTATTTGTCCTTGAAAAACAGCCCCTTAATTAATTCTGCTTTAAAAGATAACTAAGAATTTTGGTTTTTAGAAAGTGCTTGAAAATTTTCAAAAGTCCATTATATGAATTACAACTTGTGTGCAAAACTTAATATCAACACAACTAAAATTTAAATTTCAGTTACATTTTTTCTGTCTTTTTAGTAAAAAAAAATGTATTTCTTTTAGATTCTAAGGGTTTTAAACATCATAGATCCTAGATAACATACTATTTTTTGTATCACTTTTGTTTCACAATTTGCAACACAATCTCATTGAAGGCTCCTCTTTTTTGACATTAGCAAATTCCCAGGAAAGGAAACAAATTCTATAAATATCTGATAGAGGTTTTTCACTTATTTATCACAACTAAACAAAACCACAAAATTTTCACAACAACAACAAAAAAATCTTAGGAAGAATTGAAAATTAGATAATAACTAACTTTTTAGAAGTGTAAAAATAAATTGTAATTTTGAACATGAATTATAAAATTTGAAGAACATTTTAAGTCATTTAGATTAATTGATAACTGAAAATCCAGTTTCTAAATAAATGACTTTCTTTACCCTTGAAGCAAAACAACTTTTCCAAAACTTAAAAAAGAAGAAATACATACATATAGCCCCCAGCAATATATAATTGCTGACACCAAAGTAGTTATGCTGAAATAGTCTTTAAGTATATTGTCTCAAAGTAAGTACATGCATTAAATATATACATACATTTATTATATACAGTATGTGTGTTACATATAGATAATATGGAAATGAATAATTGTATATACTTTACATATTTGTATAAGTCATTTAAAATAATTTATTACAACAAATCAGGTTACTCATCATTTTTTCTTCAAAAATATTTAATTTGAAAACAACATTGCGACTCTGGTTAAAACTGCCTAAGCAGTATAATCTTGCTGAAGAAACGTGTTTCTGGAAACTATTTACTAGTACAAAGATAATGCTACAAGCTTCTGTTTGAGTACAGTATTTTAGTGAATATAAAAATCATGAGCTGGCATACACAAAAGCTTACATATTCCATTCTATTTATTACACACCTTGCCTATCCATCAAATTATGATTATCTGAGAGAAAAATCACCAAATATACAAGAAACAAAGCAGTCCTCAGGTGAAGTCCACTAATATGTTCACCTATGAAATGCTTTTTTAAAGACGGATTAATGAAAGGAAAATAAAATATCAATTATAGCATTTACATGTGGTTATATGAGTGTTTACTGTAAAATTATTTCTATTTTCATGTAAATTTCATATTTTTCATAACAAAAACTTGAAGAATACAATCCAATTAATGTTCATTATCAGATCACTAAACTATATAATAAATGTCAATAGCCTTTAGTGTTTATAGTTTTCTTTGAACATGGGATATAAAAGTAAACTAAAAATAAATTTAAAAATCTATTAACCAACACTTCCTCTTTCCATCTCATAAATTATAATCTATTCTGAAACTACTTGGAAATGGGACTCATTCCAAAACACACACATAAACACACATACACACAAGGTTATGTTGAGAAATTCTAAGTAAAGTCCATTAAATGCTCTGACCCAAACCTAAGAAAGCAGCACTTGTTTAAACAATGACTTGTTTCGTATTCCTACAAATTAATGAATCAACCATGTGAAAACAGTTATTGGAAAGAAGAAACATGAGCACAAATGCAGATGTGTTGCCTTAAAATATACAGTAGGTAATGCTATATTTATGTAGAGAGCATATGTAGGTGAAGCAAAAAAGGCATTTAAAAATGTTTAATTAAATAACAACTTAAATATGTAGGAATTCCAATTATCTACATATTACAAAACAATGAAGGGACATAATATTCAAGAATTTTAATTTAAGTTGTTTTTGGTCAACTACACAAAATTAATAGTATCCCTCTATTATTATTTATTTTTAATGTTAACAACTGAAACAATTGGGAGCATAGCAAAATACAGTAAGAAATCAACTTCTACAGATATATGAAAAAATGTGCTTTATATAAGATCTTGCTTCAAGGAAATAAGGGAATATAAAAAATGTAAACTCTGACATGTTATGGGGTAATATGGTAAGCTAGGTTAAATCTAGAAATTCAGGAGACTGACAGGATATTTGTACAATGTGACACAAGAAACAAACAAAAAACAGAGAATTAGTAAAAATAATAAGATTTAATTTAATTTGGAAATTAATGAGGTTTTGTATCAGAGAGATTATTGATGCTCTGAAAAAAACTGCAGCCAATGTTTAAATAAAAGTTCTACTCAAATTCACAAAGGACAAAATTTCAGTTTTCAGTATCAAATTATGTCAACACATCTCCAATGCCAAGAATATTATGTACAGTGTGATGTTGAATAAGAAAGCAGTTTCTCGGTGCCTTACTGGTGGCACAGCTGGTTAGGTAACACAGTACTGAAAACCAGACACAATGGCTTCAGGACAAGTTCAATCCCTGCCCTGGAGGTGACCCACACGGCTCGGCAGACGCCTCCTGTTTGTCCACTGCTCCCCTCAGCAGTTACTTCATCCATCTGCCTGTTCTGCTCCCTGTTCTGCCTTGGGTGATTTCTCTCACCACCCCTGCACCTCTGGCCTGTATCCCAGCTCTATATGAATAAATCAATCTTTAAAGAAAAAAATAAAAAAGAAAGTAGCCTCTCCATTTTAAAAGGTTTAGTGTGACTTCATGTGGTTATTTGAAGTAAAAGTTGACTGAAAAATAGAAAAGCATTATATTTAAATAAATTAATTTGTGAATTAAGGCCTATCTATGAATAGGGGTAAATTCCAAATACATGTAATGAAAATTCAAGTGGACTCAGTTTGGCCCAGAATTAGAAAGCTTGAGTTTTGTTTGTTTATTTGTTTGTTTAAAGATCTATTTATTTGCAAAGAGAACTGGGGTACAGGCCAGAGGTGCAGGGGCAGTGAGAGAATTCACCAGACACAGAGTAGGCAGCAGACCAGGCAGGTTGACAAAGTACACTGCTGAGGGGAGCAGGGGGTGGGTCAGGAGAGGTCTGCTGCACCATGTGGATCACCTAGCAAGTGGGGGATCAAACTCATGCTCAAGTGGCTGTGGCTGGCTTAGTAGTGCTGTGCTTTAACCCATTGCCCCACCAGACGAGGACCCAAAAACCTGAGTTTTAATCCTGACTTTAGTTGACAAACTCTAGCTCCCCCTTGAAGCTACTTCTCTCTCTGCAAAATGAATCATTCTATCTTAATGCTCTCAAAGAGTCTTTCTACATGTAAAAATTTCATATTTCTATGGAATCAGAATACCTGGAAACTGTAATTTAGGTGAAGATGCTGCTTGATATCTAAAACAGAGATGGAAGGGATGCATTTGATCATCCATTAGCAGTAAGTGGAAAAATATATCAATGGGACAGGAAATCAGATGGAATGAAAATGAGGTATTCTCAATGGCTTAAAATCTGGATGAAACTGAGCAATTTATAAAGGTCATTCTTAAGTAGAAAGATTAAAGGGAAGTTTGAACTCCAAGAATAGGATAATAGGTTAGTAACTATATCATTTCTGTAAACCTGAAAAACAATCTATTTAAATATGAATATTCAGGGAGTATATAAGTTTGGTGTTCACAAAGGACATCTTCAAATCAAATCCAAATTAATAATTTTCTTTTATAAATAAATTCATATATTATGGAATAATTCCATTCAAAGACTGTAAGGTAAAGGCTGAATAGCTTACATCTGCAGATGTGTGAACCTATAAGTTTAATCATTCAAAGTGGTCAGTCATTTACTTCAATTAAAAAAAAAGAGGCAGAGACTGCATGTATGGTGACTGAATTTGTGAGAAATAAAGAGCTGTTCAACGTCCACATGTTTACATAACTTAGAGAATTTAAGGAGGCTAGTAATAAAAAGCATAGCTTCACAAACTTTGTTTTAAACTTACTTCGCAAGAACTAGATTAAAAAGAAAGTTGGATTTCTGGGTTTTTTAATAGAAGAAAAAGATCATAGCCAAAATGGATCATGTTTGGTGGGAGCTGAAGTTCTTCATTAAGACAAAGGACATAACTTTATAAAATGAGTTAAAATATAAATATTTTAATGAAAATGTAAATCATAAGCACTTACATTTTTTAATCTAATATATACCTACACACACACACATATATATACACCATTAGAATAACATATTTCATTACTGACTGATATAATTCTATAGTGTATATTTCCTATTTTTTTATGTGTACTCTAATAATCTTGTCAGATGACAAAGATTATGCAAAATCATTTTCTATACAGAGTACAGAGGGAAAACTCAGATTTTCTTTTCTCACATGGATAGCTTTTGTAAGCATCTTTTAGTCTCGTAACCCATTCGAGGTAAGTATTGGGAGCAAAGGGGCTTAGAATGGAAAGTGGGAGCATGTAGACTGTTGTAAAAATGTCTTTTATTATAAATTTTACAGAATCATGTAACTCTGACAATGCATTCCTAGAGCCATCTTTGAAATTTTAGTTGCTTTTATAGGTTAGTCTCACAATTAACTGACTTTTAAACACAAGTAACTTGAAGCAGATGGAAAGTAGAAAGAGTAAAGAACAAATTTGTTTTAGAATTATATAAAGGTAAGTAAGAAATTCAGTATTAATTTGGGTCCACAGACTCACATATTTTGGCATTCTCTCTCTACTTTCTTTAATTCTCTGGAATAAAAATAGCAAAAAAAAAGAATATGCTACATCATTATTTATATTGAAAGGTGTATTTGGAGCTGTAGTTTTTTCATCAAACAAGATAAATTAATACTATAAGACTCTCCTGGTTTATCATGAATATTTACAATTATTATCTGTATTGGGTTGAATAATGCTCCTCACCCCAATCCATGCTGCCTTATTTGGCATAGGGTTCTTTTACAATTTGTTAAAGATGTGAATAATACCATAGTGGATTAGGATAAGACTTAAATTCAGTGTAAGAGTCTTCAAAAGACAGGATAGAGGAGAAGACACAGAGACAAAGATAAAGTGATATGGAAGTGGAGGCAGAGATTGGAGCAATGAATGTGCCAGCCAAGTAATGCCAAGGAGTGCCAGTAACCACCAGAAACTAAGACAGCAGCCTGACACAACCTCTCCCTGAGCACTTTTGAGAGGAGACAAACCAACTAAACACCTTGATTTGGGACTTCTTGCTTCCATAAATAAGCAAGATTTTAAAACTGCAATTTGTTAGGGCAGTTCAGGGAAACTAACATACTATCTCTACAGAGAAACAGCACCAACATTGTCACCAAGACAATGGATTTATGAATTGTACATTTATATGCATACCTAAAGAGCCATAGAAAATCCAGGATATCAAAAAATCATTTTCGGCCCTCCCTGGTGGCGCAGCGGGTTAAAGCACAGCACTGAGAATCTGAAGCCACTTCCGCATGAGTTCGATTCCCGCCTGCCGCCTGCCCCGGAGGAGACCACATGGCGAGCCAGACCTCTCCTGACCCGCCCGCTGCTCCCCTCAGCAGTGTACTTCGTCAATCTGCCTGTTCTGCTCCCCACTCTGTCTCTGGTGAAGCCTCTCACCGCCCCTGAGCCTCTGGCCTGTACCCCAGTTCTGTATGAATAAATAAATAAATCTTTAAAAAAAAAAAATCATTTTCACAGAAGACTGCCATACCCTAAATTGTGTTTCTGTATCCCCCTGAAGCTAAAAGTGTCAAAGCACTGAAGTACTAAGATAACAAAAAGGAAAACCACTCATGTATTATTTTTGGGATAAAGCTAACAATTTCAAAAGTTCCTATTCTATGATCAATACCATAAAAGCATTATAGTAGAATCTAGTATCTAAATGATTGGATATTTTTGCTATTTTTCAAAATCTTGTAATGGTCCATAATAAATTTCTCTGGACAGAGAAACCAATAAAAATAATACTTGGCGCCAGATTTACTTCTCTAACTTTTTATCTCCCTAATCAAATTTTGACACAATTTTAGTTTTAATCTTGTATTTCAAGTTTTGTATTAATCACTGAGGATGTGCCACTATGTCCGTTAGCTCCTCTTATCAGTTAACTTGTATCTATGGCTTGTCTTTCCTGGTAAATATTAAGGACCAAAATGAAGTTGGTAATGTTCTGTGTAACTTTTTCTTCACTTACAATGTCTGGAATGTACAGTAGCTTATTACCTTGAGGTGAATTTGTAATAATAAATGTTGATGTCTCCACAAAAATGCACTGCATTTTGGAATTTCTTCAACTACAAAGAACTACAGAGCAATCCATTTGAGAATATTTGTATTCATGTTAGTTCAAAATTAAATCCAGATGCATTTGCTTCTATAAGTTTCTGTAACTATACTGCTGGTTTTCCTTTCATCAAGGAAAAGCTCTAGTTGGTCATTTTTAACTGTGCTGGTAGAAGGCCAAGGAAAAGCTCTTCATTAACATATAGTCAGTAATTACCAAAGGCACATAGACACATCTCATTTCTACCCTGCCATTATGCTCACTCGCCTGGAAAATGGGATTGGGCCAAGTGGAACTGTCCCAAGCACACAGACTATATATTCCTGGAAGGAGAATCACACCATGCTCTACAGACAAGAAGCCTGTGTACCTTAGCAACTCTCTCATGGACAATTTTCAGAGTCTCTGGTAAAAATGATCAACCCATTTCCCACTACGCATTTCATTCTGCTTTAAGATAGCATGATCATATTAAGTACATTATTTCAACAAAAGACTGATCTTACATGATTCAACCTATAAATATAAAATAGGGATTAACTCACATTATATTTTATAATGAATCTTAGTGCTACAAAGAAGAATTTTGAATAGGTTTGTGGAAGCTTTCACACTCAAACTTCTAGTCCATTAACTGAAAACAGATAGGTAGTAGAAAAGTACCTTCAGAAAACACTATGTGAATGAACAAAGAAAAGTGTCTAAGGCTTCCTTTAAGCTCTCTGTCAATAAACAAACTCTGGGTGGACTCTGGTGGCAATGTTCTTTGCCATGCCTCCACTTAGCCAGGAAAATGGAACTGGACTATGGTTGGCTATCTTCTTTGGTGCCAGACCTCCTCTGAGTGCCTCCCACTGAGAAGGTGTCATGCAGGTAGATTCCTGCATGCTGCAGAAGAAACACAGGGGCAAATATTGCTATTACTTTGTTCATTTGGCAATACACTTTGTTCATTTGGCTGAGTAGCATTCAGAACAGCTCAGTTAGTCACAGAAACAAAGACTGAAAGGACTGGATTTCTGCCCCTTGAGAAACTCACAATGTAGAAGAAGACCTAGCATGTGTGTATGTTACACACACATCTATATGTGTATGTGTGGTACCAGGGAAGAGAAAAACAAATCAACGAATCATCTGAAAAGTCACTGAGCTGTCACCAAAGAGCTGAATCATTATAGATATATAGGTATCCCATATAAGTTTAATTCACAATTTTAAAACATGGCTTTCTACAGTAATATACAATTAACACAACCCACAAACCTGTGATTAACATCATTTTTAAGGAAAACTTTCTAGAAAAATATTTGTGACAGAATAGTATAGGCGTCACACATATTTTGTAAGTAAATTTAAGAAATACTCATTATTATTTACGCTACAGATACATGTTATGGCATATGGTTTCAGCTTGCTCTTCCATTTTATCTACCAAGATTCAACAAGACAGAAGGAAATGGTTTTAGCAACTTCAATTTAAGAAATTGGGGCAGGGATTCAGGCATTACCATCTCTTGCAAGAGCCTGAATAGTCAGGCATGGAATTTTCCACTACCTGTGTTAGCCAAAAGGGCTGTGTTGAAAGCTCAACTGAATGTCCTCGTATACTGAAAATGTTTCTGATGTTCCAAGCAAAGGAGTCATCCCAAGAGTTAGTCACCTGAAACATTAACTCTCACCCCACACTAATTTTACATTTAAAAAAAAAATAGAAGTAATATATATACTTGTTATACTTGTTATATCCTTTATATCAATTTTAGCATCCATTTACTTAAAGTTTAAAATCATTTTACATATCAATTGTGAATATAGATTACAATTGTTTGTTTTTTTTTTTTTTTTCAAAAAACACTGCTACTAGGTGATACAAAAATAAATTAATTGATGGAAGTCTTCCACAGAGTTGTCAAGAAAGTAAATTGGCTTGGTTATTCAATTCTTAAATTGTTGAACTATAATTTAATAATAGTAAAATAAGAATGCAAGTCCTAAGGAATATATGTAGGACTCCACTCCTAAGCAACTAAGAACAAGAGAGGAGACACAAACCTGTTGTCTTTGGGGTCCCCAGTGTTTCCATAAAATACAATCCTTTCTTCGCCACTCCAAGGTGACACCACTCTCTAAATCTCAATCAGCATAAAAGCTTGTAATGAGTAAATCCCAAAACTTATTGATAAAGTTAAAACCACAGATATAAATTTAAAAAAAAAAACAGAATTTGCAAAATACACCAGTATTCCATGATAAAAGAAAATATTTCTCTGCTTAAATTGCAAACCAACAGACTGTATCTAATCCATCCATTACTTTGTCTTTGTGAATTAGTTTAAAAGTAGGTGGTAAATGATCAAACATGTTTTAAATATAAAGCCAGGAGAGAGTCACATGGGGTTCTTTTATGAATCAAAGTTTTCACTTGTCCATGTCCCATGTGTTACTGGAATCACTGAAGCGGCACATAGAATATAGAACACAGTCACTCTGCTAATCGGTCCTCACAGACCTCATGGTGCACTCCGCTGTGAAAGCAATTTTCATTTGAACTCCAATACCCTTTAAGAGAAAGCCAGTGCTTCAAAAATAATCTTATCATGGCCTGAGTGACTGAGGACCTCTATTTCCACTGCGTATATCCTGTTCCATTTCTACTCTTTCCTTTACCTCTCCTTTTGCCAGTATTATGCCTAGAGATGAAATTCCTTTCACTTTTTTCACTGAACACAAATATTAGGAGGAAGGATGATATGACACAAGGCATTCAAGAATATTTAATAAAAAAAAGTATCTTCCTTTAAGATAAAACCATCAAAGGGAATGACTTTTAATCAAGGACTTCAGTTCTGAAGAAGAGCTCCTAGTTTGAATGGAGACTTGTTCTATGAGGAAAGTCTCCATTAAAAATCAAACAAGCACTGTTGTGACAAAAGAGAACCTGGCAGCAGATTCAGGGAAACTTGCTTGCTCTTTCTTGGACCTTTCTTAGTGGGTTCTAAAGAGACTTTCGATTTTTTTAGGTGATACAAAAATAGACTGTTACCTATTGAAATTACTAGTCTTTCACTAGTACTGCTCAGAAGAATGCTTATAAATGGAACTGCACCACCTCTCTCACTGGGACTTCACCCTACAGATTTGAATGGCTGACAAGAAAAAGTTTTAAATTTCAAGGGAAGAGTAAACTTGGTAATAGGACTATTATTATTACATGAATAATCTCAGAATATTTCCTGAAGACAGGGAAAGATATAAACACAGAGAACTTCAGTAAACTAAGAATAAAATGCAAACCACAGTTATGAAGAAACTAGGCTTTTAATTTTTAAACAGGTATAATCATAGCAAAAATGAATGAGAGATTAAATTCAGTTTTGTTCACTTAGTATCAACAACTATTGCCCTTGTGATGCTAATATTTATTTATATATTTATTTACAACGTAATGAAAAGGACTTACACCAATATATAGTTTTATAGTTAGTAGATACCTGAAAGATGAGACACTGAAATCTAGATTAAGCTGACATGTGCATGCCTAAATATTCAGTGTATATGATTAAATGCTAGTCAGAGCTGTTCTAAATGACAGCTGCGCACACAGAGTATAAAAATGCCAAAATATTACACACCACCAAATTCAGTTGCCTCTTGCTCAACAAGCCTTAATCAAATGGGAAAAGTTAAATTGAAGAGCTGCTTTGTGAACATGCATTTCAATAAACCATAATGTTTGTGAAATCAGAACATGAGGAAAGAAGATATCAATAAAAAGAAAATAATTCCCCATGAAAATTACTCATTTACCATTTTCAAGTACAAATTTTGAGAATATCGCTGCATACTGATTCATAGTAATAAAGGCAAGCTTATCTGAGATTTTATTTACAAGGAAGAAACAGACACAGAACCTGAGTAACCCATATTTGAATAGGTCTTGATTGTCAGTTTACCTTAGCTTCTTTCACGTCTATACATATATATTTTAGGTTATTCTGCTAGTACAGAAACTAAGGATTTGAATGTTCACTAAATGTTCCCCCCCAAAACACCTAACATCATTCCCATTTCTGAATGTGGCACTATTTAATTTGGTATAAGGCAATAATTATAGAGATGAATCACAATTTAATTTTCATCTTAGAAAATTGTTACAGGTTAGGGATCTGTTTTGGGTTTACCATGTCAAAATACAGTGTAATCATTATTTAGAAATGATTATCTGATATCAACAGTGTATCATATTCAATGTAGAGTGAGTATTTTCCAGCAGAGAGGGTTTAAGGACTAAGGCTTCAATTGCCAATGCAATTTCTTATTCCCATGCTCTAGAAGAGTTTGGGAATAAGAACAATTATCTCACAAAAGCTCGTGTTGGGGGTAGACAGAAAGTTGTACCAAAGTTTATCAGGTAACCAAAGTATATCATTGTAATTCTCAGCATAGTTTTCTAAATTTGCAAGAAATTAAATTTTTCTTTACACTTTCATCCTTGAATCTCTGATTTGATAAAATAAAAAGCTTTCAGAACAATGAAATAGCTTAATTTCACAAAATCAATATTTAACATAGAACAAATGTTCATGTTTTTTGTTGCCCTTTGAAACATGAATTCTACTATCTGAAGTAGTGATGTATCTTCACACACACAATCCAATGTAAATTTGTAAGTATCCATATAATTGAGCATTTTTACCAAAATATGCAGTCACATATTTAATTTAAAAGTTGATTTTTTAAAACTAATAAGGTATTATTATAAGGTATTATGATATTATGATATGTATGTTATTCTATATGTCAGGAGCCAAGAAACTTTCCTCACAGTATAGAATAGTAATTAAATATTTAAGCTTTGAGGCGAAATAGACACTGACACAGCTACAAAATTCTATAATGTAGCACAAAGTCAGTTATACATAATACATTTTTTAAAAATGGACTACTGGTGGCCCTCCCTGGTGGCTCAGCGGGTTAAAGCACAGCACTGAGAATCTAAAGCCGCTTCCGCAT
>NW_004567103.1:17434268-17436505 GCF_000260355.1 Condylura cristata | reverse complement strand
AAAAAAAAAAAAATACAATAGGCAATCTGTCATCAAATGCATGAATTTTTTGCCGATCAAAAACAGGTCAAATTTCCCTTTTAATTTTACTGAAGTTCAACTTAATAGTTGGAAATCAAATTGACTACTCATTCTAATTAATGACATTTACCCAAATCCCCAGAAAACAGGCAAACAAAGAGTAATCAGGCGCTAAGATAATATACCAACAAATTATTTTGCAACAGGTGTATTCAGTTCAAACTTCTATGAAATCTAATATTGGAATAAAACTCTTGTTATGCATGTTTACTTATTCAGGTGTGGGGAAAACCCACACTGATTTATAAGACCCACATCCATTAAGTGTTTAACTATGCTACCAATGTGTGTCAATGCATTTTAGAATACTTCTAGTTTAGATTTGTTACCTTCTAATTTCTTTGCATATTAATTACATGTAATCAATTTAATGCAATGTGCTCATTGGGTTAATTATTTAGAGATAGCTATGGTTATAAAAATAACTATGGGTTCAGAAATTTTAAAACTGGGGGTCTTAATGTTAACATATTAAGGGTAAAGAGTCACAAATTCTAATATCCAAGACGAGATTATTTCTATCTTATAAAATAATAGTCATGGATGTCTTTGGTAGAAATGCCACATATGAAAAAATATTCAAGCTCACTTGTAATAAAGGAATCCAAATGAGATAACACCTTACACAATGAAAATGGCACATATTTAAAAAAAAAAAAAGTAACAACAACAAATGTTGGCAAGTATATGGAGAAAAAGGAACTCTCCTGCACTGCTGGTGGGAGAATTACAACCACTATGCAAAGCTATTTGGAGGTTTCTCAAACTGCTAAAAACGGAGCTTCATATGACCCAGCAATTCCACTCCTAGGAATTGGCTCAAATGACTCAGTTCAAAAAGGACAACTGCATCCCTATATTTATTGTTGTATTATTTACAGTTGGGAAGATGTGGAATCGACCTAAATGCCCAAAAATAGATGACTGGATCAAGAAGATGTGGTACAGATACACTATGACATATTACTCAGCAGTCATAAAAGATAAAGTCATGCCTTTTGTGGCAACATGGATGGAATTGGACGGGATCATGCTTGGTGAAATAAGCCAGAAAGAAAAAGAAAAATACCAGATGGTTTCACTTGTAACAGGAAGTATAAGGGATCAGAAAAAAAAAAAGTAATTGTAATAAAGTGAAAATGAAAATCATTAACTATAAACCAGAGACATTCTATGGGAGTGGAGAGAGGAATAGGCTCAAACCTGGGGGGAGAACACATGCCACTATGATGATGGCACATGGGTGAATTGGTGGGAAGTCAAAAGGGATTACAACCAAGATGAAAAAATGTACAAAATGAAAAATGATGTAATATGTATACACAAATACAACACATACACATATATAAAATAAATAAGAACCAAAAAAGGAAATATCATATATACTTTTTTCCTATGAATCTCTGTCTCATTACTTCAATGAGGACCCCTTTCACAGAATTCCACTAATTTTTCTAAGCTATTGTCATACTTAGCAAGACTCACTATAAACTCCTTGGGCAAAGGGACTTTTTTCTTTTACATCATTATTCCATAGAATACAAAGAACATAATAATATACAATAAAAATTCGGTATGTAAAAGAATAGTTTTGTAAGGATTGTTTAACTGTACTAGGCAGTAGACTACATAATGTTTTTCAGAGAAGAATCACAGCATTGTTACACTCTATAAAATAAATAAAATTCTGAGTTTGGTTTAGATAACCTAAAAAGAAAGGACCTGAAATAATGAGATAGTATCTATTCTTATAAAATCAGAGAAAGAAAAAAAAAGGAACTAAAATCAATCAAAATGATAATGTATGTGAGTAAGTTGTGATCCATGCATTGTGAGCAGATATGAAGTGGTCACTTCTGGAAAAGAAGTTCCCCATATTCCTGCTTTGTCTTCTGTAGAAACTTGTGGTTCCATATGGAACAGCTTCATGTACTATAGCCCCAGGTTAAAGTAGTCAGCTGGGCAACATCAAACTATAAAGTAAGCAACAAAAAAATCTTCAGTCAGGCTAAGTCAACCATACACTGGTTTAATTATGAGAAAATTTGCAGTAATTACCATTAATTATATGGATAACATAAATTTTAAGATCTGGCTCAATAATCTATAACATCAGATCTTTTGAAGTTGGGTAAAATGTTCTAAGTTTAGAGTTG
>NW_004567103.1:17429880-17433373 GCF_000260355.1 Condylura cristata | reverse complement strand
TGGTTGAATAACTATCATTATATTAACTACTAAAGCTGTATTTTTATTACCCAACTATGCTTAAAACACAATCACATCTAACCTATACTCAGACCTCAATCCTTCTGAAAATAGCAAATTTGTAATGCTATCTATTTATTTCATTTGTATCTGATTAATAAACAAGTCTTAACATGTTGAAAAACAAATACAAAGAAAAATATGGTAAATAATGACTTTGGAAGAGATCTGCTAGTGATAGCAAACACTTCCTGGCTCTTATTAATGTGTCACTGACCAATGAGCTTTTACTTTCTTCCAATCTCCTTAAAATAACTTCTGCGGGTCAGTAATACTATTATTCCTATTTTTAAAATGCAGGAAATGAGTTAGATAACAGAGGTCACAAGGCTAGTATAGGGTGAAACACATTTTACCCCTAAGAAATGTGGTCTAAGGTCCATATAGTTAATCAAAGCACTCATTTTTTCAAATTATTTCATTGCAAACAAAAAAACTATCAAGTGTCTTCAGTTTGACCACTTCTCCCCATGGTAGGAGAGTATCATTAGAATAAATAGTCATTAAAAAGAGAACTTTATTTGAAGAAAGACATTATGGATAGTTGCTACTTTAGCTTTCTGCCCCATTATCAAAAGCATATTAATAAATGGAGAATAAAAAACAAATCATTGCAAATTTGAAAACCCGACAAGAGCCCAAACTGGCATGGTTTTTGAAAGAGATGGAGACTGTAGGCAAAAATAGATGTGGTAATTAAATACCCACGAGGACATATGGCTTGAAAATATCTTCCCCCTAAAAATTAGCATTCACAAAGGGAAGGGATAATGGGAAGACAGGTTCCTGAGAATGTGCACATGGACTGTGGCCAATGCATTCATGAGAGGCCTTCATTCTTAAAATAAAGGAACCTCACAACTATTCATCCCTGAGGTCACCCAGAACAAGAATCTGCCTTGTGATCAGGTGAGTAACTCATTGTTGAGTGAAAATCGCCATGGACCATAGAGGATTTTCCTTTCTCTAATTATAGTTTTATAATTTAAAACCATTTTTTTTCTTTTTCAGATACTTTGCCCCTCATTTTTTTATTTCACTATTTGTTTAATTTAATTTCTTAGAAAAGCTATGTCATAAGCCATCTGATGACTTTGTAAATGCAAAGAGCCAATGTTGTGGAACAGACAATCTAATGACATAGTGTTTAGTGTTCCCTAAAGCAGGAGACAGATGAAGAGAAACGGTGAACCGGCAACCTTAGCATAATTAAGACAAGCCTGAGTGCTTGCCATGGTGCCATTACATTAATCTCACATCAATGGCACCTGGCGAAAATTTATGAGATATGTAAAAGGGGCCTTCCGACTGACCTTGATAAGGCAGAGTTATTTATCACGTGAGAGAGCAGTCAGCAAGCTTGAGTGGGGTGGGAGGTGGGGGGTGTCCATGAAGTCTATTAGAAATAAGTTGGCAGAGAGATTTAAGGGCAGTAGGATGCAATACACGTTGAAAAGATCAAAAGCATTTCCAGTATTGGAAATGCTTAATAAGTAAAGCATAAAAATCAGCCCCATCTTGTTAATAGGCATTACAAATGAGGAACAATAGTAAATGCTAAAACATAGACTGATGCCAGTTCATTCATTAAATGGTACTTAATATGTATTTATTGCACTAATGTGACTTTGTGGTCACAACAGATTCCAAATGATTTCACACACACATACCCACCCCCAAATAAGCAAAATATTCTTACTGTGACTTCCTGGAGAAAACTGTTCATTTTACTCACTATTGTATTGTGATTGCCCAGCCAATTGGACAGCCTGGGATAGTTGGGTCCCAATAAATCCCCATATATTTTGAATGGCTGGCTACTTCCTGTTCTTCAGGTCTCAGTTCATATATCATCTCCACAGAAAGGTCTTCCCTGATCACCCCAGCAAAGACTCAATAGTGACGAACTGTTTCACGTAAACCTACGTGCCTATTACTTGCTTTAATTCCCTAGACTTGGGGTCCGCTGTGCTTCTTGTTCACCTTTATTTTCCAAGACAGACCTGACACTTATAGTAGAACTTATTTTTTAATAGTTACCAAGCAATAGAAGGAATGCTTATTAAAATATCTTAAAAGTTAATAGAGGAGTAATGAGCATTATGTTTCAAAAAATATTTTGGAAGATTCAGACATTGTCAGTAAAAATAAATTTAAAATGCTCTTAATGACTATTATTTCAGCATGATAAAGTAGTATTATAATAATCCATTCTTGAGTATTTCTTTTAAAAATCTAGGGGCTTTTCAGAAGTTGCCATTAGTGTTACTACATGTAATAAACCCTTTTAAGCCATAATCAGTTTTGCATTTAATGTATTTCAACAAGAAATATGGATGGAAAGAAAATGTAATTTTTTAATGTTAGTTTTCTCTACTTCCATATGAAACATACCACAAAAAATACAAGAGGCTGCAATTTATAGAAATGGCTGCAATATAAGTGGTAGTTTATTCCTCTTCATAAGCCAACAAGTCAGCACAATGGATCCTTTCTTTTATCTTTGTGTAATGGACAATCTGATGATTTCTTTTTATCAAATGTAATTGAACCATACTTCTACAAAATGGAGGTAGATGGATAAAATTTTCCCTTTATACAATGAAAGCTTTTATGGTCTTTTCAGAGAGGGGGACAGCAGACACTTAGGGTTTCACATAGAAAAACACTGGGTTAAACAGATCTGATTTTACACCAAGCCAGTACCAAACTGACTTTTTAAATTTAAGTTCTGCTTCTCTATGATTTCACATTTGATACAGTTTTATGCAAAAGTGCAGACAAGATGAAATTGGATATCAGAATGTATCTCTTTAGGTGTCTACTACATCTTAAGTATGTAGTACTAAATTCTAGGCATATTGGTATCTCTTATTTTTAGAATGGAGTAGAAAGCAATACTTACCATTAAGAATGCCTGGATTATGGGAAGCTACATGCAAAAAAATGAAACTAGACAACTGCCTCACTCCATTCACAAAAATCAACTCGAAGTGGATTAAAGACCTAGACATAAGAACGGAAACCATAAAATACCTGGAAGCAAAGATGGGCCAAACACTACACGACATACACTTCAGTGACATCATTAAAGACAGAGCACCCAATGCCACAATAGTGAAGGTAAGGATAAATAGATGGGACTACATCAAGTTAAAGAGCTTCTGTACAGCAAAAATAAATAAATAAATAAATAAACAACAACAAAAAAAACAGACAGCCCACTAATTGGGAAAACATTTTCTCACACAAAAGTAGTGATAAAGGACTGATCACAAAAATATATGGAGAATTGATGAAACAACAAAAATAAACAACCCCATCAAAAAACGGGCAGAAGAGCTAAAAAGATACTTCACCAAAGAGGAAATACAGATGGCCAACAAGCATATGAAAAAATGTCCAACATCACTCGTAATAAGGGAGATGCAAA
>NW_004567103.1:17401539-17429145 GCF_000260355.1 Condylura cristata | reverse complement strand
AAAAAATCAACGCTTAAAAAAAGAATGCCTGAATTAATAGAATATATTGATATTTGAAAAAAAGACTGACTTGCCAAGTATAATTGATCACTTAAAAAATCTAATTAACATTCATACCCATACAGAAAATCAGTCACTTCTGATATTTGCTTAGATTCTAGAACTTACTTTTTTCTAGAACCTATGTCAAAGGTACAGGATATAACTGTTCTTCAATAATCATAAAAGTTTTGCATATTTTCTCTTCATGTATATTGGAGATCACAAAATTCATACCATTGAGCAGCAAAGATTTTAACATTCATTGTATCAAAGTAATTAAGCACTAATTATTCAATATGAGATTAGTAAATTTTAGTGAACATAATTTGATAAATACTTTTTTAAAATAGTGAGTTATGAAGGTAAAGTGAGTGGGAGAATAAATGGAATTTCTCTGTTTAATGTCTCTACTTGAGATGAATTTTTCTTGATTTCTATTGATAAAAGCATTATAGGTAATAATATGAAGATGTTAAAAATATCAGACTTAATGTTTGCTGCTTAATCTACCTAAGTCTGTCAGCTCTCCATTTAAATTTCCTTTCTTGAAGTATTACAATTCCATAGAAAAGTATTAAAACTTCAAGCAAACAAATGAAATGTTGTTGATTTCATTTTTGTTGTGAACATTAAGAGAGGCTGGAAAAAGTTATAATGCCTGTGTTTTATAATTCTATGAATTAATGATCCCATTTTATTAAAGGAAACAAGCTGCATACTTATAATTATTAGCATCAAAGCAGTAAGTGTTAATAATAATTTAAAGGCGAATTCTATGACCATCACATCATTTCTGTTCATCCTTATCCTATCAGTTTTTCTGTAACTTTGCCTTCTAATTAATTTCATGAGATAATTTTTGTTTTTCTAATTAATCAAAGGACCTGTGAGAGTATCCTTTTAAAAAAAATCAATGTAACAGGCTCACTTTTCTTTCAAAAGTAGGTAGAACCTAATCATTTTTCATCATTTGTATTGAAGTGCAAATTTTTTCCTTTAAAATTAAATTAGAATCTCATGAATGTACAGGTCATTAATTTCTAGAGTGAGTACTTATATTAAGGACAATACATTAAATTAGGGAAGGGTATTAAAAAGTCTTGCTTAAAGAGACTGAAAATGCTTAATTATAAAAGAGAAATGTGATTTTGTTTTAAAGTTCTAAAAAAGAATCATTCATCCTCACAGAACTTAATCATTTTAACAAAGATCAAACAAGATTCATAATAAATCATTATTGTCTACATAACTGAAATAAAACAGAAAGATTTTTTTCCTGAAAAGAATTTGGAAATCTGTTTCAGACAGTGGAAAATAAGATGCTTAACAATAAAATGTGATTGTACATTATAGTTTCATTCCAAAGTACACTGAGTAAGCAATGAAGGTGGTACCTCTCTACCTGTGCAAACACTCACAATCTAGTTTGTTGTCTCAACCACATAGTCATTACATACATGGAGATGTTTTACTAGTAGAAAATGCTTGTTAATTTGTTCCTAGAATAACTAAGACATTTGTAAGGCAATACATAAAGATCAGTTTGTTAAAGCAGGTGCCTTACACCAGGGCACCTTAGACACTTTTGAATGGTTCATTCAGTATAAGTATGTAAGAAAAAGAAACTCAAGCTCTTTAATACATACTGGAAGGTTCCTGAAGAACGAAGTTCCTAGTAACAAGTATGTAAAAATCAATATGAAATATATTCACATTTTAATAATTAGGCCAAATTTTGACCAATTACTTTTATGTTTAGAATCAACTGCTCCACATCTAAAGTGGCTTTGACACATATTTTCTGAATTGAGCAAGACTTGTCTTCTGGAATACTGGAGTAAAATGATTTTAGTCACCTTGAAGTAGATTCTAGAACAAAGCAATCTACTTTTGGGAAAAAGTGAACTACAATGAATAAATACACTGAACAGGTAATGAAAGAATACATAAATGAATTAAAATTTAAGTTGGAGGGCCACCCTGATGGCAGCTGGGGTCAAAACACAGTCCTATGAAGCTCTTCACAGCCACTGAAGCAGACATACCATTCCCAGCCAGGGAGTTGACCCACATGGCACCGCAGACCTCTCCTATCTTGCCCACTGCTCTCCTCAGCAGTGCATTTCAGCTGATCCTCCTGTTTTTTTTCCTACACTCTCTCTTCTTTGAATCATTTCACCCCCTCCCCACACTTCTGACCTGTACCCCAGTTCTTGTATGTGTAAATAAATAAATCTTTAATATAAAGATGGAATGAAGACTTACAATGTATGATCAGAATTAAGAGAGGGCCTGGAAATGTAATTAAACTTTTAATGTTAGGGATTAGAAATAGAGGGTCATTGAAGTTAAGTGACTTTCTCATGATCAAAAGAATCAGAATACAATAAGTAGATTTGATACCTCCTGGATCTGTTTTCTCTTACTATTCATTTCCTGACACTCTAAAGAAATTGAGGGAGTAATAGAGAGATGTAATCACATTCCTCCAAGAATTATCTACTGAAAATATTCCATCCATTTCCCTAAGTAGTATCAAGAGCACTTCATTTTCCTTTTACTAAAAGGTATATTTATAATTCTGAAAGCCATCTAAAAATGTCAGCGATCTCATTTTCTTCTCCTTTCTCTCATGTTTCCTATTTTACTTTTTCATAAACACTTAACTGATTTCCTTTAAAATTTATCTTTCTCTCCCCATAACATTTAGCACAACACATGAATTAGTTTATTTGCAAAATGCAATAGTGAGATGTTAGTGTAGTTTGTAAAGCATGCAATAGTTGAAAAGTCTTCTCTTAAGTCTTATCAGAAAAAAAAAATCTTCCTTCTGAGTTAATGTCTTACATTCAAATATAGATATTTGGGAAATGGAAATCAGCCATTTCACCATTGAGTTCTCTGTAATGGTGTACTTCAAAAACATTTTATTTGTATTAGTCAAGCTTACCCATTTCATTTATACAATTGCTTGAATGCTTATGTTCCCGCCATCTCGGTCACTCTGGTTTATTTCAGCTCTAAGCCATCTCATTTTTTCCTTACAAGGCACTGCATTGCTTCTAGAAAAATCTCTGCCCTTAAAGTCCTGAAGCCTCTATGGGCCATTATGTGGTTCATTAAATACCATGAAGCTTAAATTAAGATATCATTTTTCTGTCATTTTCCAAACAGCATCTTTCTATTCATTAAATGTTGTGCCTATAGGTGTGACATAATAGAATTGTAGGTCTATTTACTTTTCAAAATAGTAACAAGGGTAATTAGTGTGACTGGTTCATTGTGTCATTAAGTGTTACATTGAATTCAATTATCTAACCAGATTTATATAGTCTACTATGTCATAGAACAAATGATGAATTTATAAAACTGAAGCTCTAAGATATATACATTTGTATAATATACAAAATAAAAATCTACATAATGTGTGTTGTGTCAGGGTGTGAAAATATCTTTAAAATCATTTCATGTCATAACCATCATTGCTAAGTTGAACGTTTAGTTATATTTAAGAAAATTCTGGACTCTCAGGTTACTACATGCTTTCTGATGGTCACTATATAGCCCTGAAGTGAATTATTCTACCATTTAAACTATGTCACATCATTCAGTGCTGTTCATATAAAATTATTAAAACATAGCAGGACCTCAGAGGTAACTATTTTCAATCACCTCACATTACAGAGGAAGGAAAAGAAATCCAAAATTCTAAATTGTAAACTTGGTTACAAGGTGACTCAGTGACAGAGCTGAAAGTAGAACTAATCTCCCAAATACAGGTCACAGTGTTACTAAGAATCAGGCTAAATTAGGTCTTTGAAACTTTGAAATCACTTTCTTTTTCCATCATTTCTTTATTATCACAACATCTTGTAATGTGAACCTTACCACACTAATGTATTATGGAAGGGCATGATGCTGGGAGATACTATGACTGACAGGCTCTCATGTACATACATTGAGTCTCTGTAACATTTATTTCAGAAACATTTCAAGGCAAGTAAGGGTAAAATGATCTATTTGTTATTCACTAGGGACACAAGAAATGAGGTAAATTTTATACCACTTCACAAGAAATGAGGTACATTTTATACCACTCCACAACTTGGGCTATCTTCCTTAATCACCAGAATCACTTGAGATTTTCCTGGCTGTACCCCAGACCTACTGAATCAGAATCTCCAGGGAAGGTGCCTGGGAATTTGTATTTTTAAGTGGCTCCCCAGGTGATATTGATAATTAGCCAAGTTTAAAAAACCTGGTGGTACTACTGAAAGTCAAGAGGATACTGCTTTACAAGTTTAGAATGTTCAGAAGCAAAGTGCATCTATTGTAAAATTGACCCAATCTAGTTTCTCTCTTTTACAAACAGGCAAGATAGATGTCTTTGTCACAAGTGGTAGACAAACTGCCAAATACCACCTATATTTCTGGGTCAGAGACAGATTGGAACTCCACCAAGAGAAACTGGGCATTTGTACTTGGTCTATTTCCATGGCAGAGACAAAACAATTCTAATCTTACTGATCTTTTCATTAAAGAATAAAGCAATCTCGGGGCATTAAGTGCTGACAGTAATGCAGACCGTGGATTTCACGGATTAGCCAAACCACAAACAATCTAGAACATGTCCACAGAACAAGTCTTTGTTTGTGTAGTACAGGAGGCAAAAAAGTAATCAGTCTAATTGAACTGTTGGGTTCAGTCATTCAATACAGCATTTGTCATTTATAAATCCATATGCCCATAAGCATAGAAATAGTCTCTCATAAATGTTTACAGATTCTTCGTTATTATCATATAATGTAAACAGTATTCCACCATTTTTGAAGCTCTTTCACATATATTAGCTCACTTTACACTTACAACAGAACTATGAAACAGATGGGAACCTTGCACAAATTGAAAGGATTATTATAATTAAAGCATATTCTTAGCAGAATGCAAATATCTTTAAATAGATCTGATTTACTTTTGGTTTCATGAAAAACAAGACATATATCATCTCTTACACTCTGTGAAAACAATTTTAAAACCTAAACTATTCATCAAATTCTTTTTAAATGAAAAATTATTTATGCAATGCTGATTTTGAAAGATGAATTTGAGATTTAAAAGAAAAAGTGAATCAGGTAATCAAGCTTTGCTACTTTAAGTATCAAGCATATAGATCCTGACATATTTCTTCAAAACAACGCCTCAACTATACCAAAGGCAGTTTCACCTCCATATACAATGGCTCAGTTAGAAAAAGTGACTATAGTGAAATACTACAGTGAAAAGTTTGTTCGTAGAAATTGAAATTGATTTTTATATTTATACATTTGCCAAGTAAAACTAAAATCTAAAAGTGGCATTCTTTATTCTTATTTAATAACAAGCTTACCCTTTACCCTCCCTTACCAAAGTCCCAAATTTCTAACTTTGGCAAAATTTCTCAATGTCACTCTTTCTGTTAGAAGGGCTTCAAAGATACACTTCAAAACATTTTCTTTCTGGACAGAGTGAACAAAGCTAGAAAAGTTACCATGTGAGGAGAATGCTATTAAAGCCAACTATTCAAATGCCAATTACAACAAAGAACTACTTGGACACACAAAAATTTAAAGATATTATTCAATGTAATATTATCAACAGGTTCAAATAACGATATACATTCTTCTCATGGGAGAAACTATCTTAATTTCTAATTAAATAACTTTTGTACAGTTCCTTTTCTTCCCAGCACAAAGGGTCTTTTTTTTCCCTCCATTCTTGCTCTCCTTCTTTCTTTGTTGATACTGTTTACTTCCAAGTCTGCCTCTGAACTCTCTGTCTAATTAGCTCTTGATAGATCTACTGCCCTGTTTCCACAAACATTTAATTCTGCCGTCAGTCCCATTTACATTACAGCATGTTGCATTGTCTTTTACCGGCCTAATTTTGTTTGAGTGAATGTAAATCCCATTAAGCAGTCACCTATTAGACTGTGGCATATAAACTCCAAAAGCCTCTTTATTACAAGAGTGAACATAAGGCCTAGCTGATAAAAGATTTCTGGAGCATTTCAATTTGTGGTCTACTTCAAATACTCAGTTTCTGCTTTCAACTTTGAGGGCTCATTTTTTCAAAGTATCTGGAAGTTTGACAGAGTATCAGAGTATCTTTGAACCTGTTTATTCCAAAGCATGGCCGTACATTAACACCACCTGTTTACTGTCTTTGGGAAAATAAAGCATTTACTTATACCTAAGTATGTGGCAATATACACTACCTCCCCCTTTTTTGTCATTTCTTACCCCCCATCTCCCCCCTCCCCCGCTTGGTAACACTACCACATTTTCAAGAGATTTCATGAAGATGTTTAAAAACGCCAGGTTGATTTCTGGGTCCCTTGGGCTGAGATCTTCTCAAATACTAAACAACTGTGCAAAATTCCAAGAAGCCTCAGTGTTTTCACATGGACTTCTAGAGAGAGGTAAGACATAGCATCCTGAGATAACAGCCCAATAAATGAGAAACCGATATCTGCATGAAAATCTAACAGGTTCCTAGCATAACTTGCATGTAATCTGAAGTTCAAAACAAGAAAAGCAAGAGAAAGTTCTGGGAAGATAAAGTAGCTAATTGTTATCATTACTGATATTTGTGACAATATACTTGATCACATTAGTTCCAGGTCCCAGCCTCTCCTTAAATGAGGGCTCAGTACAGACTTTCCCCAAAGCTGAGTTAGTCATTCAGCACTATGGTCACATAACGGTGTGGTTTAAGGTAGGGGTGAGAATGGCTTTCTTTCCATTTCCTCCTGGTAATAAACTCAGAAAGACACCCATGAAGTGCAAACCCTCACACACAAAATTATTTCTCACCCCTGCAGGCTTGTCAAAGCCAATATTTCAGGAAAGCACAGGTTGCTGAAGGGGACTGTGATATTTTGCCTGCTGTGAATCTCTAAGGACAACAAACATTCCAAAAGAGACTGGAGCCAAAATTGTTAATAACTTCACACAGTTATTTTGCCACGACGGCAAAATCCACAAGATGATTGAATAGTTATTAGGTTAGGCATAAAGCCTATTTGTGTAGAAATAAAAATACATTTGGTCTCAAATACTAGTTAAGGAGTCAACCTGGATTAGGAGTTTTTCCAAGTCATGAAAATGATTTTGACAAGTATATGGAATGTAAAGTAAATAATTATTAATGCAGATCCAAGTAGTTATAATAAGCATAGAAGGAAAATGAGTACTTAAACTGAACAGTTTATATTACTCTAGGAAAATACAGGTCACAAAATAATTGGGCATCAGGCATAGATTTAGAATATAAGACTTTGTATCAATACCCATTTATACTTCAAATATGCAGCTATTCAAGTAATATTACATAAATTTAATGTATTGAATGTCTTGAAAATTCAAGCTCAAAAACACCCAGAACTCTGTATAAAATCAAAATTCTTAGGTGACAGATTCTTTATTTCTTTCTACATATGCTTTCATTTGCATTAATAGTTTAATTATATTTTACACATAGGTAAGGAGTTTGACTATTTTTCTGTTCATTGCATTGAAAAACATTTTTATTCAACTTCAATAATAATGAAATAGTTCACAGTAGCTGACATGAGTTCATGCTGGTCCACTTAGTTCTTTCATGATTATCTCAACTTTAATTTAAATCACAATTTCAAAGGGAAAGGCATATGTTAGGTTAGTGTTACTTATTTCTAAAATAGGCAATTAACTGTCTTTCTTTGTGATTTATTAAAGCCTTTTCTGAAATATTAACATTATTATTATAAAATACTGCTAACTTTAAGAGAAAGTTAGTTTTTAAAAGTGTGCAAATGCTCTTAATGAAACTTAGAAGAAACATAAGTGATTTAAAAATTAGTATCTTGAAGGAATTTGAAAGTTGCTAAATATAAAGAAGTTTCTAGATATATCCATTTTTCTATATTAACTGTGGTATTTACAACAATACCTCAGCAACTTTAATATATATATATATATATATATATATATAATTTATCAGGCCACAACATAAAATCTATTTGACTATAACGGCTTATATAAATTCTCTTAACCTTAGTTACCTCTTTAAAAATGAAGAAAATATCTACTTAAATTAATTGTCAAGATTAATGGAATATTAGACAAACATTTACTGCCCTCTTAATACAAACCACAAACTGCAATAAACATTAGGTATACACTAATGAATGATCCCTATTTTTCGTACCTGTAGTGAAGAAGAGAAAATACAGATAAAGTTACAGCTTTGATAAGATCCACTATGAACAGTGATGGATTTTGGCCTCTCTAGTGTTTTTTCCTTTCATTTTTCTCTTATTTAGAGTTTTTTTTTCGTTTTTAAAGTGAACCTTCTCCAAGAAACTCTTGTTAACTGACCTTTCTGCCTACCCATGAGCGTAATAACCACATGATTTATCCCTGATCAATGTCCCTGGTTACTGGTAAGAGGCATGTTCTTGCAGTCAGAACACAACTGTGGAGTTAATATGAGAACAGGCTTTGTTTGAGTCCTTCTTTTCAAAATTAGTAAAAGTATGCCTGGTTCTGATAAAGTCAGAAGAGAGGCAAAGAAAATCTGAAGGTGTCACATGAGATGAGAATGTTAGTGTGTCTGAGTTCCTACAAATGTAGCACTAATACCACTGTCCCATAAATGTAACTCCTTTTTTAAAATAGAAGATTTAAAACAAAAAAAAAGCTGCCAATTTTATGTATTTTTATATGTCTTATTTTTTATTTTTAAAATTGATTACATCATCCTTCATTTTTATACAATGCATGGTTTCCCTGTGAAATCCCACCACCAGTTCACCAGAGCACCATCACTACAATCTCTTGTGCTCTTCCCATTCATGTCCTGGTCATTCACATTCCTCCTCCCCTCGTGATGATTTTGATTTTGTTATAGTTTCTTTTTCCCCCCTGATTCCTTATTTTGTCCCTACAGAAAGCTAGTGAGGCTCAACAAAAATAAACAACCCAGTCAAAGAATGGACAAAGGAGTTAAAAAGACACATATTCAAAGAAGAAATATAAATAGACACAGTCATAGGAAAAAAAATTCAACATAACTTGTAATCAGAGAAATGCAAATTAAAACCACAATGAGATACTACCCTACACCAGTGAGAATGACATATATTATATAAAAAAAAAAAAACAAAAAAAAACTAGCAACTAGCAACAACAAATTTAGTGAGGATGTGGAGAAAAAGGAATGCTCCTACACTGTTGGTAGGAATGCAAGCTGGTCCAGCCACTATGGAAAGCTGTGTGGAGGTTCCTCAAACTACTAAAAATGGAGCTTCCATATTTAAGTAATTCCACTCCTAGAAATCTACCCAAAAGGCACAAAAAATTAATTAAAAAAAATACCTGCACCCCTATGTTTATTGATGCACTGCTTACAATAGGGAAGATGTGGAATCAACCCAAATGCCCAAAGTTAAATGACTGGATGAAGAAGATGTGTTATATTTACACAATGGAATACCACTCAGCAATCAAAAAGGATAAACGTGTGCCATTGTGGCAACATGGAAGGAGCTGGAAGGGATGATGCCCAGTGAAATAAGCCAGAAAGAAAGAAATATATTGAATGGTCTCACATAAATGTATCGCTTTTAAAAAATATTTAATTATTTTTGCATACAGAACTGGGGTACAGGCTAGAGGTGCAGGGGTGGTGGGAGGATTCACTGGAGACAGAGTGGGGAACAGAACAGGCAGATCAACAAAGCACACTGCTGAGGGGAGCAGCGTCAGGAGAGGTCTGCTGCGCCATGTGGATCACCTCTGGGGGAGGCAGGGATTGAACTCATGCTGAAGTGGCTTTAGCTTCTTCTGTGCTTTTAAGTCACTGCACCATCAGGGAGGGCCCATATCTCTTTATAGATTCCTTTAGAGTTTAATTCAAGAACCTGAGAATATTCTTAACCTTAAAAGAGAAATTCACAATATTGACCTTTTACTTACAAATTTTTCATTTACTGTACTATCAAATGGAAAGAGTGTTCTTCTAAATGCAGATAATATATAGAAAAGTAGGAGAGAGAAGGGATCAGATATGGGAAAGGCTAGAAAATGGAAAACTAGAGTGACCCAAAGGGCTGGGAATCCACAAAAATTGTAGGTCAAAGGAGTGTATCAAAGACAGCAACACAAAATTTGGAAGAAAAGAAACTAAAGACACTACCTAATCCACAACTTTATTTAAAGTCACCATTGGCTACTTAATATATCATATACTATATATATTTTTAAATTTTATTTATTTATTTTTGCATAGAAGATCTATACCATAGACAATAGGTGTGGAGGTGAGAGGATTCACCAGAAAGAGCGGGGAACTCAACAGGTAGACTGAAATACACTGCTCAGGGGAGCAGTGGGCAAGACAGGAGACCGTCATATATGAGGGTCAGGTGCCTGGCAGGGGTTTGAACTCAGGCTTAGTGCTTAATAGCTCGGCCCCCAGTGAAACTCTATATTATACACTTTAAATGAAGAGAGGATGGTTTAAAATATCACTTTGCACCATAATTAATTTAAAACATGTTTTTTTAATATGTATCTAAATTTTTGAAATATGTTTTTACTTGTTTCATCTGAATGTTATAGAGAAAAAAGTTATACATAGTTTGATAGTAGTTATTCTTTCCAAGCAGAAAGCTCATGGATTCTTAAAAACCTGACAACTAGAAAATCTGGTTACTTGGCAGTCACTCTGATAATAGAAGCTATATTTAGCAAAAAACAATGAGGATTCATGAGAAATACCTGATATACTTAAATATCTTATGGAGAATTTATAACTGACATTTTTTTTTACAGATGACTTGTTGCAATACCTCATGATCCCAAATCAGTCATACTTGCACAAGCAAACTCCCTTTTACTGTTTTTATGTATCTATGGTACCTATTAAAATAGAACCTGAGCAAGATTGTTTAAATTCAAAGGGAGTTTTTGCCTGAAGGAGGACAGCAGAATTAGGCCCGATGGGAGCTCTCTCTGAGTATGGAGGGCAAAATTTAGTCTACTGGAAGGGCAGTTACTAGCTAGGGATTTAACTACTATAGCAAAATTTTAAGGAAGAAAGAAAGTGACAATATTATAGAGAATTTTGTTCCCTCATTTTTCCCAAGCAGGAACAATAACAACAAACAAACAACAACAAAAAAACTTAATTGAATAGACTAGCTCTACATGATGACATCCTGAAATTAGAGATTTGGAGCCTTGAATATCATTCAGTTTCTAAAGCAGGTATGAGACCAAACCTGTCAGACCTGCAAAAGCAGTTTGAAAATATGAGGTGATTATCTCCCCTATAGTTCACAAATACTCAAATCTTTAACTACCATAATGTCCTAAGTACATTTAAGAGCCAATAAGTTATATACCAAATTAACAGTCCTTTTTAGATTATAAAAAAGAATATAGCAAACACCAATTTTCTTTATAACATATGTGCATCTGCTTCAGACTTCCTACTATGTTTGCATTTTATAATGACAAAAGTCATACATGTAATTTCTACATATATTATTTTTTAAAGATTTATTTATTTATGCATACAAGAACAGAGATATAGAGGCAGAAGTACAAGGAGTAAGAAGATCCTTCAGAGACAGAGTGGGGAGCAGAACAGGCAGATTGACTGAGATACGCTGCTGAGGGGAGCAGCAGGCAGGTCAAGAGAGATCTGCCACACCATGTGTGTCACCCCCTTAGCCAGGGATCGAACCCATGCAGCAGTGCCTGCACAGGTTTATATAGTGCTTTATATAGCCTTATAGTGCTGCATTTTAACCCCTTGCATCACCATGGAGGCCCTGTGTTTTTGTTTTTGTTTTTGATTTTTAAGATTTACTTATTTATGTATACAGAGTTGGGGTACAGGCCAGAGGTGCAGGAATGGTGAGAGGATTCACCAGAGACAGAGTGGGGAGCAGAACAGGCCAACTGACAAGTACACTGCTGAAGGGAGCATCAGGCAGGTCAGGCAGGTCAGGAGAGGTCAGCCGCGCCATGTGGGTCAGCTCTAGGGCAGGGGTCAAATTCAAGCTGGATTGGCTTTAGCTTCTCAGTACTGTTTTAACCTGCTCCGCCATCAGGGAGGGCCCACTGCATATGTATTTTTTAAGGAAAGGGAAAGAGGTCTGACCTCCTCACATAGCCTTGTTCTCCTTTATTCCCAACACAAAGTCACCACCGTAAGTCTAATCAGTGCCCAGCTAGATGACTTATATAAACATGCACATACAGCCATTGTTGATATGAATGCTATAGTCTTTACCATAAAACGATTAGGTGAAAGGAATGTGAATTTAAATATCAAAATGCAAATTAAGATTCTAGACTTACAGTCTTCAGTATGAATGTGTCCTAGAAATTATCCAACTGGTTTAATAGCTATATGGAAAAGAGGCTCCTTAGGACATTCAACTAATCAGTGCAAAACTTCCAGTGAGGCAAGATCTCTTACTTTCAAGTGAGAGGCTTTTTCCGGTGAGAGGACACCAATGATTAACAGTCACCTATCACCTGTTATGTTGTGTTTGTGTTTGTGTGGCTGTGTGTGTATGATGTGTGAGGAGGGAAGGCATATGAGTGGATTAATACAGAAATTTCAGTGACATTCTGTTCAGTGTGACATATATTTGCCATATGCTACACAGGAGACATATTAGGGAAATTGATACGATTGACCTAGTGTCTAACAGAATAAGACTGGAAAAATACAATGACAGTGTGTGTGTGAGTGTATATGCCTCAGTTAAAAGTATGCATTTGAGGCTGTCCCGGGTGGTGCAGCTGGTTACACCACAGCACTGCAAACTGGCCATAGCCGCTTTAGTGACAGTTTGATCCCTGGCCATTGAGGTGACCCACATGACACAGCAGACCTCTGCAGACCTCTCCAGTCTCACCCACTGCACCCTTCAGCAGTGTGCTTCATCAATCTGCCTGTTCTGCTCCCCACTCTGTCTTTGGTGAATCTTCACTCCGCCCCTGCACCTCTGGCCTGTACCCCAGTTCTGCATGCATAAATAAATCTTTAAAAAAAAAAAGGTGTACATTTTAGTGTGTAACAATGATTACTCTAGTGTAAAAGTGTTTGACTCCCAAAAAAAGACAACCATTTCCAAGTCTTTTGGTGTTTTCTACAGTGATTTCTTCTTCTAAATGATATCCCTTCTAGCATGCAATAAGGCAGGAAACTTATGGGAACAGAGCTGTGCATCAGTCATTTAGACCTGAGAGGCTGAATCATGATATCCTTATCTGTGCAAGAATGTTTAAGATTGAAATAGCTTTTACACAGCCCTTGGGAACACTTCCAAAAAACTGTAGAAATTAATTTAAAAAAAGAACATAGATGGGCAGATGACTCTTAAGGAACACATGAATATAAATGGATAGCCTTACATATACTTTAAACACTATACCACATTTGTATCTTGTATTTTTTTTTAAGATTTATTTATTTATACATACAGAACTAGAGGACAGGCCAGAGGTGTGGAGGTGGTGAGAGGATTCATCAGAGACAGAGTTGGGGGCAGAACAGACATATTCACGATCTGCTGAGGGGAGCAGCGGGTGGGTCAGGAGAGGTCTGCTGCGCCATGTGGTCACCTCCATGGTGGGGATGGAACTCATGCTGAAGTGGCATTAGCTTCTTAGTGCTGTGCTTTAACCCAATGCACCACCAGGGAGGGCCCTTATCTTGTATTTTCTACTGTGGTTGGTTGGTTGTTTATTTTATCCCCTTAATTAAGGGGAAAGAAAACATGAGTGTGCCTCATTTTTTGGTATATGTTTTAAATGCGTATTTAATTGTGTATTAAATGGTGTATTAATTCACATAGAAAATTAATTCACATAGAGAATTAAATTGTGTATTAATTCACATAGAAAAACTAAGTGCTTCTTATATGGAAGTAACATTTTGAGTGAAAAATCAATTTCCTGCCCACAAAGGGCTTAAATTCTAGAAGGAATAAAGGTGAGTTCTAGGAAGTCGACTTTCTTCCTTCTACTTTTTTCACTCCTGACTTACTCAGTTGACTGACCTGGCTGCAAGTGTGAGCTCTCTAGATACCTAACACCAATGAGCCTGGAAACACTAAGAGTGTGAATAATTTCTATTAAAATTAAGTTAACCTTGGGCCCTCCCAGTTAGCTCAGGAGTTAAAGTCTCAGAGTTGTCAAGCTAACCCCAGCCACTGTGATATGAGTTCGATCCCCAGCCAGGGAAGTAACCCACATAGCACAGGAGAACTCTCCCTTCTTTCTTGCCATTCCTATCAGCAGTGTATTTTAGTTGATCTGCCTATTCTCTCCACTCTGTCTCTGGTGAATCTGCTCACTGTGCCTCTGGCCTATACCCCAGTTCATGTATGTATAAATAAATGAAAAATAAATGTTTAAAAATAAAATAAAATTGGGCCCTCCCTGATGGTGCAACTGATTAGGACACAGCACTGCAAGCAGCCGCAGCCACTTCAGTGAGAATTCTAACCCCACCCCGGAGATAACACATGGCACGGCAGACCTCTCCTGACCCGCCCGCTGCTCCCCTCAGCAGTGTACTTCATCCAGCTGCCTGTTCTCCTCCCCAGTCTGTCTCTGGTGAATCCTCTTATCGTCCCTGCACCTCTGGCTGGTCCCCCAGTTCTGTGTAAATACATAAATAGACAGATAGATAGATAGATAGATAGATAGATAGATAGATAGATAGATAGATAGATAGATAAATCTTTTTTTAAAAATTAAAAAAGAAAAAGAATATAATAGAATTAATACCAAACAAAACTGAATTTCTTTAAAATGTTTTAACCAATTTACAAAAAAATTTAGGATGATCTCTATAATCACTGTCATTATTACACATTAAATGAATAAAGGCAACTAATAAAAATAAAACCATTCACAAGGATATCTTCTAAATTCTTTCATTTTGCTTTTGTAAATATACACATATGAACCATATACAAAACTATTTTCTAATACAATGGAAAAACTATTTAGAATTAGCAAACAAAATAATTTTAGAATTATCAATTTATTTGAAATATAAAACAACTGCAGAGGAAATGAAGAGTTCTTGAGTCTATTTTAACCAAATCTAAAATAAACTTGAATGATGATGATTTTGGCAATAAAGTCATTTTCATTATCCATCTTCTCTCATCTCACTCACAAACTTAAACCTTAAAATTACAGTAATTATGATACTTAAATAATATATATGTTAATCCATCCAACCAGTGAAGTTCATAGATGTAAGCTACTGTTATACTCAGTCACTGTACTAATGGTTACATGACTGCAATTTGTCATAATATCTCACTTTATAATTATTCATGTGGACTCTAGGACAATTATAGAGGATCATTAAAATAGACTTAAATTTAAAAAATAAATACACTGCCTAGAATTTTTAAAATTAATCTTAATTTTTTATATATTTCCATAAGTTCAATTTGATATTTAAGGATATTTTGATAAATACTGATTTCAAAACTATATATATGTAGACATATGCATACAAACAGATATACATATATAAAGATATACTGTAGCTCCATTTGCCTATTTTAAGTGGCTTCAAAAGTCAGTTCAGAAAAGTGAATGACTTAAGGAGATTGCCAGAGTGTAAAAGTTTGGAGATGCATAAATCTCATTCAGCTTCACTGCCATATGCCCTGAGGGCAAAGCCAGGCATGAAGCCTTTGTGTGTCACCTACTGAACTGGGTCATACATGGTGATATTTGCTGTGTGGTGCTCTGATGAGGCAACATGGGGAGAACCAGCTGGCCAAGGCTAATGCACCATCTGGGTTGAAAAAATATTGCCAATTCCATTGGCAAAGGGAAAGAGTAAGTTTGTAATCAAGCTATAAATCACAAGCAGGTCTTGCAAGTTGTCAATTAAAAGTCTGATATATTGATGTCTGCAATGCATGGGTAAGTCCCTGCCTTTTAAATATCACTATTTACATAATAAAAAACCTTTCAAATATCAAACTTTGCCTAATGAAATACTACTCAAAGCACCAATAAGAAACAAATCAGCACATCATGAAATATGACTTAGCCTATAACAAAAAATAAACATGAAGAGAAGCCATCACACAGCTGCAAAAGAATTCCTAGGTGTCCAAATGACATAGATTTTTAACTTCAAAAACTTGAATTGATATAGTTTTCACTATTATCTCCATGAATCTCTTCCCCAAAGGAAAAGAAAATCCAGCATATACACATGTACTTATTTTCTCATATACAAATACACATTTTGTGTGTCACACATATAAATTATTGCCCACCTGAACATTATAATCTCAGAAAGTACATGGGTTTGGGTATCAGATAAACTGGAACTTAAACCCCATTTCTGTTGCTTTCTAGTTCCATGGTATTATACAAATTTAATTTGTGAATCACAAAAGTGCTGCAGTATTGTAAGAAGAATAAATAATAATATATGTGAAGCAACAAAAATACAGTAACTACAGTAAAGAATAGCTGATTTACATTACATAGGCAAATAATCATTTGCACAGAGTTTTCCATAAATGGTATATGAATGGCTATAATTATATATGAATTAAGATCATAAACTTAGGAAAATAGCTCAAACCAACTAGCTCTATATATGTTTATTAATCATTCAGTAAATTCAGCTCTAGATTTCATGTGGTCAACTTTTTCAACTCAATGTTTCTATATTTTAATAATTTTTCATTTACATCAGTCATATAACTCTAGGATTAATCAAATTCTGCTGTCAATCTGTAAGAACTCCTGGGATAATCACCAGACAAGACAACTCAGTCAATAGGTAGACAACTGTCTAGCAGGTACTCTTTAAACATTTCAAATTTAAGCTATAGTTATATAAAAGCACCCACATATTATCACTAAGAGATCAGAAACTTTTGAATACTAGAGTTCTGACCAGTATGAGGCAAGTGTGCTACAAGTATGAAATTTAAGAAAGAATTCACTCTCAGGAACTTACCACATTCAAAGAACCCACATTTGGTGTCAAAAAGTGTTTGCATCCACTCTAAAACTATAGCGACCCCAAATATATATTCTTCTCAATGATTTAAACACTCATCGGACTCCCAAAGCTCTCATCAGCCCTAACACTGTTAGGGCTACTATTGCTAATTTTTGCTTCATAAATTCCTTATTTATTCTCTTCCAGGTCCACACCCCTTCAAGCTAAATTTTCTTTTCTGCATGGACCCTGTCTGGTAAAGCAGCAACTCAAAGTTGTAAGTTGTAAGTGTGCTGTTAATCTAAGTAGAAATTTAGGACTGTTATCAATTCTTGAGTAAATATATTTATACATAAAAATATTTTTGTCTACTTAAATACTTAAAATTAATTGATGTGTGTTTGTATGTATTCCTTTAGGTTACAGAAAAAAGTCTATTTTAGCTTTCAATTAAAATATACATGTGTATTTGACATATAGGTACACAAAAACACTTCACTGAAGCAAAAATCAATCTGCTGCTGGATTTGATTCCTCAGTCTTCTTCATCCTTACCCAAAATGACATTTTAAAAAATTAATGTAACCTTGTGATGAAGGCAGATTAATTCTGTAGAAGTATTATCACACTGTGCCTGTCTTTAAAGCTAATAATTTATCATTATTTTATAATGATAAAAGTTTTGATAAATTTAGGTATATATAAATCTAGTATTTTCACTTTGTAAAAGACAATCTGAATTAAATTGATATTAAAAGACTTGAAAGATTATTAAAATATTATAGGCCATCCTTGAATATTCTAAAATAAACATTTACCTAAAGCTTTTTGAGAAACGTGTTTAATATTATAATAATCTCTAAGTGGAGCTGTTTCTAGAACAGCTTGAAGGTTAATGAAAGAAAGATGTACATAATGCACACATCAAAATAAATGTGTATATTATGCACACATCAAAACAAATGTGTATATTATGCACGTATGTGTGTACATATATGTTATGCACATGTGTGTACATACATGTACATAAAGGAATATTAGTAATGAATCCTCTACTTATTTTAAAGATATTTATGATCAAACTTCCTTAAAATGTTATGTGGGAAGAGAGATAAGTATAAAATCAATATAAAATACTTAAATTGTGAAATAAATTAGTTTTAGTATAGCCATAGAAAACAATGAAATAGCCAGTAAAAACGTATCTTTACTTGAAGGTGGACATAGGGAGGGCGGGGTGTGAGAAAAAAGCTAATCAAAAAAGTGAGAAAGGAGCACACGGGGATGGAAGCTTTGGGGATGGGTGGGTGCAATCACAGCACTTCGAGAGGGAAATCCTTTACCTTTAAAAGACAAATAATGATGTAAACCAGTGTTACCTCAATTTAAAAAAATAGGTGATAATACTGAAATCTAGCTTTAATTACATATTTGATTGAAATGTAAAAAATTGAGGTAACATACCATTGCATTATCATAATTCATTCTCATGAAGAGATTTTTAAAGAGAGCCCTATTGGGAATTGAATATTTTATAAAGAAATTAACTGAATGATGATTTGGTCTATTTTCATAAATCAAAATATAGTTTTGAGTAATCTGACTTCTCTAGATGGTAAATTGTCAATTATACTGATGCTCACTTCTTTTGTGCTTTAAGTCAACCCCGTTCTCTAACAATGTTTAAAAAAAAAAAAGGTTTATCTATATAGGGTGAAATGTTTAAATGAACTTCACTTCATGGATAAATTAATCACAGTTTTGCTTTTCTTTATATGTAATTCAGAACATAAAAATTAGAATGTGGCTATTCTCTAACTCTTCTGTCAGGAATTAGAAAGCTTTTTCATGGCTATGATGTAGTATTCGTTTGGTAGAAACAGAATAATTTTCCTAACTGGAGACTAGGTTTCCCAAAACCAACACAACTAGTTTCTCACCTGTACCAAGTTAAAGAACCTCTTCACAGGTGAAATAACTGCTTTATGTTTTATATTTCTTGGGAAACTCAGTACCTCCAATGTCCAGAATGCCAGCATCTTAAACCTTATTCATAAGCCTCAATAAAGATTATCTCTATGAAGAATTATTTATTTGGATAAGAGAACAGAAGACATAATCTCTTGCAGATATACTGGCACAAGTCAGAACAAAGGCAGACACAGTAATCTCATGATTTTCTTGAGTGGAAATCAGATAAGGAACATTTTGTAGCAGTTATCAGATAAACAAAAATTAAGTCTCCAAAACTGTGATGTCAGGTGTTAAATGACTGGTCCCACAGGATCTATGTCATTTTCTTCATTCTGGAAACAGTATATCTGTCTTTATATATTTTGTAGCAAGTTCCCTATAATTATGAAATAATTTTCTCCACATGGCAATAATAATCCTAACAATAGACTGTTACTGTGAGGTGAATTTTCCAAGTGCCAAGCACTGATTTTAAAACTTTACATAGATTATCACATCTGATCCTCATAAAAATCTGTAAGGTTGGTATTATAATTATTGATTCCACTTTACAAATCAAGAACAGCATAATTAATAGCATTTCCCAGATCATACACACATAATAATACAAGAAGCAGACATACCCTGTCAAGCCACTCTATCTACACTGTTTTCCTATATTACAAAGAAAGTAGGAGGTCATAACTCATGATGACATCAATTATTTTTGTCAGAAATTTAGGAATCATTTGTGGGTTATTACATCTTAATACTTGCATTAATGCTGGCCAATTTTTTTAAGAATGTATTGATAATCTTCTCAATTTCAAGATACATATGAGGAAAATCTAAGATTTTTACAAGTATATAAAATGAAAAGCACTGCATGACATACTTTTCAATTATATAAAATATGCAATAGTGTGTACATTCTTAGGTGTACTTATTCCCTTCACTAATATTTATTGAGTAGCAACCTTTTATAACAAATTGTCCTGAGTGCTGTAAAAGCTTGCCTAGATTCCCCTGAGATTTCACTTTGTGTCTCATTACTGAATATCTATGTTTAATAATGGCAGAGACACAGAGGTAATGATAAAGCATTATTTAGAAATAATAGCCCCAGTAATGCCAGCATGGTATCACCATTCTAGACATCAGGATAAGCAGCATGCCCCTGGACACTTAGATTTTAAGCACTAATGAGCAGCGATAGCCAGCAGAACAGCAGTCTTTGTTTGAAAAGATTGGTGAATTTCTATAATAGTTTCAAAAACTCTCTATCTCTTTCAATTTGGCTTGTTTGATTCACAGCTCTACTGCATAGCATTGCAGAAATTTTGTTTGTTTTTAGCTTGATATTTTAACTACTGTGTCCTATATTAGATCAGCTGGAGATAGTCTTCAAATGTGACTTGCAACAAACAGCAGTTTGTTGTTATTTTACTAAGGTATAAACTCACAGTCCTGTATTTTCACTTCTTTCTTGCTTAAATCATTGAGCAAAAATGAAAAGAGTCATTACATCAGCAAATTAGTTCACCCAGCAGTAGCCTCAAACCACAGGTTAATTTGAACTATTCAAATATAATTACTTAAAAAAGGAAAGGATTCATTACTTTTGTGGTGTTTGCTGGTTCACTGCACCATTGTCGGAGATTGTCAATAAACAAATTACATCTATCGCTGTGCCCTTCTGCAGAACAGGTCTCCTGAGACTATCTACTGCACATTATGCTTTGTTTCATTTTTTGTGTGTGTGTGACCCATATTCACATGGTCTTAGTTTTAACATTCTCCATTTCACTTAACATGATAGCAATGCAAGCAGTCTAAATAAACAGAGCCACTACTTAAAACATTTATGTTGTTATATAAGATTTGCATGTTTTGTGTTTGCTTTTTAACCAGGACCTTCATGAAATGTTTGAGTAAACTAGTATACCTGCATCTTTTTTTACAAAAATATCTCTTGATTTGATTTCAATTATAAGGTATTCCAGTCCACACACAAAACAACATTTTAGTATTGCTCCAAATAACATTTTAATAGTGTCTAATAATAAAAAAAAATAGTTATAAACGAGATAGGGTGAATGGGTGTTTGTGATAATAGAATACCAAGTGCAAGAGATAACCTACAGACTTTGCCAACTGGCAGATATGTGTACATGTTTCCAATTTTTTTTACAGCTGTCTAATATTTCATTGTGTCTATCTACAACACATTCCTTTTATCTAGTCATTTGTTGCTGTTTCCGTAACCTGGTTGTTGTAAATTATACTAGAATAAACATAGGGTGCACTGATCTCTTTGATTTAGTTTTTTGAGTAGGTAGCTAGGAGTGGGTGTGCTGGATTGCATGGTAGATATGTTTTTAATATTCAGAAACCACTATGTTGTCTCCCTACAGGTTTAGATTTCCTGCCAACAGTGCCCTAGGGTTCCACTCATTCAACACCCTTGGCAACATTTATCCTTTCTTGTATCTCATGTGGGTCATTCTCAGATGTGTGAGGTGGTTATCTACCTTGATTTTGATTTTCACTTCCTTGATAATAAATGACAATGCTGTTATCTCCATGCATATGCAGGAATAGTGGTTTTTGTTAAAGAATACTGAAAGAAATTTTCACCCAAAATGGTATCTGGAAGCAAAAGAAGATGAGGAAGAGAGTAAGGAATAAAGGAGACTAAATAGGAGTTACAAAAGTAGGGAGAAAAGTATGAAGAAGAAAAGATAACAAAAGGGGTAGAAAGAGAAAGAAAAGATACAAATATTTATTTCCTTCTATGTTAGGAGGAAGACTTACATTTGTATTCCAAAGAATAAGCAAACTATAGCTGGTGGGAAACTACCCTGATTTATCCAATTCACATGTAATAGGAACTCATAAAAGGAGCAAGAAATGTAGTATAAAATAAACATTTTTCCAAATTGGCATCTCTAGTGCTTCAGACAAGAAGGATGTTCAGGAATTTTCCCTGTCTGCTGTTAACCAAACAGTGCAATAATCTATATTTAATTGGGCCCTCTGTTTGATCATTTAAGCATAGGTATGATTTTATTCACAACGATAAAGATCTTATTCTTATCAATCAGGTTTCTTATTCTTGTCAATCAGGTTTAAGTTCACAAATTGGGGAGAACTTTGTTCCTGACATTTAATTCTTATAAATCCTGAGAACAGACTCTATTTACTTATATGTATGTAATATTGCTTAAGCCCTGATGGTTGTAAAGAAGGGAACTAGTCTCATGAAAATCTTGTGACTATTAAATATTTCTTACTCCAGGCCACTTCTGTGATAGACCTCATAGTTAGTTTTAAATATGTTTAATGCAACTACACTTCACAAAAGTGCTATTAATTTTGCTGAGGTTAAAGTAAATATTAATGATCAATAAGTGATGAGTAAGTTTTGTAACTAAAGTAAATAAAAATGCTTGAAATCAGAGCTAGTCCTTCCTACTAGCTATATTTTTTTTCAGAAGTCATGTTTTCCCTGAGAGAATAAGCTAGTTTTATAAATATTTCATTCATGGTAGAAGTACAGGAAAGAAGTATGTGTTAAAACATACTCCAGGAAAACATTAAAAGTGGAAACAGGAGAATGGGGGCAAACAAGTACACAAAGTGATTTTACAAGATATAACTTTTTAATCCCAACATAAAGAATAGGAAATGCATTATTTACATACATCTTTTCTAGCTATGCTTCAATCTCTATGGAGACTTGATAAGCAATAACAGATATTGGAGATTTCAAATCATTGTTACTAAGAATGTGACTTGGTCAAAGATGCTTCCAGAAGAATAAAAGGTAGGAAGGTTTAGAAATCCAAGAAGCTTATACCTGATAAACTCAAAATTTGAGTAGAGCTAAAGAAAAAAGATGTAAGAAAGTACATTAGGCAGGGAGAACAGATTTGAAGATGGTAAGAATAAAAAGTTCTGCACCCGGCCCTCCCTGGTGGCGCAGCGGGTTAAAGCACAGCACTGAGAATCTGAAGCCACTTCCTCATGAGTTCGATTCCCGCCTGCCGCCTGCCCCGGAGGAGACCACATGGTGAGCCAGACCTCTCCTGACCCGCCCGCTGCTCCCCTCAGCAGTGTACTTCGTCAATCTGCCTGTTCTGCTCCCCGCTCTGTCTCTGGTGAAGCCTCTCACCGTCCCTGAGCCTCTGGCCTGTACCCCAGTTCTGTATGAATAAATGAATAAATCTTTAAAAAAAAAAAAAAAAAGTTCTGCACCCTCCCTGGTGGCACAGCTGGTTAAAGCACAGCACTAAGAAGCTAAAGCCACTTCAGCTTGAGTGCAATTCCCTCCTGCCCCAGAGATGATCCACATGGCAGGGCAGACCTATCCTGTCCCACCCACTGCTCCCCTAAGCAGTGTACTTAGTCAATCAGCCTGATCTGCTCCCCACTCTGTCTCAGTTGAATCCTCTCACTGCCCCTTTACCTCTGGCCTGTACTCGAGTTCTGTATGCATAAATAAAACAAAATTAAATTAAAAAGTTCCTGAGCGATTAGGACATTTTATTAGAAACAGGTAGCCCTAAAGAAAAGTTTGGCAAAAGAAAAAGAGAAAATAAGAAAATTGTTTAAATTAAACATCAATAGCAGTAAGGATTGTAATAGTGTAGCTTTGGAGAATTTGTGTATAGGTGATACTAATTTTAAAAGTAAAGTAAAATATACAGGAAGCTATAAATGGGAAATCTACATGAAATAGAAACTCCTTTTACAGGGCTCTGGCTGAACATCACTAAAACTCCCAGGCACAGCTAGATGATACTGTTGCAATCTCTGGGAACTATTGAGGGAGATGACAAAGAGAAAACCAGGGCACATTTTAATAGAAGATTCCCATGAAACTACTTGCTACTAAATTAATGAATATTAAAGTATTGTCTGGGATTTAGAATGAAGAAAATGGATACAGAATATAAGCCTTACTTATCTATAAAAATTCCAACCCTCTACTTTAATGCTAGGCAACCAACCCTGAACCTATTCCCTTAAACCCTAAACCATCCTTCTGTAACAGACACACCAGCAACTTTCCACTTCAGACGCACACAGTTGCCTTCCTCAGCATCATTTAGCTCAGCCGTGCTTTTGCTGCTACAGGCAGCCTGGTCAGCCATCCTTCTCAAACTCCATAAAGCTATCTCAAATTTCTTCACGTTCCACAAACTTTCTTCAACATTGTCATTTCTCTCCACACATGACCTTGGCAGCCTCCTTTACTGAAGAAATAGCAGCCACAACAGAAGAACTCCATCAACTTGTGATGCTTGTACTCACTTTTCTTTCCCAAGACATGATAAAAGTGATCTTTTTCCAGTTCAAAATTAATTCTTCCTTTTACATTTTTGAACGCATCCCCTCCCATCCCTTCCAAAAAGCAAAAATAGTTTGCACCACAGGTATACACTTGCTCTCCAAAGTTTTCTGAAACTTCACTTCTAACTGTAGTTCCACATCATATAAATATGCTAAAATCTGTCCAACAAGCAAACAAACAAAAAAACCTACTTGAAATTGAATCCATTTCAAGTGAACATTTGTTTTCTATATCCTCATTTCACATTCTTAATAAAATAACCAGTATGTGCTCTCTTTTATTGTTCTTATACACACACAGGTTCTCTTCTCTCCATCCTGCTAAAGTTTGTCTTGCTAAGTACAACTGCCTCCAGGCCAATACACATATACTCTGTCAGAACGACTCTTCCCTAGAATTTCTTGACATAAGTTTTACAACTCCAACTGTTCTCTCTTCACCTTCTTCCCATACTGCTTGCTCAGCTTCTGCCAACCCTTCAAATGTTGAGACCCCAGGAACGGGGCTTGATTTTCAAGACTCTAGATGATTGTTTTTTTCTCCAGGTATATTTGTTGATTTCCAAAATTTCATCATTCCATCCATAGGGTGACAATACTAAAATCTATATTCCTAGTCTAAAATACTTCTCTGAGGCCCTCCCTGGTGGCGCAGTGGGTTAAAGCACAGCAATAAGAAGCTAAAGCCACTTGCGCATGAGTTCCATTCCCGCCTGCCCCGGAGGTGACCACGTGGCGCGGCAGACCTCTTCTGAACCCACCTGCTGCCCCCCTCAGCAGTGTACGTCGTCGATCTGCCTATTCTGCTCCCCACTCTGTCTCTGGTGAAGTCCCTCACCGCCCCTGAGCCTCTGGCTTGTACCCCAGTTCTGTATGCACAAATAAATCTTAAAAAAAAAAAAAAAAAAACCATTTCTATGAACTCTAGACATGATTATATAGTACCTTCACCTTAGGTTCCAAAGATAACTAAACTGTATTATATCCAAACTGTACCTGGTTCCGATTCTATTTCATAGCTGCAGAAAAGGCACACCATCCACCCAGCCTTATGTAAGAGAACCAGGTATATTTCTCCCCAGGATTTGTTCTCAGACTCAATTCCCTTTGGAAACTAGGTCAAAGCCCAGTAGCCTGCACAAGTAGTTTTAATGAAATATTATCAGCACCTCTAACATACCATGCTATTCAAAATATCCATGGTGTTAATTATGTTAGATCAGTTCTTCCTGTGTGAAATCTTCTGATACTTCAAGTCACATTTTAAATATGTATACCCTATAAATCCTTTTCGGAAACCTAGTCTTATAAAATGTTGGCTTTCTTCTACAGGTTTTAATGTTAGAGATCCCTAAATATTTCTAAATTATTCCATGTTATTCCATATTTCAAAATAGAATGTTAATTTTCCTTTTTTAATGGCAGATTCATTTTACTCATTATTTTTGCCTCCACTTAACAGATCAAACATTTTAAAGAAGGGAAGGGTCTCAAAGGAGAAATTACTACAGCGTGAAAGGGGCTGTCAACTCATATCTAAATTTGGAGCCAAATTTAGGGGCTATAAAGTCAATAAAACTAATGTTTCCCAAATTTGACTAGTCCAAATGATACCAGAATTTGGAAATATTTTTCTAATAAACTGGTAATAAATTAATTGTGACTAGCCTTTGTTGAATGGCCTGGAAAATTTCTATCACATACTAAACTCTCAAATGTATATAGGTGTTCGATTCATGTTTGGGCTGGTTAGGCTCACAGTGTTTACTCTGAGTTGAAAAAGAAGATCTGCTGATGTCAGGTCACCAGCCTGTGTCCAAGTATATGGTAAGCTCGTCCCACAAAAGTGCACAGAACTTGTGAGAATACAGATAAACACTAACGAGCTTTTGACTCCTTTCATGAGCTATAAAGCAGAACTGGACCAGAACACTGCACTGAACCAATGACAAGAAAGGAGTACAAGCAAAATCCACATGGTCATTTTCTACCTTGTGAGGGTTCCAGATTCACTACTTAAGAATCTGAGTCTTTCTTGTAACTAGAGAAGTTAAAAGTCTTTAGAATATTTAAAGAGAAGAAATCAGTACAAAAGCTTATGCACTAAGATCACTGGATCCACAGTAAAAATTAAGCAACCTGATGAACATCTGCTTTATTGTCATCAAAAGATGAAATTATAAAAAATTCCAAATGATGTAAATCATTTTAATATTGTATATATGGGCTAGTATGTATCTGTGTGTATACACACATAGAAAGTCAGGGCAGTAAATAAAAGGAAACAGAAATTTAGCATTAACATTTTTGGCACTGAAAATGTTTTCTCCATACAAAAATATACATACAAATGATGAATATCATAAAACTTGAGTGCTAATTAACATGTTTAACTATTTTACAATGACTATCCCATTCTCTTTTTTTTTGAAACTAGATGCAGTAAAAACTGATGCCTGGGCCCTTCCTGGTGGCACAAAAGGTTAAAGAACAGCACTAAGAAGTTAAATCCACTTCAGCATGAGTTCGATCCCTGCCCCGGAGGTGACCCATATGGCCGGGAAGACCTCTCCTGACCTGCCTGATGCTCCCCTCAGCAATGTACTTCATCAGTCTGCCTGTTCTGCTCCCTACTCTGTCTCTGGTGAATCTTCTCACTGGCCCTGTTCCTCTGGCCTATACCCCAGTTCTGTATGCATAGATAAATAAACCTTAAAAAACAAAACAAAACAAACAAACAAAAAAAACTAAAGCATAGTCATTTAGTACACTTAGGAGAATAAAATCTGATTCCTAAGGATTAGATTCACTGTTTTGAAAGCCAACAACAACAAAAACAAAAAAAAAAAAACCTGAGTATTAATATCACCTTATTTAGTACTTCATGATTTTTGTTATTTATTTAATAGAGTGCATAGAAAAGTGCACTCTATAATTTTAAAATTCTATTTATATTACCTACTGTATGCTGACATCGTCTTCACACTCATAATGTAGCCATTTGCTTTTCTGTGAGGGAAGTTATAATGCCATATATACATTTAAGCAAAGACTCAATCACCCTTTCATATTTCATATTTGCATATTTTGAACGATATTTGATATGGTTCAACTTTTTAAAATTTAAAATAGTATGATCTAATTTCCTGATTTTCATTGGTTAAAATATACCCACTAATAATTTTATGCCTCTGATACAATTTAAATTTTCAAAAA
>NW_004567103.1:17398253-17401229 GCF_000260355.1 Condylura cristata | reverse complement strand
CGGGCGGGTCAGGGGAGGTCTGCCACACCATGTGGTCACCTCCGGGGCAGGCGGGAATCGAACTCATGCGGAAGCGGCTTTAGATTCTCAGTGCAGTGCTTTAACCCGCTGCGCCACCAGGGAGGGCCTCAATAATTTTTTTAAAAAGAAAAACATTCAAAACGAAATTGGTTTACTTTAAAAAAGTTTTAAATATATATACTCAAATGTTCTTCTTTTAGAAATTCTAAAATATTTGTTACACCTCCTGATATTTGTGTAAGTAGATATGACAAGCCTGAAATATTTGTGTTGGTCACTGATACATAAATAGCTAAGTTGTGAGTATATGTTCAGATATCATATATAAACATATCACATACTATTCTCAGACTGAGATAAAGCATCTCCACTCAATGCATTTAAAAGATAATCATGTTCAGCTATTATATATATGCATATCATATGCATATAACATATAATATTCATAGACAGAGAGATAAAGCTTCCCAACTCAATGCTTTTAAAAGATAATAGAATTAAATTATTTTTTAAAAGATTAAATTATTTTTTAAACGATTTATTTAATTTATGCATACAGAACTGAGGTACAGGCCAGAGGTAAAGGGGGTAAGAAGATTCACCAGAGATAAAGTGGAGCACAGAAAAGGCAAATGTATTTCAGTACATGCTGAGGGCAGCAGTGGGTGGGTCAGGAGAGGTCTGCCATGCCATGTGTCACCTTCCTGCTGGGGATAGAACTCTTGCTGCAGTGGTTTAGATAACTTCAGAGTGCTGCACTTTAGCACATTGGGCCACCAGGGAGGGCCCTATAGAATTAAATTCTTATCTACGCATAATAATAAACAGTATACAACAGCATTCTTCTTTTATTTCATACTTCTAATATAAAAAATGAAAACTCAGCTCTGCTTCCCCCTCCAAAATAAATACTATTTAATTGTACTTGGCATCTCTAATCCAGCTAGACTATTGTTTTCCTTCCATTTGAGATACAGTATTCAAAACAGAAAAAGAACTCTATAAATAAAACTCTCCCTGAGAGTACACAAACTCACAAATAAACCCCACCTCAGCACGCGACGGCAGCAGGCTCCCGTATGATGGATGGTGGCTTTGCAAGAACAGCCAACCATGCACATGCCTTTGCCCCTCAACCCCATTTCTTTATTTAATTACATGGTCCTGGGAATACCAGGCAATAAAATTGCATTTTCATCCATAGCTGATTTCCATTTAGAGCTTGTCATGTTAATAGTGAAATAAATTGCTCTAATTGCCAGCAAACTTCATCAAATTCACATTTCTTCCTTATTTTATTCAGTGCTTATTAAACTTCATGTACTAACTTGCCTGACTGGTAAAAACAATCCAATCCTGAATAAATTTATATCCTAGGATTCAGTGTCATTACATTTTTTACTAGTATTCTAAATTAATTCTTAAGTGTAGCAACATTTGCTCATATTGATTTTTGGAAAATGTATTATTTATGAATACCTGCTACAAATATAGTTAGACAAGAATTATCATTTGACACTCAGAAAAATATAATTTAAATAAAACCTATGTCAATTAAAATTCTTCATTTTCAGTGAATATAAGTTTTAATTGTATAGGTGACTAAGTGACATTTTCAATTGGCTAATAAATACTTAGGTTTCCACAATGCATTTATCCAGAATACTTCCAAAAAATATTACATAGTTTAGATTAGCTATAAAGGCTAAATATCATTAGTACTTAAAATTACCTACATATCATTAGTAATTAAAATTAGTATGAGAGTATATTTGGCAATGAAATACACATCACATTTGAAGCTATTACATCTATATTCCATTTGAGTTCAGTCACTCATCACCTGTGTGTTCTTGGCTCTGTTACTTATACCCCAAAACTTCATATCCCTGTTTGCAACTAGTTTAACTGAGAGTAGCATATTTACTTTACTAAATAAAAAACTTAGTTCTTACAACCACTGGCAAAAAGGAAACTCATTCATGGTTCCAACTATTTCATGAGAAAATAAATCATACCGATTATTAGCAAAAGCAAACATTTTAAAAGGTAATTTTCTGTAAATATATTACAATAGCACTTTAAATTATATAGTAAAATCTATTTAATACCAGTTATGAAAAAGCTATACAGAAACAATTATCATTTAGTTTTTTCTTAAGTCCACGAAGACAACAATGTTAAATTGCTATTGTGAAAGTCATTTCAGCAGAGACTGGAATACAGAGTTTACTCTATATTAAATATTACAAGTTTGTAGCTTTCTAATCACTTATCTAAATAAAGAGCATAAAGAATTGAGAGGGGAAAATGATAATTAGTTTCTAGGGCTGGTGTTTTTTTTTTTAAGATTTATTTATTTATTTATTTATTCATGCAGAACTGGGGTACAGGCCAGAGATGTGGAGGGTGAGAGGCTTCACCAGAGAGAGAGCGCAGGGAGCAGAACAGGCAGATGGATAAAGTACACTGCTGAGGGGAGCAGCAGGCAGGTCAGGAGAGGTCTGCCTCGCCATGTGGATCTCCTCTGGGGCAGGAGGGAATCGAACTCAGCAGAAGTGGCTTAAGCTTCTTAGTGCTGTGCTTTAACCCGCTGCGCCACCAGGGAGGCCTGGGCTGGTGCTTTTAAAAAACTTTTTGGGGGATATTTTACTATCACATTTGAAATATGAGATTGAGGTTACAGAGTTGTGTTTAGTAATGAAACACAGTGTTTTAAGTAGGTGGTGATTTGAGTCAATGTTAGTATTTTTTGGAAATAAAGATTTGTTTCATCTCTTTTTCCAAACCAGATCATAAACTACATCTTGATTCGAAAGTTCTCAAGTTACCCAAACAATTGGTAAAATTTTAGAACAGTAGATTTACATGTTCTCAATGTACAGTTTGAAATTCCCAAACTATGCAGCTCAATCTGAATTTATGAAAGCAGTTGCTAGTTTGTTTTTTTTTTTT